>NC_086451.1:475169758-475501560 GCF_028390025.1 Pseudophryne corroboree
TACAGTTTCTTCTTTATTTGCTGTGGCCTATCCATTTCCAACAGCTGCCACAATACCCTTAGGATTCTATGAAGGTTATTAAGATGTCAGATTTAACAAGTTCCAAAATGTAGTTGCCCTATAGTAGCCTATGGGCTACTATTATGCAACTTTTCCCCTGCCTACGGCTGAAAATTCATGTAGGCCACCAGAGACCCCAACCCAGAAGTAGTCTGAAAGTAATGCTATTGAAGTTCATCTCCTGGAAGGAATAAGTTAGTAAATTTGTTTGAAAATGTTAATTTTCACTTTGCCTTTTTAGCTGAAAAATATTAATATCAGCATTTAAAATGCAGATTGTGATTAATATGCTCCCATATCTCTACCACTGAGGGGAGGAACTGTTCACCTCAGATGATCAGCTATACATCTTTATTTTAATCTCCCATCTGTGTTAAAGTTTAACTTCACTATTCATGATACAGGCTTCTTGTACTTCCTGAAGGACTGTATATTCTTTTATATGCCCCCAAATGTCAGCTCTAAAAGAAATGAGTCATTTTTTACATGTGGTGCATTTTGTGCTGTGGCTTTGTTTAAAATAAAACTAAAAGAAGCAATTGACTTCAAAATGGAATAACCACATGTAGTGGGAGTTTAAGGGTAGCATCCTCACTTTCATTAATGTTACTATGATATCAGCATCAATGTGCAGCAGTAGATGTTCTCACCTCTGTAATATTATGGTGTGGTCACTCTGGTATGAGGTCTTTTAGCAAGTCTCAGGCCGATTGCCTCTTCTTGAAACATCTCATTGACTCTTTGTCAAAAATTTCCCCTGGAAATAGACATTCATGATTTTCCAACAAGTTAAAACTTTCTGTGTACAACTTAAAGCTGGGAAAAACAAATTACATTTATCCATTCATAAATATTTTTGTTCCTTCTCTATGTCAATAGACATGGGACAGCTGTAATCTATACATATAGAAATATACTTCGAGAGACTGTTCATGAAATATGGAGATGAAGAAAATTGGGGGGGGGGGGTTTAATCTTTCACTAATGAATAGCTTAGTGAGCTAGAAAGAAACTGAGTTATGTATGATCTCACTGTGACATCAGGGATACGAACAATAAAGGAAAAAGCTGATGATTGACACTCAGAGCACAGAAAGTTGATGTTCTGATTATGTTTTTGTGGAACTTGACTCCACCCAAGTTATGCAACGGACCCTGATTTAAAGTAGCTGCTCCTCAGCAGAACCTAATGAAGTACCGTGGATCCCCCTTATCCCCAACAATTTTTCTTTTTAATTCAAGTGCCAGCAGTGTCCTTTAAGCGTCTGCTACACTATGACGATCAAAACATAGCTGTGCAAATGATCAGGCTGCAGGCATAGATCTCAGGACCAGCTGCTTCTCCCATGGGAAGCTTTACATGGCTTACTCATTAGTTAGTAGCCCAAGCATCTTTTTATGTTAATCCCTGAAGGAAAAACTGCAAATGTTTATAAAGAACTGTTGTAAATATGATCAATGTGTACAATATAAACTATACATCACAATATTACTTGTCTTATATCAGCTATACGGTTTGAAAGTGGCTAATTAAAACAAATAAAAGAATTAAAACCACAGGAAAGGAAAACAAATTATATAATATATATCCAAAACATTTAGGAAAATGTAAAACATGCGCTACTAAATGTTTTTAGTTGGAATCCTCTAATCTTTATAGAAAATCTGCTTTGAAGAAGTTGCCACGAGGTTGCGCCATTATTTGCTGGGGACCTCATTGGAGCACAGTAAGATTGTGACTTCTAATGATAATATAACTCATGTTTATATAGCACCTTGGCCGGAAACTGTCATTCCACAGTATGTTGAAATGGCTATCTTTGGGAATAAAAGCTACAGTTGACTTATACCATTTATTCAAGGACACAGGGTGACTCCACATGTCAGATAATTGACATTAAACAAGCAGTTATGGTGTGAGAATAGCAGATAATTAAAGATTTGTCTTATAACTAGTGATGAGCGGGTTCGGTTCCTCGGAATCCGAACCCCCCCGAACTTCACCCATTTTACACGGTTCCGAGGCAGACTCGGATCCTCCCGCCTTGCTCGGTTAACCCGAGCGCGCCCGAATGTCATCATCCCGCTGTCGGATTCTCGCGAGATTCGTATTCTATATAAGGAGCCGCGCGTCGCCTCCATTTTTCACTCGTCCATTGGAAATGATCGTGAGAGGACGTGGCTGGCGTCCTCTCAGTTTCTATGTTCAGGGGGCTGCAAATATCTGTGCTCAGTGTGCTGCAAATATCTGTACTCAGTGTGCTGCAAATATCTGTGCTCAGTGTGCTGCAAATATCTACGTTCTATGCCTGAAAAACGCTCCATATCTGTGCTCAGTGTGCTGCAAATATCTGTGCTCACACTGCTTTATTGTGGGGACTGGGGACCAGCAGTATTATATAGGAGGAGTACAGTGCAGAGTTTTGCTGACCAGTGACCACCAGTATTATACGTTCTCTGCCTGAAAAAAGCTCCATATCTGTGCTGCATTGTAGTATATATACTTATATAGTAGGAGCACAGTGCATAATTTTGCTGACCACCAGTATATAATATATAGCAGTACGGTACAGTAGGCCACTGCTCTACATACCTCTGTGTCGTCAAGTATACTATCCATCCATACCTGTGGTGCATTTCAGTTTTGCACAGTTTGCTGACCACCAGTATATAATATATGGCAGTATGGTACAGTAGGCCACTGCTCTACCTACCTCTGTGTCGTCAAGTATACTATCCATCCATACCTGTGGTGCATTTCAGTTTTGCACAGTTTGCTGACCACCAGTATATAATATATAGCAGTACGGTACAGTAGGCCACTGCTCTACCTACCTCTGTGTCGTCAAGTATACTATCCATCCATACCTGTGGTGCATTTCAGTTTTGCACAGTTTGCTGACCACCAGTATATAATATATAGCAGTACGGTACAGTAGGCCGCTGCTCTACCTATCTCTGTGTCGTCAAGTATACTATCCATCCATACCTGTGGTGCATTTCAGTTTTGCACAGTTTGCTGACCACCAGTATATAATATATAGCAGTACGGTACAGTAGGCCACTGCTCTACCTACCTCTGTGTCGTCAAGTATACTATCCATCCATACCTGTGGTGCATTTCAGTTTTGCACAGTTTACTGACCACCAGTATATAATATATAGCAGTACGGTACAGTAGGCCACTGCTCTACCTACCTCTGTGTCGTCAAGTATACTATCCATCCATACCTGTGGTGCATTTCAGTTGTGCGCAGTATATATAGTAGTAGGCCATTGCTATTGATACTGGCATATAATTCCACACATTCAAAAATGGAGAACAAAAATGTGGAGGGTAAAATAGGGAAAGATCAAAATCCACTTCCACCTCGTGCTGAAGCTGCTGCCACTAGTCATGGCAGAGACGATGAAATGCCATCAACGTCGTCTGCCAAGGCCGATGCCCAATGTCATAGTAGAGAGCATGTAAAATCCAAAAAACAAAAGTTCAGTAAAATGACCCAAAAATCTAAATTAAAAGCGTCTGAGGAGAAGCGTAAACTTGCCAATATGCCATTTACGACACGGAGTGGCAAGGAACGGCTGCTGCCATTGCCTATGTTCATGTCTAGTGGTTCAGCTTCACATGAGGATGGAAGCACTCATCCTCTCGCTAGAAAAATGAAAAGACTTAAGCTGGCAAAAGCACAGCAAAGAACTGTGCGTTCTTCTAAATCACAGATCCCCAAGGAGAGTCCAATTGTGTCGGCTGCGATGCCTGACCTTCTCAACACTGGACGGGAAGAGGTGGCGCCTTCCAGCATTTGCATGCCCCCTGCAAGTGCTGGAAGGAGCACCCGCAGTCCAGTTCCTGATAGTCAAATTGAAGATGTCACTGTTGAAGTACACCAGGATGAGGATATGGGTGTTGCTGGCGCTGAGGAGAAAATTGACAATGAGGATTCTGATGGTGAGGTGGTTTGTTTAAGTCAGGCACCCGGGGAGACACCTGTTGTCCGTGGGACGAATATGGCCATTGACATGCCTGGTCAAATTACAAAAAAAATCAGCTCTTCGGTGTGGAATTATTTTAACACAAATACGGACAACAGGTGTCAAGCCGTGTGTCGCCTTTGTCAAGCTGTAATAAGTAGGGGTAAGGACGTTAACCACCTCAGAACATCCTCCCTTATACGTCACCTGGAGCGCATTCATCAGAAGTGATTGACAAGTTCAAAAACTTTAGGTGACAGCAGAAGCAGTCCACTGACAACTAAATCCCTTCCTCTTGTAACCAAGCTCCTGCAAACCACACCACCAACTCCCTCAGTGTCAATTTCCTCCTTACACAGGAAAGCCAATATTCCTGCAGGCCATGTCACTGTCAAGTCTGATGAGTCCTCTCCTGACTGGGATTCCTCCGATGCATCCTTGAGTGTAACGCCTACTGCTGCTGGCGCTGCTGTTGTTGCTGCTGGGAGTCGATCGTCATCCCAGAGGGGAAGTCGGAAAACCACTTGTACTACTTCCAGTAAGCAATTGACTGTCCAACAGTCCTTTGTGAGGAAGATTAAATATCACAGCAGTCATCCTGCTGCAAAGCGGATAACTCAGGCCTTGGCAGCCTGGGTGGTGTCAAACGTGTTTCCGGTATCCACCGTTAATTCCCAGGAAACTAGAAACTTGCTTGAGGTACTGTGTCCCCGGTACCAAATACCATCTAGGTTCCATTTCTCTAGGCAGGCGATACCGAGAATGTACACAGACCTCAGAAAAAGAGACACCAGTGTCCTAAAAAATGCAGTTGCACCCAATGTCCACTTAACCACGGACATGTGGACAAGTGGAGCAGGTCAGACTAAGGACTATATGACTGTGACAGCCCACTGGGTAGATGTATTGCCTTCCGCAGCAAGAACAGCAGCGGCGGCACCAGTAGCAGCATATCGCAAATGCCAACTCGTTCCTAGGCCCTTTGTATCACCGCTTTCCAGAAGAGGCACACAGCTGACAAACTCTTATGGAAACTGAGGAACATCATCGCAGAATGGCTTACCCCAATTGGACTCTCCTGGGGATTTGTGACATCGGACAACGCCACCAATATTGTGCGTGCATTACATGTGGGCAAATTCCAGCACATCCCATGTTTTGCATATACATTGAATTTGGTGGTGCAGAATTTTTTTAAAAACGACAGGGGCGTGCAAGAGATGCTGTCGGTGTCTCGAAGAATTGCAGGCCACTTTCGGCATTCAGCCACCGTGTGCCGAATACTGGAGCACCAGCAAACACTCCTGAACCTGCCCTGCCATCATCTGAAGCAAGAGGTGGTAACGAGGTGGAATTCAACCCTCTATATGCTTCAGAGGATGGAGGAGCAGCAAAAGGCCATTCAAGCCTATACATCTGCCTACGATATAGGCAAAGGAGGGGGAATGCACCTGACTCAAGCACAGTGGAGAATGATTTCAACGTTGTGCAAGGTTCTGCAACCCTTTGAACTTGCCACACGTGAAGTCAGTTCAGACACTGCCAGCCTGAGTCAAGTCATTCCCCTTATCAGGCTTTTGCAGATGAAGCTGGAGAGATTGAAGGAGGAGCTAAAACAGAGCGATTCCGCTAGGCATGTGGGACTTGTGGATGGAGCCCTTAATTCGCTTAACCAGGATTCACGGGTGGTCAATCTGTTGAAATCAGAGCACTACATTTTGGCCACCGTGCTCGATCCTAGATTTAAAACCTATGTTGTATCTCAATTTCCGGCAGACACAAGTCTGCAGAGGTTCAAAGAACTGCTGGTGAGAAAATTGTCAAGTCAAGCGGAACGTGACCCATCAACAGCTCCTCCTTCACATTCTCCCGCAACTGGGGCTGCGAGGAAAAGGCTAAGAATTCCGAGCCCATCCGCTGGCGGTGATGCAGGGCAGTCTGGAGCGAGTGCTGACATCTGGTCCGGACTGAAGGACCTGCCAACGATTACTGACATGTCGTCTACTGTCACTGCATATGATTCTGTCACCATTGAAAGAATGGTGGAGGATTATATGAGTGACCGCATACAAGTAGGTACGTCAGACAGTCCGTACGTATACTGGCAGGAAAAAGAGGCAATTTGGAGGCCCTTGCACAAACTGGCTTTATTCTACCTAAGTTGCCCTCCCTCCAGTGTGTACTCCGAAAGAGTGTTTAGTGCAGCCGCTCACCTTGTCAGCAATCGGCGTACGAGGTTACTTCCAGAAAATGTGGAGAAGATGATGTTCATCAAAATGACTTATAATCAATTCCTCCGTGGAGACATTCACCAGCAGCAATTGCCTCCAGAAAGTACACAGGGACCTGAGATTGTGGATTCCAGTGGGGACGAATTAATAATCTGTGAGGAGGGGGATGTACACAGTGAAAGGGGTGAGGAATCGGATGATGAGGAGGAGGTGGACATCTTGCCTCTGTAGAGCCAGTTTGTGCAAGGAGAGATTGATTGCTTCTTTTTTGGTGGGGGCCCAAACCAACCAGTCATTTCAGTCACAGTCGTGTGGCAGACCCTGTGGCTGAAATGATGGGTTTGTTAAAGTGTGCATGTCCTGTTTATACAACATAAGGGTGGGTGGGAGGGCCCAAGGACAATTCCATCTTGCACCTCTTTTTGCTTTCATTTTTCTTTGCATCATGTGCTGTTTGGGGACTATTTTTTTAAGTGCCATCCTGTCTGACACTACAGTGCTACTCCTAGATGAGCCAGGTGTTTGTGTCGGCCACTTGGGTTGCTTTGCTTAGGCATCCAGCGACCTTGGTGCACCTCTTTTTTTCTTTGCATCATGTGCTGTTTGGGTACTATTTTTTAAATCTGCCATCCTGTCTGACACTGCAGTGCCACTCCTAGATGGGCCAGGTGTTTTTGAGGGCCACTTGGGTCGCTTAGCTAAGCCATCCAGCGACCTCAGTGCAAATTTTAGGACTAAAAATAATATTGTGAGGTGTGAGGTGTTCAGAATAGACTGAAAATGAGTGGAAATTATGGTTATTGAGGTTAATAATACTATGGGATCAAAATGACCCCCAAATTCTTTGATTTAAGCTGTTTTTGAGGGTTTTTTGTAAAAAAAACACCCGCATACAAAACACACCCGAATCCGACAAAAAAAATTCAGTGAGGTTTTGCCAAAACGCGTCCGAATCCAAAACACGGCCGCGGAACTGAATCCAAAACCAAAACACAAAACCCGAAAAATGTCCGGTGCACATCACTACTTATAACGTTGCTCCTTCTTCCTGGTTTCAGAGAGTGAAGTTCTCAGAGTGTGTCGTTCAAATTAGTTTACTAACTCAAAACTTTCAAAACGACTGTTCAAACTTTGGGGGTCATTCCGAGTTGTTCGCTCGCTAGCAGTTTTTAGCAGCCGTGCAAACGTATTGTCGTCGCCCACCGGGGAGTGTATTTTTGCTTTGCAGAAGTGGGAACGCCTGTGCAGCAGAGCGCCTGCAAAAACATTTTGTGCACAACAAGACAAGCCCTGAACTTACTCTTCGTGTGCGTTGAGTCTAACGTTGGAGGGTTAGCTTTTGATGTCACACACCCGCCCAGCGTTCACCCAGCCACGCCTGCGTTTTCCCTGGCACGCCTGCATTTTTCTAAGCACTCCCTGAAAACGGTCAGTTGACACCCAAAAACACCCCTTTCCTGTCAATCTTCTTGCGTCCGCCAGTGCGAATGAAAAACGTCGCTAGAACCTGTGCAAAACCACAAAGGACTTTGTACCCGTACGTCACGCAGGCGCATTGCGGTGCATACGCATGTGCAGAAATGCAGTTTTTTAGCTTGAACGCTGCGCTGCGAACAATGACAGCTAGCGATCAACTCGGAATGACCCCTTTGTCTTAACACATTGAAATATGTAATACAGTATGTAGTACATAAACACCTAATAATGAGAATATATTTAATGGCAATTATAATACACGGCTTATTTTATTTTTTGCTGTTCGATGTGCCTGGCATTGCCTGATCTCCTCACCTCTTACCCTCCCCCCACCCTACCCTCTATATCTGTTTCTATCTATCCCCCTTTTCTCTAGGTGGGATGTATTAACCTCAAAAATTTGTCGAAACCTCAGAAAAGAGACATTTTCAGAGGTTTGTACCTTCCCCATATTTAATAAAGTGTTCCGCAGCGGATATTGGCTGTGGCATACGAGCACTGCAGTCCCCATAGACTATTATGGGGTTTCAATGTGCCAGTATGCACCAAGCTTTGGAAAGCTACATTTTCCAGAGCTTGTGCCCAGTGGCACCATGGGGGGTTATCAGGTATTCTTTACCTGGGCCCGTGCCTGTGGGCCCGTTACTGTGTGTTGCACTGGGGAGAGAGGCAGCTATAGCAGTGTCGTCCCTACTTGACATGTGGGGGGTGAGCCATCGCTACTGCCACCTCCCCCGCAAGCTGTCCCCACTGCCTCCTGATGCTCACCTCTGCACCTACACCTTTCCAGCGCATGCATGGCTGCATAAAACTTTATTATTAAATATTTTTAAACTAGGGGGGCTGACCACACCTTACTGCATTGGTCACCCCCCCCCTCAGATTACCTGGGCCAAGCAGAGCTGTCAGTGCCCCTCCTTGTGCCCTAACGGCAATTCCGGCTATAGACAGTGTTGCCTATAGAAGCCTATAGGCTACTTACCATAGAATTACACTGAAAGTAGAGATGTGCGGCGGACACTTTTCGGATTTTGTGTTTTGGATCTTGAACCCCGCTCGTGTTTTGCATCTGGATTGGTTTTGCGAAAACCATCCTTGCGGGTTTTGGTTTTGGATCTGGATGATTTAAAAAAAAAAAAAAAACATAAAAACAGCTAAATCACAGAATTTGGGGGTAGTTTTGATCCTACAGTATTATTAACCCAATTAACATTCATTTTCACTCATTTCCAGTCTATTTTAAACACCTCACACCTCACAATATTGTTTTTAGGCCAAAAGGTTGCACTGAGGAAGCTGGATGACTAAGCTAAGTGACACAAGTGGGCGCCACAACCACCTGGCCCATCTAGGAGTGGCACTGCAGTGGCAGACAGGATGGCAGTTTTATAAAATAGGCCCCAAAGAGCACATAAAGCAAATAAAAAAAGAGGTGCACCGAGGTCGCTGGATGACTAAACTAAGCGACACAAGTGTGCGGCACAAACACCTGGCCCATCTAGGAGTGGCACTGCAGTGTCAGACAGGATGGCACTTTTAAAAACTAGGTCCAAAAGAGCACATAATGCAAAGAAAAAAAAGAGTTGCAACAAGGTCGCTGGATTACTAAGCTAAGCTTCACAAGTGTGCGGCACAAACACCAGGCCCATCTAGGAGTGGAACTGCAGTGTCAGACAGGATGGCAGTTTAAAACAAATAGGCACCAAAGAGTACATAATGCAAAGAAAAAAAGTGCAAGATAGAATTGTCTTGGATCCTCTCACCCGCCTGTGCCCTTCCACCCACCCTTATGTTGTTTAAAC
Organism: Pseudophryne corroboree; assembly: GCF_028390025.1. Classification (NCBI taxonomy): domain Eukaryota; kingdom Metazoa; phylum Chordata; class Amphibia; order Anura; family Myobatrachidae; genus Pseudophryne; species Pseudophryne corroboree. The sequence goes on from NC_086451.1 coordinate 475,179,303, forward strand.
AGGACATGCAGTTTAAAAAAACCCATCATTTCAGCGACAGGTGATCCCCCTGGAAAAAGCTTGCCAAGTTCTCCGAATCGTAGCTTGCTACAAACATACCACCTCCATATTTGATGATTTTTCACATTATGAGAAGAGGCAAGAGGAAGCGGACAGTGTCAAGAAGGTGATTTAGAGAGGCACACGCAATCAGGAACAACACACAGGCTTTCACCTCCACTCCTACATTGGTGTGGAACAGAAAGGACTTCAACCAAGCAAATATTTAATTATTAATTACCACATTACTAGACAAACTGAAAAACTAGGGGCCAAAGCCTCCAAAATTGTACCCCCTTCTCCATTTTCAGAGATTAATATCTTGGATTTAATGCTGGGATGCAAATAGACTGGTGTATACCACAGGATCAAGATTGGATAATTTCCCCTCCACGGAGTCTGGAGACTTATATTGAGAAAATCTCGTAGGTTTCTTTTTTTCCATTATTGCATTTTGATTTACATATTTTGTGGCAGGTGCCTTATTTTTGTTTTTCACAGTTCCCAGTTACACACATATGAGCATACCTGTGTGTCCCAGTTACACGCATGTGAGCATACCTGTGGGTCTTGTTTATTTTATTCATATTTTATTTTTAAATAAGCACCTCAGATGTTTTAGCAGCCCCTCCTGAGCCCCCACAGCAGTTCCGGATGGGACAAGTTGAGTTCGCATGGGTTTCGGTAAAGTACTAAGCACGACTGTGCAGTAAATTTTTTTGTTATTGAGCCGTGGGTTTCGGTAAAGTACTAAGCACGACTGTGCAGTAAATTTTTTTGTTATTGAGCCCCTGCCCTAGTGGAGCTTACCACTCTACAGTCCAAACTCATTTCATACTATAAATAGGACTGTGGGAGGAAGTAATGCTAACCTTCCTTGCCCACAGCATGCCTCAGCCTGGCAAGCCAGACATCTTCCTGGATGTAAGCCACCATGAGACTCCATACTGGGCCTTATTCAAAAACTGTTTTTGCCTCACAGGAGCTCCTGGCCCATCTAGTGCTGATGCAATGTAAGATCACTGAAACTCTGTTCTTCTAACACAGCGAGGTCTTGCGATAATCCTACGCAGCCCTCAGAAAAAGAAGATTCCTGTACAACCAATGCGCATCTTCTAAATAAATAATCCCAAAATGTGGAACATCAATAATAAATCAAAATTAAGGTTGACTAATTGGAGATATTCATTTGAGTGAGTCCCTAACAAAAAAATAATTAAGAAGAACCTCTCGCTAATACTCCGGCAGAAAACATCACATTTACCTCTCCGGCAGTTGCACTGGATTATAATTCAGTCTCTTCTGAGTCACACTGACTTTAGCCACCGATGTGGTCTCTCCCCACTTTATTTAAAAACACTTTCCATTTCCACCATTGCGGCTAGTTTTAACAAATCTGTTTGTGATGTTAAAGCTTGTTTCATATCTGCTCTAGGCTTTCATTTAAACCTAGGATCAAGTACAGCAGCACCCCTGGATTTATATAGCATAGGCAGCACCCCTGGAGAATTACACAGCATAGCAGACAGGCAACAGCACCCCTGGACTTAAACAGCAGTGGGGCAGCACCCCTAGACTGATAGGGAAGAGGGTCATCACCCCTGGAATGATGTGGCAGACAAAGAAAAGACATGCAAGATGGATTTGTCCTTGGGCTTTCCCACCCACCCTTATGTTGTTTAAACAGGACATGCACACTTTAACAAACCCATCATTTCAGCGACAGGGTCTGCCACATGACTGTGGCTGAAATGATTGGTTTGTTTGGGCCCCCACCAAAAGAGAAACAATTAATCTCTCCTTGCACAAACTGGCTCTACAGTGACAAGATGTTGTCCTCATCCTCAGATCCCCCCCTTCAGTGTTTACATCCTCATCCTCACAGAGAAATAATGTTCAAACAAACAAAACCACATCATTTAGGTGTCAGTGGACTGCTTATGCTATTACCCAAAGTTTCTGAACTTGACAATGACTTATGATGAATGCGCTGCAGGTGATGTATAAGGGAGGATGTTCCAAGGTGGTTAACATCCTTATCCCTACTTATTATGGATTGACAAAGGCAACAGATGGCTTGACACCTTTTGTCCAGATTTATGGAGAAATAATTCCACACCGAAGAGGTGGCTTTTCTGGTATTTTGCCCAGGCATGACAATGGGCTTTTTCATCCAATGGCCAACAACTGTCTCCATTGGTGCCTTATTCAAACAAACCACATCACCATCAGAAACCTCATTGTCAACTTCCTCCACAGCGTCAGCTACACCCATATCCTCCTCATCCTGGTGTACTTCTACAGTGACATCCTCAATCTCAATATCAGCAACTGGACTGGCAGTGCTCCTCCTAGCACTTGCAGGGTGCGTGCAAATGGTGGTAGGAACCTCCTCTTCCCATACTGTGTTGTGAAGGTCAGGCCTAGACTCCGCAACTGCAGACAGTGGCAGCGGCGATCTCCCTGTCTCCCCGGCCCGGCTGCTGTGCCTGTCACACTGTACAGGCAGCGGCAGCTAGGAGCCTCCCCCCTCCTGCAGTGTCTCCTCTCCATATCACGGAGGTGCGCGCGTGCACGACCTCTGAAGGTGCAGGTGAGCAGGCCCCAGGAAGTTTACTGTCGGGAGAGGTGGAGGAGGGAGTGGGGTAACCCGCATACAGTACTTGCTCCGCTGGTATAATAGTAATGGGGAGGTGTTGCCTACTACCAGAGTGAATGACTTGGCATAGAGAAGGGGTAGTGGTTTGGTGCACAAGTCAACATAAATTCAATTCTTATTAGGCAGTGTAATAGAATAGCAATCAGACAGGTTGGAATTAAAATGGCAAAGTATTAAAATCAAAGACTATAAGGAACAAATTACAGAGTTAAACAGCACTTGGGGCTCTCTCCTTATGAACCAGGCTTTATATATTTAATAATTATCACTCAGTACTAAGTGTGTCACTGCGGGACAGTGTGAGTGGGTGTGTGTGTGTGTGTGTGTGTGTGTGTGTGTGTTAATTGTGTGTGTGTGTGGGACAGTGTGAGTGTGTGTCAATTATTGCAGTCCAGTGTGTGTGGGGGAGGGGAAAGTATGAGAATGTGTGTGTAGTTTGAGTGGGTGTGTGTGGGGTTTGGGGGTGGCCAGTCATTGTGTGTGTAATCTACAGCATAGGCGTAACTAAGGGGGGTCGAGCAGGGCACGTGCCCTGGGCGCCTTGGCAGGCCCAGCAGAGGGGGGCACCGCAGGCGGCCAGGGCATCATGCCCACTTGCCCCCGCTATTGCTCTACACTGAATTTGATATCGCTGCGCACCGCCGCGGGCCGTTACGAACAGGAGGAGGCGGTCCGGCTGGAGGAGCAGGAGGGAGCCCACTCCCCTTCCCTCCCCTCCTCCTCTCTGACAGACAAGCACCTCCCGGTCAGTAATGCATTTGCTGACCGGGAGGACGTTCCACACGCTGCAGCTCCCAGGCACGGCCCCCTCCCCCCTGTATCAACCATTGCAGCATCGCATGACGTCACGTCGCCCTCCACCCTCATCCGCTCGGCCGCCACAGCTCTGAGGCACTGAGGTGGAGCCGTGGACTTGCCTGAATGACGGCCCCCCCACTAGCGAACGCCCGCCAGCCTGCTTGAATATCCGCAGCCCGCATGTCTGACTGCGGTGCAGTCTGTGGTTGAAAGTGCCTGAGGCCCTGAGCAGAAGAGTACCACCCTCTCCCCTTCCCATGCTGTCTGACTACCTGCCAGAGCTATCCTGTCGAACTACAAGTCTCAGTGATGTTGTGCTGAGAGACGACGCAGGGGGAGGTGATGGTGTGCTGAGAGACAACGCAGGGGGAGGTGATGGTGTGCTGAGTGACGACGCAGGGGGAGGTGATGGTGTGCTGAGAGACAACGCAGGGGGAGGTGATGGTGTGCTGAGTGACGACGCAGGGGGAGGTGATGGTGTGCTGAATGAGAGACGACCAGAGGCGTAACTAACTTACTTATTTTTTAATTAGCAGACAGCAGCAGCACATAGGAAGGAGTCCGGAGGCCTTGGAGGACTCACGCCTGCACCTGTCACCGGAGCGACCAGAGCCGTCCGTGCTGAGTGGAGAAGATGCCGCAGAAGAGGAGTCCAGCCAGCCGCTGGTCCGGGGAAGGACATCCAACCTTCAGTTGACCGGGACACTGCAGCAAGGGAGGAGACTGACCAGCGATGGGAGCACCGGCAGAAGACCCTGGCTGTCTTAAAGAAGATGGAACGGAACAGCGGGGAGGATGGCACAGATCAGGATCATGAAGTAGGAGAGAAGATTCCCCTTCAGAGTGCAGCAGACCACACTAAAAAGGGTTCATCCCCAATGCGGTGCTCTGCATCCTGGGTGGCGCCGAAGACGTGGAGTGTCGGAGGTGGCAGTAGCGCCGCAGCTTGGGGTGAGAAATCGCTGCAACCCTTCCACTGCTAAACTCTGCAATTAGTCAATTAAGGGGGTAGGCTCCCCTCACCACAGTGCCCCACAGGCCTTGTTAATTAAAGGGGTAGGCTCCCCTCACTCTATAATGTGAATTTTGGCTCCTACCGTGTGTTATAATGTGAAAGGGGCACCAGTACTAGATAGTATAAGGGGTCCTACTACACTGAAGACCACGCCCCCTTCTGAGTGACCACGCCCCCTTTTCCAGAACCTTCACTTTTTCATACCCCACTTCAAAAATTACACTTTGACCACTGCACTTACATCTATACATACACACCCTGACATCTTTATATACAGTGACACCTATTTGTGCAGGAGATGATGATGGTAAGGTGCATGTGGAATTGAAAAGAATGTTCCCAGTATGACCTGAAACAGCTGGCGTGTCATGTTGGCACATCACCATTGGCGTGTGCACATACCTTCCTTTTGTATTTTATGTTATAATTATTATTATTATTATTATTTTTTTGGGGGGGCGCCATTATTGATCTTGCCCTGGGCTCCAAAACCCCTAGTTATGCCTCTGCATATAAGGGCCAGTGTAATGTAGTTTGAACAGCAATACCCCTATATTTGACAGCATACAGCAGTGTGCTTTTAATTTTTAACAACTGCACCTCTGAATTTTTGCATCATACAGGGCCAGCAGCACCCCTATATTTTAAAGCATACAGGATCAGTGTGCTTTTAATTTTTAACAACTGTATCCCTGATTTTTTTTTTATAGCATACAAGGGCCAGTGTAATGTTATTTGAACGGCAAAACCCCTATTTTTTACAGCATACTGCAGTGTGCTGTTAATTTTTAACTGCACCCCTGAATTTTTACAACATACAGGGCCAAGAGCACCCCAATATTTTTCAGCATACAGGAGCAGTGTGCTTTTAATTTTTAACAATTGCACCTCTGAATTTTTACAACATTCAGGGCCAGCAGCACACCTATATTTTCCAGCATACAGGAGGACAGTGCCCCTGCACCCTGTACAACACAGTGACAGCCAGGACAACAACACCCATGTACAGCTGCTGCACATAAAACACCAGTGACAACCAGGACAGCACCCCTAACAGGACAGGTACACCACAGTGACCGCAGCAGCACCCCTATAAAGTACACACTAACCCACCTGATGCTACCACCCACAGAGAGAGACAGAGGTCTGTCTCCCTCACTCTCCAAGTCTCGAGTGAAAATGGCCGTGTAGCGTGGCTCTTTATATGGAATCAAAACCCCGCACGATTCCGATGTGATGATGCCATTTTGCCTTGTTCTGGTTTCCAAGTCTGGTGGGAAGTCTCGAACCGGACTCGTATCTGGGCTCGGAGCATGAAGTTCGGAGGGGGGGGGGGGTTCGGATCTCAGGGAACCAAACCCACTCAGCTCTAACCGAAAGTTTTCTGAAGTATCTTTTTCTGTTCCCCCATGACTAACTTATGCGCTAGTCGAACATGTGCAATAGAACTCCTTGGTCATAAACCCAGAAACCTTGTCTTTGCAATGGACAGCTCTTATTGGAAGATCTGTACCTTGCATAATGAGTCATATATAATGCTTTAATAAATACCAGTATGGATGTGGTAAAGGGCGGGATGTATTGCATTGAAAATCGATGCATGGTCCATCCCGCCTAAATTCTTTTTAATGGTGCCATACAGGGTGCTCTTACCTTTTTATACAGGTTTTCTTTTTCTTTGCTGAGATAGAGTACACGGCGTGCTCTACGAACATCAAATCGCACCTTTACGATGACATATTTTTAATGGGATGCATTTGGCATCTCTGCTGTTGGTCATATGTCCAACTCTGGAATCCCGCAACACAAATGGTACCAACGCAGGACACTGACAACATACATCCTGACAGTAAGTATCATGGTAGGTATTAGGGCTAGGTCCATGGGGGTAGGGTTTGGGTTAGGCATTGGGGGGGTAGTGTTAGGTTTTAGGGGGGTGGTAAGCCATAGCCGCCACCCCCAAAATTTAGCCCTAGGTGACACCCCACTAGATTTTGCCCTAGCCACTTCCCAGGAGAATTAGGGTTAGGGTAGAAAGGTGGTGGTAGTGGTGCAGGGGTGGGGGGTTAGGGTACTTAACCCCCAAACCTGTCGGTATTCTCAGATTTAGGATACCGCGGTCGGTTATGTAACCGCCGGCTTCCTGAATGCCGGGATTATCTATCACACACTTTTTAACATCTAAGGATAATATTGTGTAGAATAAAATGTATTTATTCTGCACATCTACAGTATGTACTGCATGAGTACTGTATGAAGAGACCGCTTGCTGTTCTCAAGAGACACAATGATATCTCATTTACAAACGCCAATGGAACCTTGCCTCTAATGGACATATTAGAGTGATAACTAAATAAATATCTGTTGTTATCAAGCTGTAACTTTTGTACAATTTATCACTAAGCTGCGTTATTAGACTTCACCATGGCAACTTTTTGCTGCTAAAGTACAATAGGTCTGGGGACAATACAAGTAGTGTATTTCATATTATTCCAAATGAATCTGTGTTGTCAGGAGCACTGGGTGATAGCAGATTTGTATTAGTGTTGTGCAAACCTTTTACAAATGAATCTGACAGGGCATAGATCAGTAGGGAACGCATCCTGCCAGCTCTCTGTCAACTGGAAAAATCATCTTGCATGAACCCTAAGCCCCTTTCTCCAGTCGGCCTTCTCCCGCAAACAGATACTGCATGCTGTAAATTATAAATGCTTCGAGATTTATAAATAACAATGGACTTTTCAGCACAAATGACCTCTCATCTCAAATGTATCTTCAGTTCCCCAACTCAGAGGTCACTGTAGCAACTGAAACTTGTGATCTACCCAGCAACACTCTTAATTAATTACTGACCTGACACTAAAGATCATTGTTCTACATTGCTACAAGTGTCCAGATTTTATGAGGAGCAGTGCACCAATAAACACAACTGTTAGCAAAATAGGATAAACTTACATAGGAAAAAAGAAGGGTTGTGCTGGGTTATAGAAATGGATGTGGTCCACTTATGAAGTATAAGACTTACCTGATCATGTAATGCTTCTATATGTGCACATGGATCAACAGCCCCTTTAGTGCTAAAACTTTAGAAGAAATATGAAGAAATTCAATGACCAATGAATAAGTGGCATTGGAAGAATATGTTCTAACACAGGAAAATATGGTGTAAAAATTAACCAAAAACATCCACCACCCATACACCAAAAAATACAACATTTAAATAATGTAAATGTGCCCGCTCAGTACCAATAGGGACAAACTGATTTTCAGAGTAAAGGCATCCCGGTAACCAAAAGCATCTAATTAGAGGACAGATATGCCCCGATATGAGAACATTTTGGGCAAAGGTGAAGGTCTGAAATCCGGATCAGATAAGGTCACCTTGGCAAGAGGTACAGATGTGTCATTGATCAGCTTTGCCGCAATTGCGGATATTTGTGGCAAAGCGAGTGTGACTAGTGTTCCCAAGAACATGCGCAGGTGCTGCATTTCCACCCACAGCCCAAAGTGCTGAATGGTGCGTACACTCCGGTAAATGGATCGCACGCAGGTGCCAATAACCACAATCCCAATGTATACACAAGTAGCAGCCAAGATGATTGTGGCCACATCTGTAGGTATAATGGAAGATTGATAATGGAAGAATGAAAGTATAGAACCATTTGGGCAATAGAAATGGGGGAAATTATGCAGCCACTGAGTTGTCCCAGGCTTAAAAAAGGAATGAACAACCACCTCTCTTAAAAAACACGGTGGGGGGTTGTTTTAAGACGAGACTAAGGGCATTATGCCAATCAAGTTTCGAGAAAGCCCTGACAGTAATACTGACACAATACTGAGCCTGACAGAGAGGGGGGTGCTTTCCCCCCTTCCTGGTATCCCCCCAGCACACTAAAAAATTACCTGTAACCATACCTGAACCTATCTGGTAATAGAATTTCAGAGAATTGCTCACATGCATTTGCAAAGACATGTTTAGCTGCTGAGTCGCATCAAGGCTTCTCCGATATCAGCAGTCCTAACACTACATAATGGCAGTGCCCACATAGGGCCATGTGATTTGTCTACAGTAAGGCCTCATGATAAAGGCTCATACTAAAGTATACTTTCTCATACTTTAGTATGAGCCTTTATCATGAGGCCTTACTGTAGACAAATCACATGGCCCTATGTGGGCATTGCTATTATGTAGTGTTAGGACTGCTGATATCGGAGAAGCCTTCATGCGACTCAGCAGCTAAACATGTCTTTGCAAACGCATGTGACCAATTCTCTGAAATTCTATTACCAGATAAGTTCAGGTATGGTTGCAGGTAATTTTTTAGTGTGCTGGGGGGATACCAGGGGGGGGGGGGGGAGGGAGCACCCCCCTATCTGTCTTCTGTTTGTTTGTGACCCCTCCCTCTTTTCTAGCACCTGATATATAATTATCTCCAGGAATGATAGAGCAACTGCCTCTGTTTGTCTACAATACTGAGCCTGCAGGAAAACAATAGCATGAGATCTTAACATGTACTGTACCTCATATTCATGCAAAACCTCAGCCTTATGGGAAAAAATACTAACTCCCCAGGACACTACAATGGGGCCTGATTCATTGTTGTATGCAAAGTTGTGTTGCTTACAGTGGAGCAATTATTTATCACTGCCCAAGCTCCACAATGGCACTGCGCACACACAACCATTGATTTATGACAGCGCACACAAAGAGGATTTATTCATAAAGTGAGTGACAGGTGGTCAATGTTCGGGGGAGGTAATGGGGTTTGCTAGAGAAATGCAGACATGAGGAGACTGTTTTCTGACCAATTTCTGGGCATGCCAAAATCAGCCACTGTGAATTAACTTGCATATGGAAAACCCTCAGCGTCTTAGCAGAGCTGCTCTGCCGGAGACAGCGCAGACTTACTCAGAAGTTCAACGGTCGACTGATTTTCGTCCAATGGGGGTAATTCCAAGTTGATCGCAGCAGGAATTTTGTTAGCAGTTGGGCAAAACCATGTGCATTGCAGGGGAGGCCGATATAACATGTGCAGAAAGAGTTAGATTTGGGTGGGTTATTTTGTTTCTGTGCAGGGTAAATACTGGCTGCTTTATTTTTACACTGCAATTTAGATTGCAGATTGAACACACCACACCCAAATCTAACTCTCTCTGCACATGTTATATCTGCCCCCCCCTGCAGTGCACATGGTTTTGCCCAACTGCTAAAAAATGTCCTGCTGCGATGAACTTGGAATTGCCCCCAATGTCTCTGCTTTTTTATGTAAGTAACAGATTTGATACGCCGCCAGCTGGACGGTATCTGAGTCATTAGCATATTTTCACAATTGCACGGTGGGTAACATTGCAACTGTGAATGCATTTGCAAAAGAGTAAATAAGTTTGATTGCTCCCCCTGCACATTATGCAGTGAGAGAGAGGAGAGATCTGGTGCTCAGCGGCCCAGCACACAACAGCTCACTGGATTGGGGAGAGAGCTTGCTGCCACTGAGCAGAAGCTCTCTTCTCTCTCTCCCTACCAGATGTAGCACTGCTGCTGTGCCTATGGAGGTGGACCTGGACATGTGTAAAGAGTACAATCCACCCAGCACCCCACCCCATCCCTGCACAGCTCATGTGTCTATCCCAGTGATTCTCAAACTTGGTCCTCCGGACCCCAAACGGGTCGCTTTCCAGGTGCACTGTGTGTCACCAACTGTCACTTTTTTTAAAATCCTCAGGTGACCTCGAAAACATGAACTGTGTGGGGTCCTGAGGACCGAGTTTGAGAACCTTTGGTCTATCTACTAAAAAATAATATACATTTTAATGTCTTTTTTTTTCTCCAATGAAAAGTCAGTGCATTTCCTATAAACGACAATCATTCAAAAAGAAAATTAATTGTGCTACAAAACTCAAGTAAACAGGAAAGCAGTTTCCTGGTAAGTCTTGCTGTAAATCTTTAGCCATAGCTATTTTACCAAATAAAGGTGTATACAGGGTAATGTACCTTCCCAGACTAAATTTAAGATATTTTTTCCTAGTAAACACAAATGTGTCCTCTAATAGTTTGGAACCATTCCCAGCATCTGTTTCCTTTCCTGGTGACACTACATGGCCAATTTGGGAGTATTGCAATAATCAATCATATTGCCATTGACTTAATGTACTTGGTATTTAAAGAAGATGTTTGAATCTCTAGAGTGGTCACAGAAAGCCCCCATAATGCAGGTTTTTCTAGATAATTGTTTAGATGAAATAACTTTTCTCTTATTTTTGTTCCGCTCGTCTTGTATTTTTCTTTCAGTCAAAATCGCCGGTCTGCTGATTTATTCTCTGTTAGCTTGGGTGTTAATGTGATGTGTATTATGTGAACGCTTGTACTTTTATAGAAAATAAATAAATAAAATAAAAATAATTTGTCGAGCATTCTGCCAACGCGGTGATTACCTTGAACTTACTCTGCTTTAGCTGCAAACATTAGCAAACAGTCATCAATATTTTAAGCCTTATCAGATACAGATGTCTGCACTGATTAAAAGCTTAGTGCAGACCACTGAATTGTCTAGAGACCTTGCTAAAACACAATGTAAACTCCCAATATATTACATGATTAGTATTATTCATTTATTACCTATTAACTGAATCTACATTATGCAAATAATAAAAGGAAAAATGGACTGGGATCAGGAAAAGGAAGGGGCAAATCCCCAAATTACTAATTATAAGCAATCTGTATCACTACAAGAGCCAGCTGTTCTTAGGGAGGAGCCACATATTGGCTTTAGAGGTACAGGTGGAGAAAGTACAGATGGGCACGCCTGCGCCTAGGCATCTCGCCGAGCACACAGATGCTCTCATTCACTTTGAATGGGGGGCGTGCGCGTCTACAACACACGCGTGTCCCTTTCATGCCCGGGGGTCCACCTCGCCAGGTGCACTCAGTCGCAGGTGGAGCAACGATTAGCGTTCCTCCATTTGTAGATGTTTTTCAAAACTTGCTGGTAGCACTTAAATTACTATGTGCTGCTTATTGGGCTCAGGTGGAAGATCGATTCCCTTTTACATGGGAGAAATAATGGCCAGAAAACATTGGATGCAACATTTTTCAGCGTTGTTTGCAAACTACAGAGCAGTAAAATTATTGCAAATGCCCCTCTGTACCATCCTGTAGGCAGTGGTAGGTGGCTACGATGGGCAGAAAGAAAAAATTTGGAAAGTAGATAAACATAGGCAAGATCAAATCAATTGTAGGTGGAGCTAAAACACCTTTACCACTAGCATCACTGTAGGTAGGAGCGGCAATTGCAATCTGCAGAGGAAGATGAGGTCACAGCAAAGGTAGGTGGGCCTGTCACAGTAGGTGGAGATAATAGTTTAGCAGAAGATTCATTTCCCTGGTAGACAATGTCAGCACACAAGTGCTCTCTGTACCACTTCTTGTCGGCAGGATGGGATTTCAAATATAAAAAAACACATACCTCTACATAGTACTGTGATTACTTATAGACACTAACGTCAATAATTTGGCAAGGGCTTTTTAGTTTGAAACTTGAAACCCATAAATTCACTGCGAAAAATGTAAGACAAATCAGACATTACATTGTTTTGCATAATTATTTGCCATGTACTCATTATAGATACACAATACAGAGATTATACTAGTGAATGCATGCAATACAAAGAATATAACAGTGCCTGTCATACAGTACAGACATTCATGAAAGTGAATTGTCAATGACAACAAAGTTTGGATTATAAAGCAACCTATTGGACACCGTAAAAGTCAGAAAGCACCCCAACGACTGCTATGTAATACAGAGAGCACACCAGTGACCACCATACATAGAGCATCCATCTGACCACCATACAATGCAAATAACATTTTATTGTCTGCTCTACAGTACGGAGAGCATATTAGTTACCACTTTACAATACAGAAAGCATGCCAGTGACCACCATACATAGAAAGCATACAAGTGACTGCAGTACAATACAGATAGCATCACAGTGAATTTCATATAATGAAGAGAGCATCATAGTGACCACAATACAATACAGAGTGCATCTGAGAGACTGCCATAGACTACAGAGAGCATCTTAGTTACACCACAAAATATAAAGAGCATCCTAATCACTAATATACAATATTGGTAGCATCCAAGTGAATTCCTTACAATACCAAGTGCATTCCAGTGTCTGCCACACAGTACAAGGATCATATTATTGACCACCATACAATACATAAAGCAACCCAGTGATCAAAATGCAATAAGTATCCCAATGACTGCTATACAATACAGAGAGCATGTCCGTGGCCCCCAATCAATGCATCCATCTGATCTCCATACATTAATAGCATTTTAGTAACTGCCATACAGTGCAGAAAATATCTTTGTGTTGCCATAAAAATATAGACTAATCCAGTAACACCATACAATATTGAGAACATCTTAGGTATTGCCATACAATACAGATAGTATACGAGTGAACACCAAACAATACTGAGAACATTGTAATGACATCTATATAGTACAGAGAACATCTCAAGGACTACTGTACAATACAGAAAGTATCTTTGTGACCACCATACCATTAAATTATCTATAAAACAGAAAATTGTTACACACTAGAGCGCTAATCTCTGACTAGTTTAGTGCAATTTTTGTCCACATCTCAAACGTTCAGCAGTTTTGTTGTGGAGCCCGGTCATATATTGCTCCATTCCTGCTTAAAGTAAATCATTTTTTTCTCCACAAACTCTTACCGTACTTTATCGAACTCTTACTGTCCATTCTCAAAGATATTTTGAATCTGTTACAACGCTTGTCATTGTTGTTACCAATTTATCATTGCAGAATGACATAGCCTGTACTCCCTGCCTGATCGGTGCTTGCCAAAAAGAAAACTCACAGCACGCAGACTAATTTATAAGTCACAGGTGAAGCATACGGACAAGCTTTAATTCTGCAGGACAGGTTGGGAATACAGTAGATGCCAGAACTTGTAGTTCTGATGGTTGCGGAAGTGGTTATATGCTAAGGTCTAATAATGTGTCTCCTTGAAAATAGTTTCTCTAACAGATGAAGCGTTGACATAAAATTGCAAGAATGAAGCATTTTTTTAACACCTCACTGATTTTGTAATAATGTTCAAATCAGTAATTTCCAGCAAATAACAAAATGTTTAAAAAACGCAGTATAAGCTGTAAATGAAACATTATGAACAATAAAATGTGGGCCTGTAGCACATACATCAGCTTCCACGCAAAGTACTTATTATATACGTTATGAACAATTATTATACCCTGTAGGTTATTCAATATCCCCCCCCCCACCTCACTAAATTAAAGGCATCAATAATGTTTGTATTTACAAATGCTTTGCCAATGGATTTCAGTCCGGTTTTGTGTAAGGATTTATTGTTCTGCTGTATATTATTGCTGTTTAGATTCATAGAGGATCATACTGACCCGATCGCACGCTGCAGTTTATCGCAGCGGTGCAATCGGGTCATAACTATGCATGCGCTGGCGCCGCAGTGTGCCGGCGCATGCCAGACGGATGAAGGCCGTCACTGTGCTACGATTGCCTCTGCATTGACAGGCAGTGGCAGTCGCTGGGTGGGGTGGCGGAACGGCGGCGCTTGTCTGCCGTTTCGTGGGCGCGGTCATGGCCGGACCATGTAGGCGGCGGGCCGCAGCGGCTGCACTGGCTGGGAGCTACTCCTAAAGTACAAAAGCATCGCCGCTGTGCGATGCTTTTGCACTTCTGTGGGGGAGGGGGGGGGGGGGCGCACTGACATGCGGGGCGGGATAGCCCTGTGCTGGGTGTCTCCCCGCATGTCTGCTACGATCAACTCGGAATCACCCCCATAGTACAGAATCATATGAACCCTTATATTTACATTGGAAAAGAGGAGACTAAGAGGGGACATGATCAACATCTACAAATATATAAGGGGTCAATACACAGAGCTCGGGAGGGACCTGTTTTCTATAAGATCAGCACAGAGGACACGTGGTCACTCGTTTAGGTTAGAGGAGAGGAGTTTCCGCACATTGAGGAGAAAAGGTTTTTTCACAGTAAGGACAATACGTGTTTGGAATTCCCTGCCTGAGAGAGTAGTAACAGCGGACTCAGTCAACACCTTCAAGAATGGGTTAGATAAATTCCTATTGGATAAGGATATTCAGGGTTATGGTGCGTAGGCACGCATTATAGTTACTATAACTAGTCCTAACATAAAAATAACTAGTCCTATAATAAGACTGCATAAGAGACCACAAATAGGTTATACTCGATGGACAATTGTCTTTTTTCAACCTTAGTTACTATGTTACTTATCTGGGACCCTTCCACTAATAGAGGACACATTTGTACCAAAAGTACATGGGACATTTGTTTTATTACATTTTATTGTGTTTTATCTACCCAGTTTGGGATTGTGTCTTAATAAATATTGAGATTTGTGTGTTAATTGGCACATGTTGGTTCCATTATTTAGTACTAAAAGTACTAATTAGCATCTACGATTATTGTGCACCAGGGGTCCAATATCACTTTTTTCTTGTCTATATACTATGTACTAGATCGTACACGTTTTAATCAAAATGGACCTGCCGGCACAGTCTATTTTCTCTTGTGATGCGCACATCAGCATCACAAGCTGGATACGCATGGTGCAATATGTACTATGGACTTCATTCATGGTGGATCGCAAATCGCAATCAAACCGCAATAATTGCAATGACGATGCGGGCATATTTGTATTTGTGAATGCCTCTGCCTGATTGATAGAGTTGGGGTGACAACACTCCACTTCCAAGGTGAGCGTTGCAGGGGCTTCCGAACAGGGGCATGGCAGAGGTGTTATCGGTGCGGCTGTGTGACAAAAAGATGTCTGCACTGGCAGGAGGCTCACTTAATTTCGGCAACCGCGCACTAATTGAGGTGCAATTGCAATTAGTGAGTGGTCGCAGAGGGGGCGGTGGTTAGTATGCTGGGCGACCTTGCCCTGCGATGGGTGTCCCCCAGCATGCCCAGAATTTGCAATCCTTACTGAATAGGGTCCTATTTTTTCTACAAATATGAACTATATAGTCTGAGCACCATGCACAGTGATGATGTCACCGCGCTGTGCGCTCTAAGCCTATCAGAAACTGAGAGTAACTGCATCAACGGTCTCCATCTATTCTGCGTGCTTCTAGAAGCAGAACAGAGATGGTAAGTATCATTATACTGCCCCAGGCTCAGTGTGTTTTGAATCCCATAATACCCGGGAGTTAATGTTTTTTGGAACTCAAAAATGTCCGTTATTCCAGGTTCAGGAACCCTGGGATTGGCTTCCCTAGTTAGGGTTGTGTTCGGGATCCCAGTGTCGGGAACCCGGCACCAGGATTGTGTTGGGATGTAGGCACCGGCATTCTGATTAGTGTTGGGATTCCGGTGTCAGTATTTAGAGTGCCGGGATCCCAACCGTCGGGACCCTGACCGCATCCCCATAATTGAACCACAACAACAGATGAACTCATTATTAGCAACATACTGACAGATACACTCTAAGCAGTTACCTGCAGGGGCATTTCCCAATCACTGCAATCTTTTTATACTTTGAATATTGGCGGTCATTCTGACCTGATCGCTCGCTGCAGTGTATCGCAGCGCAGCGATCAGGTCAGAACTGCGCCGACGGCTGTCATTGCCTAGTGATCGCCTCTTCCTGATTGACAGGCAGAGGCGGTCACTGGGCGGGAGGGGGCGGCGCGGCGGCTCTTGGTCGCTGTTTTGTAGGCAGGGTCCGGCCAACGCAGGCATGGCCAGACCGTGCCGGGGGGTGGGCCGTAGCGCCTGCGTGACGTCACAAGCAGCCGCTGCGAGCCGGGCAGCAATGAGTCACTTCCGGCCAGCGCGCAAAAGCTGCGCTGGCAGGGAGCTACTCCTGAAGTACAAAAGCATTGCCACTGTGCGATGCTTTTGTACTTCAGCGACGGAGCAGGGACTGACATGCGGGGTGGGCTAGCCCTGTGCTGGGCGTCCCCCCGCATGTCAGTGTGGATGATCGTAGCTGTGCTAAATATGATCAACTCGGAATGACCCCCTTTGAGTTTCAGTTTTATGTTTATTGCTGATTCATTTTTGGACAAGAGCAGAATAGCCCATTAATTCCGTTCCTCACTTCCCCTCTAATGCTGTATTAATTGTGAGTCATTCACAGGCTATTGGCTACACCCTGCAGAAGTACTTCACACATGAGGGGATAAACCACTACAGCAATTCTCGCCATTTATTAGCACCTTCTAAGAACACGTGCCCTCATTAGGTCTATGCAAAATAAGTCGTCTCACGCTGATCGAGGGACATTTTGTTAAATAGACTGAATCTGAGGGCACAGGGAGATATTAAACACAATAATATTTCCTCATAAGCCGCATAGACTGAGCTCTAATGGAAAAATGTTAAGTCTGATTTGACATTTTATTACTAATGTGATTATTAATCCCAACAGAATAATAATAGTTTTCAGAAATGTATCCTGGAAAAAAATGACTGCAGCAAAGACAGCAGGATGTGCACAATTATGCAGAAAAAGTTGCACCTACAACACTACTGGTGTTCTTACACATCCTTGCGGCATCAAGCAATGTTTTGTTATGAGCGCACATGTCTTCATAAACTCATTACTGCAGCCAAATGGTTTCATCTGATTTCATTTTGCTCACTGCAAAAAAGAGGTGACCCCACACAAGGATGGGGCGTGCCCACACAGTAGTACCCTCAATACAAATAACGCCTCACAGTAGCACAATCTTATTCACATTGCTCCACATACTAGTGCCCTTTACCCACACAATGCCCACAATAGTAATGCCCCATACACATACATTACCCACAGTAGTAGTGCCCCAGAGGCGTAACTAGGGTTTTCGGAGCCCAGGCGCTCCTCCCCCCCACCCCTAAGAAAAAAATCAAAGAAAAATGATGTGAGGGCACCAAAAATGGGCGTGGCCATGCAGCAAAGGGTGTGTGGTCACATACCAGAAGGGGCGTGGCCACTGAAAATGGGGCATGCCAACAGGACACCTACCCCATGCATCATCTCTCAGCACACTATCACCTCCCCCTTGTGTCGACTCTCAGCACACTATCACCTCCCCCTTGTGTCGACTCTCAGCACACTATCACCTCCCCCTTGTGTCATCTCTCAGCACACTTTAATGCAATTTGTGCACATTACAGCAGTAGAGTCCCCTTTTTATGCAGTACACAGGCAAAGTCCCCTTTTTAAACAGTACACACAGTGCCAGATACACATTGCCCCACAGTGCCAAATACAAATTACCCCACTGTGCCAGATACACATTGCCCCACAGTGCCAGATACACATTGCCCCACAGTGCCAGATACACATTGCCCCACAGTGCCAGATACATATTACCCCACAGTGATACACATTGCCCCACAGTGCCAGATACATATTACCCCACAGTGATACACATTGCCCCACAGTGCCAGGAACACATTGCCCCACAGTGCCAGATACATATTAGCCAACAGTGCCAGATACACATTGCCCCACAGTGCCAGATACACATTGCCCCACAGTGCCAGATACATATTACCCCACAGTGATACACATTGCCCCACAGTGCCAGATACATATTACCCCACAGTGATACACATTGCCCCACAGTGCCAGGAACACATTGCCCCACAGTGCCAGATACATATTGGCCCACAGTGCCAGATACACATTGCCCCACAGTGCCAGATACATATTACCCCACAGTGATACACATTGCCCCACAGTGCCAGGAACACATTGCCCCACAGTGCCAGATACATATTAGCCCACAGTGCCAGATACACATTGCCCCACAGTGCCAGATACACATTGCCCCACAGTGCCAGATACATATTACCCCACAGTGATACACATTGCCCCACAGTGCCAGATACATATTACCCCACAGTGATACACATTGCCCCACAGTGCCAGGAACACATTGCCCCACAGTGCCAGATACATATTGGCCCACAGTGCCAGATACACATTGCCCAACAGTGCCAGATACATATTACCCCACAGTGATACACATTGCCCCACAGTGCCAGATACACATTGCCCCACAGTGCCAGATACATATTACCCCACAGTGATACACATTGCCCCACAGTGCCAGATACATATTAGCCCACAGTGCCAGATACACATTGCCCCACAGTGCCAGATACATATTACCGCACAGAGATACACATTGCCCCACATTGCCAGATTCAGCCAGATACACATTGCCCCACAGAGATATACACTGCCCCACATTGCCAGATACACATTGCCCCACAGAGATACACATTGCCCCACAGAGATACACTTGCCAGATAGACATCCCCCCTCTCCCCCAGCTCTCCCCCCACTCACCGCTCTCAATGCTGGTGCCACTGCTATCTGCAATGTGAGGGAGGGGAGGAGAGCGCAGCACAGCGCCTCTCCTGCCCCCCAATGCACCATGATTAAGTCTGGTCTCCGGCTGCAGGCCGCGGGTATCTTGGCACCGGTTTGTTAGCCAATCAGAGCTCGTGGACCGGCAGCCAATCAGGAGCCGGTCCATGAGCTCTGATTGGCTAACAAACCAAACAAAGGAGACTCGCCCCGCTGCCTCCGGAGACTAGACACAGCACATTGAGGGGCAGGAGAGGTGCTGCGCTCTCCTTTCCTCATATAGCAGCAGGACGGCGGATGGCACGGGGGCAGAGCTACCATCGTGGGGCAAGTGGGCACGATACCCTGGCTGCTGGTGGTGCCCCCCTCTGCTGGGCTTGCCATGGTGACCAGGGCACGTGCCCTGCTCGACCACCCCTTAGTTACGCCTCTGAGAGCCCCTTAAACACACAATGCCCACAGTTGTAGTGCCCCTTACACACACAAAGCCCACAGTAGTAATGCCCCTTACACACACAAAGCCCACAGTAGTGCACCTTATACACGCAATGCCCATAGTAGTGCCCCACCCCCCTCCCCCCGAAGCTTTAGAAATTTTGAACGTGTACATGGCTGCATTGGGAGGGGGGGGGGGGATAGATACTAAATGTAAGATAGCTTCACCAGCTCAGGTGCTCAGAGAAATCAGTAAATGAGGGACAATAGGGGCACTTTGCTAGACTACAGTAAGTGATATTAAATAAAACTTTGAATGAAAATTACCATTACACAGGGTACGCGGTTGTGTATGGCACCACCCTGAGGAAGGTGGTGACTAAAGTTCAACACTGAGGATGGAGAGGGGGCATGCACTGACCTGGGTGAAGTTGATCAGTCCAGTACAGTGTGTAATGCGACATCTCGCTAGCACGGTCCACTTACCGGTAAGTGTTTGTGTGTTCCCACACTGTGGTTATGTGGTTAGCCAGGCTTTTCTCCTGTGATTGAATGCCGGAAATCACTGATGCTTTCAACTTATAGAGACTTATCAGAGCGACTTATCAGCCCGGAGAGAGCTGTGACTCCTCTATAAGGTTGATATTGTTAGTTATACATTAAACACTATTCATTTTTAAACTCTTTCTTTCATGCATTCATTCTCATATGTATCAGTTTTGCATACCTAAGGTTATCTTACACATGGTGCTGGCACAGTGATGTCTTGTGCCCATCGGGGGTGTCTTAAAAGACTGAAAGTACATGGTCAGTCAATTTGTCAACAGGCTCAAAGGTTGACAGATTGAAAAGTTTGACATGTAAATAGTCAACACAGAAAAGGTTGAAACATATTTTAACCCTAACCCTCCCCTTAGTGCTTAACCCTAGCCCTCCCCTTAGGCCTAACCCTAACTCTCCCCTTAGTGCTTAAAACTAACCATCCCTATCCACAGTCTAACCCTATCCATCTGGCAGCCTTACCATAACCGTACCCTCTAGCAGCCTAACTCTAACCATCCCCCAAATGCCTAACCCTAATCCTAACCCTAATGCTAAAAATCATGAAAATTATGGAAAACCTATGTGTCGACCTTTTCTGTGTTGACCATTTACATGTCACCCTTTTGACCATGTCGGACATTTAACTGTTGACCTTTTGACCCTTTTGTCCTTCTGACTATGTGGACTTATTGACTGTTGTCCATCTGGTGTCTACCTATTGACTGTCTACATATTTACTGGACACTGTATCCTTGTCCCAAGTGTGAATATCTCTATGATGCCCCCCAGTCACCAGTGTGTATGACTCCAGCCACACCCCGCCATCACCTGTGTGCATGTTCCCCAGGCCCCCTTAGGCTGCAGTTTGTGTCTCCTTGCCCCCCCACCCCCACTTCCCCAATCACCAGTGTGTATGTCTCCGGCGGCCATCTTGGTTAGGGAATGAAGCATCCCTGGCTGAGACATATTGGAGTAAGCATAGTAGTACTCTCCCATTCTAAGTACAGTACATCTAATGTTTTGCATTCTTCTTATGGATAACATTTGGTATGGTTTGCAATGTGGCGCTCTTGAAAACGGTGCTGTTCCAGCAGTTTTGCTATCCGTTCATGCTTTCATGCACTTTACAAACTGGCCAATATACAGTAATTGCTGAAAAGTGTCGATTACATTTCCCCCGAAGAATATGTGTCTTTATTGCACTGATTATGATGAGTGATATCCCACATAAAATGTTGCCTTGAGTTGCTGTTGGCTTTGATTAGATCTTTGCTAAGAAAATATCAAAACCTAATTAATCAAAATAGCACGATACACATGGCTTCAAATACCGCGATGGCAGGAAAACCGTCGCACAAAATATCTGAAATTCTGAGCAGCTGAATGTGTTTTACAACATAATTAGCATAATAAAAACAACAAAGCAATCCACTGAGATGTGTTTAATATCCTCCGTCCTCTCATTGCGGATATGCAGAATGCAGAATGATCTGTTTTATTGCAAGGACATTCCTCATTACTATTCCCTGCGCCCTAAAAAATAATAACGAAAGCTAACTATAATTAAGCTAATATATTGGTTAATTCATTTTTAGAAGTATTGTTGTACAAAGTTATCATTGAATATCTGCTTTGAATAAATCCCAGTGTAACACATAGAAGTGTGAGCAGGCTTCTGTCACTGCAGAATATACAGACGCTTAATGCTGGAATTAATGAGTGTTCCAAATATTCTGCTCTATAGGAGATCGGAATGAATAGACAATTTATCGCACCTGTAGTGTCTAATTCAGCAATATAATAAATAGGTAACACATTATTTGGAGGGGGGGGGGTTAAAAGTAACAAAATGTTGTTTAAAACATGAAAGATCCTTACAGCTAGCTGCGTTTCGGGAATGTCAAGTACAGATGGAGCCATCTTCATCTTGGCCTGTATTGTATTGCAGCTGACAACAATAGATGAAGGTCTTATGCTAATAAGCCTTGGTGTGCCTAGGTGCAGCAGAGAAGCCAAGATGAGCATGGCTCCATCTGTACTACTATTAGTATACTGCAGTACCTGCAAATTGGTTATTTATGAGCATATCAAGTACTGTACTGCATCTTGTGTGGAGTAGGGTATGGCTTACCGGCTTGGGGATCCTGGTGGTCAGTGTATCGGCCGCAGGATCCCGGCAACAGATTGCCAGCCGGGGGGGGGGGGTATGGTGGGCGAGCGCAACAATGCCCCTTGCGGGCTCTATGAGTGTTGTGGACACTCACAAGTGGTAAAATAGTCCCTGTTAGTTGGCATGCCGACTATTGGGATTTAGAGGGGGCGGGATGTAGCCCTCGGTATTGTGACTGGTGGTCTCCTGACTGCCAGTCACATGACTACATCCCCTTGTGTGGGACTTAATATTAGATGATAATTAAGGCCTGGACAATGCTGATATTGCAGAACATACATTGTGGGTAAATGGTTACTCAGGGTTTCCTTTATGTTACTAATCAATAAGTTTATTCTAGAAGTTTTTGGATTTTTTTTTTTAATCACTTGTTTTTAACTCTCTCATGGCTAGGAGCATTTTTGGTGACTTACCCTACTCTTTTTTTGAGGAAAGCTCATCGGCGGGACGTAATGGATTCCGAGATCACCAGAGCTGCGGGATGCAGGCTGATCTCGGTCGTTTTTTTTTAAAGGGGCAAACTTGTACAAGAGTAAACCATGCCTTGTATTTGATAGTCCCTTTAAAAAACATCAGAGATCAGCCAGCAATCCCGCACATCCGGCAATCTCGGGATCCATTACATCCCGCCGAAAATATTTGATAAACAAGTTTTGTTTTATCATTAGTGATGGGCATATATGGTCAAATAAAATGCCAGTCAGACCCAGAGACATTTTATCGGACAGTCAGAGCCCAGCAGATATCATGGGCATAGACTGTGAGAAAGTCCACGATATCTGGGGCAATGACGGTTGGTCGGCCACTGCACTGCATATACTATCAGATGCGGCCGACTTGCAACTTAGAAATATTGCATCAGAAGGACGTGCTGAATGACTTGGCTTGTCCATCCAATGTCCAACCAATCAATGTGTCCAACCACTCAATATTTTCGGATCACATACACTGTGTAAGTATCTGGGCGATCCGCCGATATTAGGCGGATCACCCAGATACTTGTATAATGTACAGTATGCACAGTCTTAGGAAAAGCAAAAAACAAGATATTACAAAAAGAACATAAAGTTCTACTTATGTTATAAAACCCCAGCAGTGTAACTGAAAATGCAATTGGCCAGGACAGCGGAATATCCATAGTACTGTACGTTAGTTACAGTTACATGTATTCCCAGTGGGTCTATTCACTAAGTTTTGGATGGAGATAAAGTGGAGAGAGAGAGAGATAAAGTAACAGCCAATCAGCTCCTAACTGCCATGTCACAGGCTGTGTTTGAAAAATGACAGTTAGGAGCTGGTAACATAGTAACATAGTAACATAGTATCTAAGGTTGAAAAAAGACAATTGTCCATCGAGTTCAACCTATTTGTGGTCTCCTATGCACGATTATTTTGTATAAAATTTTGACTGAAATTGATGACTGCCGTTACGTTTTACCCCTCTTTTTTATAATAACCATAGTGCGTGACTATGCCCCGTAACCCTGGATATCCTTATCCATTAGGAATTTATCTAACCCATTCTTAAAGGTGTTGACTGAGTCGGCCATTACAACTCCCTCAGGCAGGGAATTCCAAACACGTATCGTCCTTACCGTAAAAAAGCCTTTACGCCGTATTGTGCGGAATCTCCTCTCCTCTAACCTGAGCGAGTGTCCACAAGTTCTCTGTGTTGATCTAACCAAAAACAGGTCCTGCGCAAGATCTGTATATTGTCCCCTTATATATTTGTAAATGTTGATCATGTCCCCTCTTAATCTCCTCTTTTCCAGTGTAAACATGCCTAGTCTTGCAAGCCTTTCCTCGTATTCCAGCGTCTCCATACCCTTAATTAGTTTGGTCGCCCGCCTTTGAACCTTTTCTAGCTCCAGGATATCCTTTTCGTAGTAAGGTGCCCAGAATTGTACACAGTATTCAAGGTGTGGCCTCACAAGTGATTTATATAACGGGAGTATAATACTCTCGTCCCTAGCATCAATTCTCAATTTTATGCATGCTAATATTTTATTAGCCTTCTTTGCTGCAGTCCTACTTTGGGTACTACTGCTTAGTTTGCTATCTATGATGACACCTAAGTCCTTTTCCAGTACAGAATCCCCTAATTTTACCCCATTTAGTAGGTAGGTGTTATTTTTGTTCTTGTTACCACAGTGCATTACCTTACACTTGTCTGTATTGAAGCGCATTCTCCATTTCGCTGCCCAAGCTTCTAATTTAACTAAGTCGTTCTGAAGCGACTCAGCATCCCCCTCCACATTTATAACTTTACACAATTTGGTATCATCTGCAAAAATTTACACCATGCTCTCTAGACCTTCTGTTAGGTCATTAATGAAAATATTGAACAATAGCGGTCCTAATACTGAGCCTTGCGGCACACCACTTAGCACTTCAGTCCGTTGAAAAAGATCCATTAACCACAACGCGCTGCTCCCTATTATCTAACCAGTTTTTGACCCAAGTGCATATTGTGCTTCCTAGCCCTGATTCTTGTAGCTTGTAGATAAGTCTCATGTGTGGTAAAGTGTCGAATGCTTTGGCAAAATCTAAAAAGATTACATCCACCTCTTTACCCTGATCTAGGTTTGCGCTTACTGTTTCATAAAAGCCAAGTAAGTTGGTTTGACAGGATCTGTCCTTCATAAACCCATGTTGATTCCTTTTAATGACCTTATTGACTTCAAGGAACTTCTGAATACTATCTCTTAGAATACCTTCCAATGGTTGGCTGGTACTTTATCTCCATCCACTTTATCTCTCTCCAAGGGTCTATTCATGTAGAAAACGAAAACAGATTTGCTACTTATCACTATACATCGCATTGCTTCGATGCGACGTATAGCTGTAATAAGTAGCAATTCATGGTGAGGTCATCTCCAGCGGTGCCTCCCTGCGATGCGCGGAGTCCAGCGGCGGGTCCCTTTGCACATGCACAGGTTGTTGACCTCCAGGGCAGGCCGCAGTGGTTGCTGGGAGGTCGGGGGGTGGAGCCAGCACCAGGTGCCGAGCAGATAGCAGGGAAGTATTGAGCTTTCCTGCTGTCTCCGCACTACAGTTCAGGTTACGCCGTCCTGAGATGGCGAACCTGAACTCCATGGAGAAGCGGAAAGCACCTTCATGAATCGCCCTCACCATACAAAGGTATGGTGATGTGATTCAGGCACAGAACGGGGGTACCGCTGGAGAAGTCAGAGACTTCTCCACGGTAACCCGCTCTGTGAATTGCAGTAGGCAGAGAAAAGCCCTGTTTAACGCAAAACAGGGCTTTTCAATTCTACAGTACATGAATAGACCCCCAAGTCTTAGTAAATAGACCTCATAGTCTCCATATGCACCTCATAAGGAAACAGGTTTTTCCCAGAAAAAAAATATGGACGTTGATAAAGTCAACTTTGTATTGATAAAAACCTTTACAAATTGCACTTACAAGTCATTGGTCAATTAATATATAAATGTTGTCCCACTAACACAGATCAGGTTAACCAAGGTTATCTGTTGCCCTCGCTGCAACGCTGGCCCCTGACACCCAGCAACACAGAGGACTACTATCGCCATCTTCACTGTGGTAAGGAATCTCACAATAAAGCTTACGATACTCACACCACAGGAGTCACTTTGCCGACTGCACTGAGACTCACTGACCAGAAGTGAGAGTCTCCGCAGTTGCTGCTGTAAGTGGACTTTTCTAATTATTTGTGCATGCTAATACCACTCGTTTGAAATATATTGGAGATATTAGTGAATGAGATATACAATTATCTTCCAGTAAGAAAGAGCTGATTGCTATATATTCTTACTCTTTTAGCATCCGTGGAGGATCACTATATACTGTATACTGTAGTAAGACTGAGTAATGTAATTGAGACCACTACTATTACAGATGTAGCCACCTTTATCTTGAGTGGCTGAGGCGTTTGTCCCGATCGAGCATACGCAGCGTACTGGGGCGTAGGGAGGCGCGCCTAGTCACAGAGAGGCTATCTAATCGCACGGAGACAGACGTTTGGCGTTTCCTTTATGTGTAATACCTGCGATCATCCACCAGATGTCGCTTTTTACAATCACCACTGCGCATGCGTGTGGGCTCCCGTAAAATACAATACTGAAATACTGTATACTGTATAGTAAGGACTACTTTACTAGTGCGTCTCGTTCCACTGAATCACGCAGACAAAGCAACATAAACCCAGTAGTGTACACTGACGCAAATGGACGTGTTAGAAGTTCATTATTGCCTAATGATATTAGGAAAATTGTACAGTATTGTAACACATTTGTTTTAAACGCTTAATGATTGTACATCATATCTACGCATTATTGTCTGTTATATGTAGTGATGAGCGGGTTCGGTTCCTTGGAATTCGAACACCCCCGAACTTCACCCATTTTACACGGGTTCGAGGCAGACTCGGATCCTCCCGCCTTGCTCTGTTAACCCGAGCGCGCCCGAACATCATCATCCCGCTGTCGGATTCTCGTGAGATTCGTATTCTATATAAGGAGCCATGCGTTGCCGCCATTTTTCACTCGTGAATTGGAGATGATAGTGAGAGGACGTGGCTGGCGTTTTCTCAGTTTCTGTGTTCAGTGTGCTGCAAATATCTGTGTTCAGTGTGCTGCAAATATCTGTGCTCAGTGTGCTGCAAAAATCTGTGTTCAGTGTGCTGCAAATATCTGTGCTCAGTGTGCTGCAAATATCTGTGCTCAGTGTGCTTTATTGTGGGGACTGGGGACCACCAGTATTATATAGCAGGAGGACAGTGCAGAGTTTTGCTGACCAGTGACCACCAGTATTATACGTTCTCTGCCTGAAAAACGCTCCATATCTGTACTGCATAGTAGTATATAGTAGGAGGACAGTGCAGAATTTTGCTGACCAGTGATCACCAGAATTATATCATTACGGTACAGTAGTCCACTGCTCTACCTACCTCTGTGTCGTCAAGTATACTATCCATCCATACCTGTGGTGCATTTAAGTTTTTGTGTGCAGTATATATATAGTAGTAGGACAGTGCATAATTTTGCTGACCACCAGTATATAATATATAGCAGTACGGTACAGTAGGCCACTGCTCTACCTACCTCTGTGTCGTCAAGTATACTATCCATCCATACCTGTGGTGCATTTAAGTTTTTGTGTGCAGTATATATATAGTAGTAGGACAGTGCATAATTTTGCTAACCACCAGTATATAATATATAGCAGTACGGTACAGTAGGCCACTGCTCTACCTACCTCTGTGTCGTCAAGTATACTATCCATCCATACCTGTGGTGCATTTAAGTTTTTGTGCGCAGTATATATATAGTAGTAGGTCAGTGCATAATTTTGTTGACCACCTGTATATAATATGTAGCAGTACGGTACAGTAGGCCACTGCTCTACCTACCTCTGTGTCGTCAAGTATACTATCCATCCATACCTGTGGTGCATTTAAGTTTTTGTGCGCGGTATATATATAGTAGTAGGACAGTGCATAATTTTGCTGACCACCAGTATATAATATATAGCAGTACGGTACAGTAGTCCACTGCTCTACCTACCTCTGTATCGTCAAGTATGCTATTCCATCCATACATGTGGTGCATTTAAGTTTTTGTGCGCAGTATATATATAGTAGTAGGCCAGTGCATAATTTTGCTGACCACCAGTATATAATATATAGCAGTACGGTACAGTAGGCCACTGCTCTACCTACCTCTGTG
The DNA here is from genome assembly GCF_028390025.1 of Pseudophryne corroboree. Taxonomy (NCBI): domain Eukaryota; kingdom Metazoa; phylum Chordata; class Amphibia; order Anura; family Myobatrachidae; genus Pseudophryne; species Pseudophryne corroboree. The sequence continues at coordinate 475,207,095 of NC_086451.1, forward strand.
TCGTCAAGTATACTATCCATCCATACCTGTGGTGCATTTAAGTTGTGCACAGTATATATAGTAGTAGGCCATTGCTATTGATATATTACTGGCATATAATTCCACACATTAAAAAATGGAGAACAAAAATGTGGAGGGTAAAATAGGGAAAGATCAAGATACACTTCCACCTCGTGCTGAAGCTGCTGCCACTAGTCATGGCTGAGACGATGAAATGCCATCAACATCGTCTGCCAAGCCCAATGCCCAATGTCATAGTAGAGAGCATGTAAAATCCAAAAAACTAAAGTTCAGTAAAATGACCCAAAAATCAAAATTAAAAGCGTCTGATGAGAAGCGTAAACTTGCCAATATGCCATTTACGACACGGAGTGACAAGGAACGGCTGAGGCCCTGGCCTATGTTCATGGCTAGTGGTTCAGATTCACATGAGAATGGAAGCACTCATCCTCTCGCTAGAAAACTGCAGTGCCACTCCTAGATGGGCCAGGTGTTTGTGTCGGCCACTTGTGTCGCTTAACTTAGTCACACAGCTACCTCATTGCACCTCTTTTTTTCTTTGCATCATGTGCTGTTTGGGGACTATTTTTTGAAGTGCCATCCTGTCTGACACTGCAGTGCCACTCCTAGATGGGCCAGGTGTTTGTGTCGGCCACTTGTGTCGCTTAGCTTAGCCATCCAGCGACCTTGGTGCACCTCTTTTTTCTTTGCATCATGTGCTGTTTGGGGATTATTTTTTGAAGTACCATCCTGTCTGACACTGCAGTGCCACTCCTAGATGGGCCAGATGTTTGTGTCGGCCACTTGGGTCACTTAGCTTAGTCACACAGCGACCTTGGTGCACCTCTTTTTTTCTTTGCATCATGTGCTGTTTGGGGATTATTTTTTGAAGTGCCATCCTGTCTGACACTGCAGTGCCACTCCTAGATGGGCCAGGTGTTTGTGTCGGCCACTTGTGTCGCTTAGCTTAGCCATCCAGCGACCTTGGTGCACCTCTTTTTTTCTTTGCATCATGTGCTGTTTGGGGACTACTTTTTGAAGTGCCATCCTGTCTGACACTACAGTGCCACTCCTAGATGGGCCAGGTGTTTGTGTCGGCCACTTGCCTCGCTTAGCTTAGTCACACAGCGACCTTGGTGCACCTCTTTTTTTCTTTGCATCATGTGCTGTTTGGGGACTATTTTTTGAAGTGCCATCCTGTCTGACACTGCAGTGCCACTCCTAGATGGGCCAGGTGTTTGTGTCGGCCACTTGTGTCGCTTAGCTTAGCCATCTAGCGACCTTGGTGCACCTCTTTTTTTCTTTGCATCATGTGCTGTTTGGGGACTATTTTTTGAAGTGCCATCCTGTCTGACACTGCAGTGCCACTCCTAGATTGGCCAGGTGTTTGTGTCGGCCACTTGGGTCGCTTAGCTTAGTCACACAGCTACCTCATTGCGCCTCTTTTTTTCTTTGCATCATATGCTGTTTGGGGACTATTTTTTGAAGTGCCATCCTGTCTGACACTGCAGTGCCACTCCTAGATGGGCCAGGTGTTTGTGTCGGCCACTTGTGTCGCTTAGCTTAGCCATCCAGCGACCTTGGTGCACCTCTTTTTTTCTTTGCATCATGTGCTGTTTGGGGACTATTTTTTGAAGTGCCATCCTATCTGACACTGCAGTGCCACTCCTAGATGGGCCAGGTGTTTGTGTCGGCCACTTGTGTCGCTTAGCTTAGCCATCCAGCCACTTGGTGCACCTCTTTTTTTCTTTGCATCATGTGCTGTTTGGGGACTATTTTTTATATCGGCCAACCTGTCTGACACTGCAGTGCCACTCCTAGATGGGCCAGGTGTTTGTGTCGGCCACTTGGGTCGCTTAGCTTAGTCATCCAGCGACCTCGGTGCAAATTTTAGGACTAAAAATAATATTGTGAGGTGTGAGGTGTTCAGAATAGACTGGAAATGAGTGGAAATTATGGTTATTGAGGTTAATAATACTATGGGATCAAAATGACCCCCAAATTCTATGATTTAAGCTGTTTTTGAGAGTTTTTTGTAATAAAAACACCCGAATCCAAAACACACCCGAGTCCGACATAAAAGTTTCAGGTAGGTTTTTCCAAAACGCGTCCGAATCCAAAACACGGCCGTGGAACCGAATCCAAAACCAAAACACAAAACCCGAAAAATGTCCGGTGCACATTTCTAGTTATATGTCACGTGACATTTTTTACTGACCCACTGCTGTGAGTTATGATTCGTTTTCTGTGCTTAATTAAAAATACTTTTTTACTGAAGTATGGTTTGTATCAGTGTGTGTATAATCGCCACCTACTGTACATCTGTATTATTTTGTTCCTTTTATAGAGGACTGGCATACCTTTTCCAGGTCAGCTGCTACTATCACACCCTGCTAATTGATTATTAGTCTGTCTGGCGCCTTAACTATATCTGTATAATAACCACGGTAGGGTTCCTGCTGAGTGTTTGAGGTTGGTCCATTCGTCAGGCAATATGAAGCACAGAAGACGTCGCACTGTGGGTCTTATTTACACCATTACCACTGACCGTAGTAACACAGCCACAAGTTACTGCAAAGAGATATGTAAACAAATAATACATTAAAACATACAAAAATAATATGATGTACAGTATATAATATAATATCACTACATAAAAATAATACATGGTCTGAAATGTATTAATAATACTATCCATTTACACATCACGTTTCTGCAAATTTTATGCACAGCAAGTAAGGTATTAAACATGAAGGAGAAGTGTTGTAATATCATAATTATACCTGGCCTCAAATGTACTCTATACATTTACTGCTAAACTATGTAAACACATAAAATATTGATCGTACAGAGAAAAAATATTACAGCACTACAAAAATGCTTTAACCTTGACTTTCATTAGCATCATTGTGATCAAAATACCTAAAACCATAAAAAAAAGAATCAGTAAAATAAAAAAAAATCTCTAAACCATGTGGAATGAAAGTAGAATGGGTGACACTTTTAATAAATTTGATCTGTAATGGTATTCGGATTATGCCGCCCATTTTACATATTGTCTAATGACTGTTGGCATGGGGAGACAAGTACAATGACTGCTCTGTTTTTGTCATGTCAGAATGAAGAGTTTTCAAAATGTCTTCTGTAATACCGCACAATGTAAGGGATTACATCTGACACTGCGCATCTCGCTACAGCGCATGTGCGTGTCATTACACAGGCAGACCACAGTTCCCAGCAGCCTTTGTAGCTGCTCTGGAGATCAGGAGCACATCACATGAGCAGTGTAAAGGGGTAAAGCAAGTGACAGTTGGAAGCATACAGCAATTGGTCTGGGAAGAGCTGAGATAACTGACCCAGAGAACAGATTTATGCTGAGAGGAGGCACATTGAGGACAGATACTCCAGAGAGCTGAGAGGAGGGTGAGGAGTCTATCCCACCCACCTCTATGACAAACCCATACTAGCCTCTCCTTGTAGACAATGGAGGTGGACCCATTGAAGTGACTCCGTGTCATCAATGCTGGTATCTTGTAAGAAGATTTGAGATTGTGAAATATCATCATCATCATTCATCATCATTATCATCCCCATGGCTACCTTCAACTGCATCTAGTAAGCTGTGCATTATACATTATTATTATTCTTTATTTAAAAAATAATATGATGTACAGTATATAATATAATATCACTACATAAAAATAATACATGGTCTGAAATGTATTAATAATACTATCCATTTACACATCACGTTTCTGCAAATTTTATGCACAGCAAGTAAGGTATTAAACATGAAGGAGAAGTGTTGTAATATCATAATTATACCTGGCCTCAAATGTGCTCTATACATTTACTGCTAAACTATGTAAACACATAAAATATTGATCGTACAGAGAAAAAATATTACAGCACTACAAAAATGCTTTAACCTTGATTTTCATTAGCATTATTGTGATCAAAATACCTAAAACCATAATTAAAAAGAATCAGTAAAATAAAATAAAAATCTCTAAACCATGTGGAATAAAAGTAGAATGGGTGACACTTTTAATAAATTTGATCTGATGTACAGTATATAATATAATATCACTACATAAAAATAATACATGGTCTGAAATGTATTAATAATACTATCCATTTACACATCACGTTTCTGCAAATTTTATGCACAGCAAGTAAGGTATTAAACATGAAGGAGAAGTGTTGTAATATCATAATTATACCTGGCCTCAAATGTGCTCTATACATTTACTGCTAAACTATGTAAACACATAAAATATTGATCGTACAGAGAAAAAATATTACAGCACTACAAAAATGCTTTAACCTTGATTTTCATTAGCATCATTGTGATCAAAATACCTAAAACCATAATTAAAAAGATTCAGTAAAATAAAATAAAAATCTCTAAACCATGTGGAATAAAAGTAGAATGGGTGACACTTTTAATAAATTTGATTTGATGTACAGTATATAATATAATATCACTACATAAAAATAATACATGGTCTGAAATGTATTAATAATACTATCCATTTACACATCACGTTTCTGCAAATTTTATGCACAGCAAGTAAGGTATTAAACATGAAGGAGAAGTGTTGTAATATCATAATTATACCTTGCCTCAAATGTGCTCTATACATTTACTGCTAAACTATGTAAACACATAAAATATTGATCGTACAGAGAAAAAATATTACAGCACTACAAAAATGCTTTAACCTTGATTTTCATTAGCATCATTGTGATCAAAATACCTAAAACCATAATTAAAAAGAATCAGTAAAATAAAATAAAAATCTCTAAACCATGTGGAATAAAAGTAGAATGGGTGACACTTTTAATAAATTTGATCTGTAATGGTATTTGGATTATGCCGCCCATTTTACATATTGTTTAATGACTCTATTGACATGGGGAGACAAGTACAATGACTGCTCTGTTTTTGTCATGTCAGAATGAAGAGTTTTCAAAATGTCTTCTGTAATACCGCACAATGTAAGGGATTACATCTGACACTGCGCATCGCGCTACAGCGCATGTGCGTGTCATTACACAGGCAGACCACAGTTCCCAGCAGCCTCTGTAGCTGCACTGGAGATCAGGAGCACATCACGTGAGCAGTGTAAAGGGGTAAAGCAAGTGACAGTTGGAAGCATACAGCAGTTGGTCTGGGAAGAGCTGAGATAACTGACCCAGAGAACAGATTTATGCTGAGAGGAGGCACATTGAGGACAGATACTCCAGAGAGCTGAGAGGAGGGTGAGGAGTCTATCCCACCCACCTCTATGACAAACCCATACTAGCCTCTCCTTGTAGATAATGGAGGTGGACCCATTGAAGTGACTCCGTGTCATCAATGCTGGTATCTTGTAAGAAGATTTGAGATTGTGAAATATCATCATCATCATTCATCATCATTATCATCCCCATGGCTACCTTCAACTGCATCTAGTAAGCTGTGCATTATACATTATTATTATTCTTTATTTAAAAAATAATATGATGTACAGTATATAATATAATATCACTACATAAAAATAATACATGGTCTGAAATGTATTAATAATACTATCCATTTACACATCACGTTTCTGCAAATTTTATGCACAGCAAGTAAGGTATTAAACATGAAGGAGAAGTGTTGTAATATCATAATTATACCTGGCCTCAAATGTGCTCTATACATTTACTGCTAAACTATGTAAACACATAAAATATTGATCGTACAGAGAAAAAATATTACAGCACTACAAAAATGCTTTAACCTTGATTTTCATTAGCATCATTGTGATCAAAATACCTAAAACCATAATTAAAAAGAATCAGTAAAATAAAATAAAAATCTCTAAACCATGTGGAATAAAAGTGGAATGGGTGACACTTTTAATAAATTTGATCTGATGTACAGTATATAATATAATATCACTACATAAAAATAATACATGGTCTGAAATGTATTAATAATACTATCCATTTACACATCACGTTTCTGCAAATTTTATGCACAGCAAGTAAGGTATTAAACATGAAGGAGAAGTGTTGTAATATCATAATTATACCTGGCCTCAAATGTGCTCTATACATTTACTGCTAAACTATGTAAACACATAAAATATTGATCGTACAGAGAAAAAATATTACAGCACTACAAAAATGCTTTAACCTTGATTTTCATTAGCATCATTGTGATCAAAATACCTAAAACCATAATTAAAAAGATTCAGTAAAATAAAATAAAAATCTCTAAACCATGTGGAATAAAAGTAGAATGGGTGACACTTTTAATAAATTTGATTTGATGTACAGTATATAATATAATATCACTACATAAAAATAATACATGGTCTGAAATGTATTAATAATACTATCCATTTACACATCACGTTTCTGCAAATTTTATGCACAGCAAGTAAGGTATTAAACATGAAGGAGAAGTGTTGTAATATCATAATTATACCTTGCCTCAAATTAGAGATGAGCGGGTTCGGTTTCTCTGAAACCGAACCCGCACGAACTTCATGTTTTTTTTACGGGTCCGAGCAGACTCGGATCCTCCCGCCTTGCTCGGTTAACCCGAGCGCGCCCGAACGTCATCATGACGCTGTCGGATTCTCGCGAGACTCGGATTCTATATAAGGAGCTGCGCGTCGCCGCCATTTTCACACGTGCATTGAGATTGATAGGGAGAGGACGTGGCTGGCGTCCTCTCCATTAGAAATTAGATTAGAAGAGAGAGAGAGATTGTGCAGAGTCAGACAGAGTTTACCACAGTGACCAGTGCAGTTGTTGTTAGTTAACTTTTATTTATTTTAATATAATATATCCGTTCTCTGCTATATCCGTTCTCTGCCTGAAAAAAAACGATACACAGCAGCAGCCAGTCACACAGTGTGACTCAGTCTGTGTGCACTCAGCTCAGCCCAGTGTGCTGCACATCAATGTATAAAAGGCAAAGCTTATAATAATTGTGGGGGAGACTGGGGAGCACTGCAGGTTGTTATAGCAGGAGCCCCCAGGAGTACATAATATTATATTAATTTAAAATTAAACAGTGCACACTTTTGCTGCAGGAGTGCCACTGCCAGTGTGACTAGTGGTGACCAGTGCCTGACCACCAGTATAGTAGTATATTGTTGTATGTATTGTATACTATCTCTTTATCAACCAGTCTATATTAGCAGCAGACACAGTACAGTGCGGTAGTTCACGGCTGTGGCTACCTCTGTGTCGGCAGTCGGAACTCGGCAGGCAGTCCGTCCATCCATAATTGTATTACAATATATACCACCTAACCGTGGTATTTTTTTTTCTTTCTTTATACCGTCGTCATAGTGTCATACTAGTTGTTACGAGTATACTACTATCTCTTTATCAACCAGTGTACAGTGCGGTAGTTCACGGCTGTGGCTACCTCTGTGTCGGCAGTCGGCAGGCAGTCCGTCCATCCATAATTGTATTATTATTATTATAATATATACCACCTAACCGTGGTTTTTTTTTCATTCTTTATACCGTCATAGTGTCATACTAGTTGTTACGAGTATACTACTATCTCTTTATCAACCAGTGTACAGTGCGGTAGTTCACGGCTGTGGCTACCTCTGTGTCGGCAGTCGGCAGGCAGTCCGTCCATCCATAATTGTATTATTATTATAATATATACCACCTAACCGTGGTTTTTTTTTCATTCTTTATACCGTCGTCATAGTGTCATACTAGTTGTTACGAGTATACTACTATCTCTTTATCAACCAGTGTACAGTGCGGTAGTTCACGGCTGTGGCTACCTCTGTGTCGGCAGTTGGCAGGCAGTCCGTCCATCCATAATTGTATTATTATTATAATATATACCACCTAACCGTGGTTTTTTTTTCATTCTTTATACCGTCGTCATAGTGTCATACTAGTTGTTACGAGTATACTACTATCTCTTTATCAACCAGTGTACAGTGCGGTAGTTCACGGCTGTGGCTACCTCTGTGTCGGCAGTCGGCAGGCAGTCCGTCCATCCATAATTGTATTATTATTATAATATATACCACCTAACTGTGGTATTTTTTTTTCTTTCTTTATACCGTCGTCATAGTGTCATACTAGTTGTTACGAGTATACTACTATCTCTTTATCAACCAGTGTACAGTGCGGTAGTTCACGGCTGTGGCTACCTCTGTGTCGGCAGTCGGCAGGCAGTCCGTCCATCCATAATTGTATTATTATTATAATATATACCACCTAACTGTGGTATTTTTTTTTCTTTCTTTATACCGTCGTCATAGTGTCATACTAGTTGTTACGAGTATACTACTATCTCTTTATCAACCAGTGTACAGTGCGGTAGTTCACGGCTGTGGCTACCTCTGTGTCGGCAGTCGGCAGGCAGTCCGTCCATCCATAATTGTATTATTATTATAATATATACCACCTAACCGTGGTTTTTTTTTCATTCTTTATACCGTCGTCATAGTGTCATACTAGTTGTTACGAGTATACTACTATCTCTTTATCAACCAGTGTACAGTGCGGTAGTTCACGGCTGTGGCTACCTCTGTGTCGGCAGTCGGCAGGCAGTCCGTCCATCCATAATTGTATTATTATTATAATATATACCACCTAACCGTGGTTTTTTTTTCATTCTTTATACCGTCGTCATAGTGTCATACTAGTTGTTACGAGTATACTACTATCTCTTTATCAACCAGTGTACAGTGCGGTAGTTCACGGCTGTGGCTACCTCTGTGTCGGCAGTCGGCAGGCAGTCCGTCCATCCATAATTGTATTATTATTATAATATATACCACCTAACCGTGGTTTTTTTATACCACCTAACCGTGGCAGTCCGTCCATAATTGTATACTAGTATCCAATCCATCCATCTCCATTGTTTACCTGAGGTGCCTTTTAGTTCTGCCTATAAAATATGGAGAACAAAAAAGTTGAGGTTCCAAAATTAGGGAAAGATCAAGATCCACTTCCACCTCGTGCTGAAGCTGCTGCCACTAGTCATGGCCGAGACGATGAAATGCCAGCAACGTCGTCTGCCAAGGCCGATGCCCAATGTCATAGTACAGAGCATGTCAAATCCAAAACACCAAATATCAGAAAAAAAAGGACTCCAAAACCTAAAATAAAATTGTCGGAGGAGAAGCGTAAACTTGCCAATATGCCATTTACCACACGGAGTGGCAAGGAACGGCTGAGGCCCTGGCCTATGTTCATGGCTAGTGGTTCAGCTTCACATGAGGATGGAAGCACTCAGCCTCTCGCTAGAAAACTGAAAAGACTCAAGCTGGCAAAAGCACCGCAAAGAACTGTGCGTTCTTTGAAATCCCAAATCCACAAGGAGAGTCCAATTGTGTCGTTTGCGATGCCTGACCTTCCCAACACTGGACGTGAAGAGCATGCGCCTTCCACTATTTGCATGCCCCCTGCAAGTGCTGGAAGGAGCACCCGCAGTCCAGTTCCTGATAGTCAGATTGAAGATGTCAGTGTTGAAGTACACCAGGATGAGGAGGATATGGGTGTTGCTGGCGCTGGGGAGGAAATTGACCAGGAGGATTCTGATGGTGAGGTGGTTTGTTTAAGTCAGGCACCCGGGGAGACACCTGTTGTCCGTGGGAGGAATATGGCCGTTGACATGCCAGGTGAAAATACCAAAAAAATCAGCTCTTCGGTGTGGAGGTATTTCACCAGAAATGCGGACAACAGGTGTCAAGCCGTGTGTTCCCTTTGTCAAGCTGTAATAAGTAGGGGTAAGGACGTTAACCACCTCGGAACATCCTCCCTTATACGTCACCTGCAGCGCATTCATAATAAGTCAGTGACAAGTTCAAAAACTTTGGGTGACAGCGGAAGCAGTCCACTGACCAGTAAATCCCTTCCTCTTGTAACCAAGCTCACGCAAACCACCCCACCAACTCCCTCAGTGTCAATTTCCTCCTTCCCCAGGAATGCCAATAGTCCTGCAGGCCATGTCACTGGCAAGTCTGACGAGTCCTCTCCTGCCTGGGATTCCTCCGATGCATCCTTGCGTGTAACGCCTACTGCTGCTGGCGCTGCTGTTGTTGCCGCTGGGAGTCGATGGTCATCCCAGAGGGGAAGTCGTAAGCCCACTTGTACTACTTCCAGTAAGCAATTGACTGTTCAACAGTCCTTTGCGAGGAAGATGAAATATCACAGCAGTCATCCTACTGCAAAGCGGATAACTGAGTCCTTGACAACTATGTTGGTGTTAGACGTGCGTCCGGTATCCGCCGTTAGTTCACAGGGAACTAGACAATTTATTGAGGCAGTGTGCCCCCGTTACCAAATACCATCTAGGTTCCACTTCTCTAGGCAGGCGATACCGAGAATGTACACGGACGTCAGAAAAAGACTCACCAGTGTCCTAAAAAATGCAGTTGTACCCAATGTCCACTTAACCACGGACATGTGGACAAGTGGAGCAGGGCAGGGTCAGGACTATATGACTGTGACAGCCCACTGGGTAGATGTATGGACTCCCGCCGCAAGAACAGCAGCGGCGGCACCAGTAGCAGCATCTCGCAAACGCCAACTCTTTCCTAGGCAGGCTACGCTTTGTATCACCGCTTTCCAGAATACGCACACAGCTGAAAACCTCTTACGGCAACTGAGGAAGATCATCGCGGAATGGCTTACCCCAATTGGACTCTCCTGTGGATTTGTGGCATCGGACAACGCCAGCAATATTGTGTGTGCATTAAATATGGGCAAATTCCAGCACGTCCCATGTTTTGCACATACCTTGAATTTGGTGGTGCAGAATTTTTTAAAAAACGACAGGGGCGTGCAAGAGATGCTGTCGGTGGCCAGAAAAATTGCGGGACACTTTCGGCGTACAGGCACCACGTACAGAAGACTGGAGCACCACCAAAAACTACTGAACCTGCCCTGCCATCATCTGAAGCAAGAAGTGGTAACGAGGTGGAATTCAACCCTCTATATGCTTCAGAGGTTGGAGGAGCAGCAAAAGGCCATTCAAGCCTATACAATTGAGCACGATATAGGAGATGGAATGCACCTGTCTCAAGTGCAGTGGAGAATGATTTCAACGTTGTGCAAGGTTCTGATGCCCTTTGAACTTGCCACACGTGAAGTCAGTTCAGACACTGCCAGCCTGAGTCAGGTCATTCCCCTCATCAGGCTTTTGCAGAAGAAGCTGGAGGCATTGAAGAAGGAGCTAAAAGGGAGCGATTCCGCTAGGCATGTGGGACTTGTGGATGCAGCCCTTAATTCGCTTAACAAGGATTCACGGGTGGTCAATCTGTTGAAATCAGAGCACTACATTTTGGCCACCGTGCTCGATCCTAGATTTAAAGCCTACCTTGGATCTCTCTTTCCGGCAGACACAGGTCTGCTGGGGTTGAAAGACCTGCTGGTGACAAAATTGTCAAGTCAAGTGGAACGCGACCTGTCAACATCTCCTCCTTCACATTCTCCCGCAACTGGGGGTGCGAGGAAAAGGCTCAGAATTCCGAGCCCACCCGCTGGCGGTGATGCAGGGCAGTCTGGAGCGACTGCTGATGCTGACATCTGGTCCGGACTGAAGGACCTGACAACGATTACGGACATGTCGTCTACTGTCACTGCATATGATTCTCTCAACATTGATAGAATGGTGGAGGATTATATGAGTGACCGCATCCAAGTAGGCACGTCAGACAGTCCGTACTTATACTGGCAGGAAAAAGAGGCAATTTGGAGGCCCTTGCACAAACTGGCTTTATTCTACCTAAGTTGCCCTCCCACAAGTGTGTACTCCGAAAGAGTGTTTAGTGCCGCCGCTCACCTTGTCAGCAATCGGCGTACGAGGTTACATCCAGAAAATGTGGAGAAGATGATGTTCATTAAAATGAATTATAATCAATTCCTCCGCGGAGACATTGACCAGCAGCAATTGCCTCCACAAAGTACACAGGGAGCTGAGATGGTGGATTCCAGTGGGGACGAATTGATAATCTGTGAGGAGGGGGATGTACACGGTGATATATCGGAGGGTGAAGATGAGGTGGACATCTTGCCTCTGTAGAGCCAGTTTGTGCAAGGAGAGATTAATTGCTTCTTTTTTGGGGGGGTCCAAACCAACCCGTCATATCAGTCACAGTCGTGTGGCAGACCCTGTCACTGAAATGATGGGTTGGTTAAAGTGTGCATGTCCTGTTTTGTTTATACAACATAAGGGTGGGTGGGAGGGCCCAAGGATAATTCCATCTTGCACCTCTTTTTTCTTTTCTTTTTCTTTGCATCATGTGCTGATTGGGGAGGGTTTTTTGGAAGGGACATCCTGCGTGACACTGCAGTGCCACTCCTAGATGGGCCCGGTGTTTGTGTCGGCCACTAGGGTCGCTTATCTTTCTCACACAGTCAGCTACCTCATTGCGCCTCTTTTTTTCTTTGCGTCATGTGCTGTTTGGGGAGGGTTTTTTGGAAGGGACATCCTGCGTGACACTGCAGTGCCACTCCTAGATGGGCCCGGTGTTTGTGTCGGCCACTAGGGTCGCTTATCTTACTCACACAGCGACCTCGGTGCAAATTTTAGGACTAAAAATAATATTGTGAGGTGTGATGTGTTCAGAATAGGCTGAAAATGAGTGTAAATTATGTTTTTTGAGGTTAATAATACTTTGGGATCAAAATTACCCCCAAATTCTATGATTTAAGCTGTTTTTTAGGGTTTTTTGAAAAAAACACCCGAATCCAAAACACACCCGAATCCGACAAAAAAAATTCGGTGAGGTTTTGCCAAAACGCGGTCGAACCCAAAACACGGCCGCGGAACCGAACCCAAAACCAAAACACAAAACCCGAAAAATTTCAGGCGCTCATCTCTACCTCAAATGTGCTCTATACATTTACTGCTAAACTATGTAAACACATAAAATATTGATCGTACAGAGAAAAAATATTACAGCACTACAAAAATGCTTTAACCTTGATTTTCATTAGCATCATTGTGATCAAAATACCTAAAACCATAATTAAAAAGAATCAGTAAAATAAAATAAAAATCTCTAAACCATGTGGAATAAAAGTAGAATGGGTGACACTTTTAATAAATTTGATCTGTAATGGTATTTGGATTATGCCGCCCATTTTACATATTGTTTAATGACTCTATTGACATGGGGAGACAAGTACAATGACTGCTCTGTTTTTGTCATGTCAGAATGAAGAGTTTTCAAAATGTCTTCTGTAATACCGCACAATGTAAGGGATTACATCTGACACTGCGCATCGCGCTACAGCGCATGTGCGTGTCATTACACAGGCAGACCACAGTTCCCAGCAGCCTCTGTAGCTGCTCTGGAGATCAGGAGCACATCACGTGAGCAGTGTAAAGGGGTAAAGCAAGTGACAGTTGGAAGCATACAGCAGTTGGTCTGGGAAGAGCTGAGATAACTGACCCAGAGAACAGATTTATGCTGAGAGGAGGCACATTGAGGACAGATACTCCAGAGAGCTGAGAGGAGGGTGAGGAGTCTATCCCACCCACCTCTATGACAAACCCATACTAGCCTCTCCTAGTAGACAATGGAGGTGGACCCATTGAAGTGACTCCGTGTCATCAATGCTGGTATCTTGTAAGAAGATTTGAGATTGTGAAATATCATCATCATCATTCATCATCATTATCACCCCATGGCTACCTTCAACTGCATCTAGTAAGCTGTGCATTATACATTATTATTATTCTTTATTTATATGGTGCCACAAGGGTTCTGCAGCGCCCAATTACACAGTACATAAATAAATAATCAAAACATGAAAACACAACTATATAGGACAAGTACAGGGTAAATAAACATAGCTACATCAGCAGATGACACTGGAATAAGTATCAGGTTGCAGAAGACCGTGGGATTTTCGGCAGTTGAGGATTATTAAAGTAAGAAAAGGATAAGCACATGAGGGAAGAGGGCCCTGCTTGTGAGAGCTTACATTTTAAAGGGGAGGGGTAGACAGACAGGGGTGACACAGACGGGGTACATAGAGAGCGTGGGGCAGAGGGTTAGGATGAGATTTGGATGGGTTGGTGAAGAAGTCGGTCTTGAGAGCCCGTTTGAAGTTCTGTAGAGAGGTGGAGAGTCTGTGGGGGAGAGGTAGAGAATTCTTGAGAAATGGAGCAGCACGTGAGAAATCTTGGAGGTAGGAGTGGAAGGAAGTAATCAGAAGACAGGAGAGTCGGAGTGCATTAGCAGAGTGAAAAGGACGGGTGGGAGTGTAAGGGGAGATAAGGTCAGAGATGTACATGGGAGAGGAGTGGGCGAGTGCTTTGTAAGTGAGTGTGAGAAGCTTGAATTGGATTCTGAAAGGGAAGGGGAGCCAGTGAAGGGCTTGTAGGAGAGGTGAGGAGAGGTGGACGTAGTGCATTTGGTGAGGAAGATGAGCCGGGCAGCAGTACTGAGGATAGATTGGAGTGGAGAGAGGTATTTGTCAGGAATGCCAGTCAGGAGGAGATTACAGTAGTCCAGTCTGGAGATGACCAGTGAGTGGATAATATATATACTAGCTAAATACCTGTGCTTTATTACAGAATTTCAAGTATTTCCATGTATGTAACTTTAATTTTGAAGGACTTCCTAGTAAACTACATGTTTAGTCTATCCTTCAGGCTGGAGAATGGCCGGTCTGTCAGAGGAGATGACTCTGGAACAGGTAAAATACACCTGGCCATGGGAGAAGCCGCCACTCCTCAGATCCACACCAGCCACTTTCACACTCTACTCCTGAGCTTTGTTACTGGTCATGGCGTAGCAGACTTATACCGGGAACTGCAGCTGGTTGAACTGGAAGTGGTAGTGTGATGGGATCAGAGGAATTCTCGGAATGAAGACAGTTTTAGGTGGATGCTAAAAAAACCCTGTAACAATACTCCAATTTAAACTGAAACAAAAATCGACAGATTGTCAGCAAAAGAATCGTTACAAAATGATTGTTTTAAACCTAGATTAACATGCTGTTAAAAATATATACACCTACTTAGGCACTTAATTTGGTAACGTTTGTATGCAAAAAAACAAATCTAAATCTTTTGTAGATTAAAAGGTAATGAATAATTAAAAAAAAAAACCACATTTCACCCCTTTTCACCACTTTGGGGGTGGACTTTAAAAAAATCCTTTCTTAGTGGGTGCCTACGTCACAAAACAAAGCTACTTTCCAAATTTCAAGTTCAAAGTCATCATGGTTCCAGAGATTTCATGATGAGTCAGTGAGTGAGTCAGTCAGTGAGTCAGTCAGTGGTATTTGGCTTTTATATATGTAGATAATGTAAAAAAAAATAAAAAAGCACACAACTATGTCTCCAAGTCTCCATCTTGCCTCGTTAGTTAATTATAAGCATGGTGAACCTGTCCCGTATCTTTATCCCTACGATGAAGTCTTCTAGATAAGATGAAAAGCGTTGGGATTGATACTGCACCATGGACTACCTCCATGGACAGATAAGCTTTATTTATTTTAGATTCTTGCACGTATGCTACTTATCGGGTTTTTTTCACTGCTGAATTAAACTGTGTTTTTATACAAAAATACATCTGATGTAAAGAATCCCTTTTCTGGGACCAAATTGTTCCTAAATCGTGTCTAAGTTCACAATGCTCAGTGCTCTATTTGCAGTGTTGAAACAGTACACACTAACATAGGCACCGATTCCGTGGGCGCTCCCTGGTCCGAGCATCCACGGACATGGAGGAGCACCCACAGAACAAGCCACCCTGTAAAGCTTGCCCCCGCAGCCCCCACAGTGGATTAAGACGCGCTGGGGGCTGCGGAAGGGCTTCTGTACTTTGCAGTGTAAAAAGATCCACCAAAAATGTCCGCCTCCAAGGAGGTGACAGATGCTAGAGGTCACATTTGACCTCTAGCGCTTGTCTCCCCGGTGGCACGGGCATTTTACATTTTTTTTTTAAACTGCACTATACGGAAGCCCTTCCGCAGCCCCCAGCGCATCTCAATCCACTGCAAGGGCTTAGCACACACATGGGGAGGGGAGTGCAAATGTTTGCTGTGAGATCCTGCAAGGCAAGCCCAGTGGTAGCACACCTCACCCGGCTACAGCACCAGCATGGGGCATACCATATGTAAGTGTGGTTATAGTGTATGTGCTCTATGTGTGTGTATATGTAGGTGTGCCTGTGCTCTGTGTGTTTGTATGCATGTATTTGTTATATGTGTGTCTTTGTGTGTCTTCGTGTGTGTGTATGTTTACTGTGTGTTTGTGTTCTATGTGTGTGTATATGTAGACGTGTGTGTTCTATGTGTTTGTGTGTGTTATATGTGTGTCTTTGTGTGTGTTTGTATGTGTTCTATGCCTGTGTACATGTATGTGTGAGTATGAGTGTGTACATGTATGTGTTCTATGTAACGTGTATGAAACTCACCCACCACCCCTCCCCTACAAAACCTGCATTTACTCCTAACAATCATATATGGAAACCCCCCCAGGAAAATCCTGCGTTTTCCCCTGGGCTAGCAGCATACTAGCGGCACAGTATACTTAGTGATACCCACCCACCCCCACCCACCCCCACCCACCCTCATCCACCCTCCCATACTTTGCTGGCAATGTGCAGGAGACCCCTGGAAATACGCATTAAGCCCTTGACAACGCACATGAAACCACTGGCAATGTATCAGAGAACCCTGACAATGTACATGAAACCCCTGGCAATGTATCAGAGACCCCTGACAATGTACATGAAACCCCTGGCAATGTATCAGAGACCCCTGACAATGTACATGAAACCCCTGGCAATGTATCAGAGACCCCTGAAAATGTACATGAAACCCCTGGCAAGGTGCTGGAGACTCCTGGCAACGCGCGTGAAACCCCTAACAACGTCCTGGAGACCCCTGGCAACGCGCAGGAGCCCCCAGCGAGCATGGAACCCAGAGCATGAAACCCCGGACAACGGGCAGGTAATTTAAAAGTTTTTAGAAGCCTTACTGTGTGGCATCATTTGTAAGGGGCATTATTGTGTGCGGGGGAGCACAAAATGGTGTTATGGCTGTCAAAGTCGAAAAATATCATGCTTCACATTGCCATATACTAACCCCATGCACATGCCCGCTGCTCGTGCATTCAGTCTGCCGTACGTGCACATGTCCGCAAATTGCGTACACTCGCTCCGGCGATTACGCGCGGTATATGCGTATTTACGGTAGAGTTTATGAGCTTGTAGCGGGCGACTCGTTTATAGCATAGTTAACCTTTATAGTGTGTTTTGTAGATATTAATCCCCTTAATAATGTCTGCAAGTATGTTTAGTGTAAATGGTTCGTGGACATAGGGATTCCTCTTTGCATGATACGAAGGGTCTGACAAAGGTTGAACAGTGGTGTCTAGTACCTAACTGAAGAGTATTTTATTAGAAACATTCCGGTGTTGGTTAGGAAGAGATTAGTCGCTCCTGCGTGTAGTTATGTTTAAAAGAAGTTTATGGACATTTACAGTATTTGCTGTTTTATTACACATGTGGTGGGAGTCCTGAGGATGCCTCCCACCTGAGCAGTTGGAGAGAGACACATCCCCCCCGTACGAACCCACCTATGACCTTTGGTTATAGTGCAGAGGGACATTCCTGTGTCCAATGAACAATGAGATTGTAGGGCCCTTTGTATTGTACAGTATGTTGTGTATATAAAGACCCCCATAGCCAGACCAGCCTCACTTCTCTCCAAAAGGTTTTCCCCGTGATGACTGAGAGCTGGTTTCCAGATAGCGCATGCGATTCATTCCCAAGTGTGTGAGTTTTTCTCTGTGGCCATTTCGTTACTCTGTATGTATGCAATTGTTCTTTTGTAGCTAACCTATAAGTGTTTGCCATTTATCCTCTTTCTGTTTATTTGTATTTGCAATCGTTTGCTAATGTTTGTATTTCTGCTTAGTTATTGTGTTTAGGTATTAATGTCAGGTCTGTAGTGTATGAACTGTATCTGTTTTCCCCTTTTTACGTACTAAATATCGTCAGTAAAGGTGTTGGAACCTTAGCAAGGAGTGTGTGTTTCACTAGTTAGTATAAAGGGTTTCAGAGCATCTCAATTGCTCAAACAGCTTGCATACTCACAAAGGTTCAGTGTTACACCATTATAGTACCACGGTATTAAGGTTTACAGTGTAAGCATATTCTGTGTTTAAAGTTTATAAAGGTTACTGTCTGTGTGTACGCACGCTGTGTGTATTCCGTACACCCAGCGCAGCGTGTGCACGTAACTTGCGTACCACGTGTGAGGTCTTTGTACGCAAATAGCGTACGAAGTGCGTAGCACATGCACGTGGTTTAGCGGCCATTACGGCTACACGGTATTAGTAAATAGCTTATGTTAAAAGGTAGATAACTGACTCTATCAATTGGGGGCAAGTCCGGTCCACCTCATATCCGCAGTCAGGCGAAAACGCGCAGACTTTATCGATCAGCAAAGGGCGGATAGGTAGATAGGTGGTATCTTGTAGTGCTGATCAGATGAGCGTCTGCGTCTGATTCTCTTGGTTTGTAGGGATGCTAGTGGAATCCGAAGAAGGTAAGAACATTAAGCTATTGTCTTTTTAAATCTGGTTTTAATTTCTATTTGGTGCCAACTGCACACGCAGATTGGATTGCTTGTCTGTTTAAATAGGTTTGAAAGTATTTTAATCGCTCTGCATAGCTTGATAGTTTTATTTTTAACCCAGGCCTAAAATAACTTCAGGGGCTTGTATGATGATTTTCTTTTGACAAAAGAAGCCGCATGGTCTGTCCTCCATTTTGTGTAACCCTCATGGATGTGGAAGGGGGAGGAGCAGCGGCCATTTTGGGAAGGTCAAAATTTTTGTTTTTTTCTGAATGGCTGATTTTCAGTTGACTCAGGAATAATCAGCCGTCCTTTGTCTAAAAGAAATCACCATTTATGAGTTTCCAATGCATTTATTTAATCCATATCATATTCAATTATAAATAGTTCAGATAGGGTTTAATGTAAGTTAATAGTAAAATTAATATTTGATTTAAGAACGACACACAGATAAAACAAAGTTTTGGGTTTTTTTTCCTCTCCCTCTCCTTACCTCTAAGATTCTAGGATTCTCTGCTTGTTGTGAGATGGGCCATTGAAATGCAAATTAACCTGTGTAACTGGGTTTTTTTTTCCCCAGCAGTGAAGGAAATCGCCTTCACAGACAGTTAAAAGCACATTCATATGCAAATTAGAAGCACTGAATGGGTGGATGGGTCTCTTAGATGTAATAGTGATTAGTACATAGATGTAATATTATATGTGTGTACTTAGATCAATGTATGTTATTAGATTAATTTAGAATTGTATTGTATCTGTGTATTTTCACCTATCTACCTTCCTGTTTGCCATTTATCATTGATAACGTGCTGAGAAAGATTTGTTGCTATTTGTAGTTAAAAGTAAAAATTAATATTTAAGGGAGTAATTTTAAAACACGCACACATCCTGGTCTAATATAAGTTGATACAGTGAAATCTGTGAGGTGTTCGGTAAATGATTATAGCTAAATATCATTTGCATTTATAGAAACGTGTTATTTGCGTTACTGTGAGCATATCTGGCTTTTTGCATACGTGTCTCGGGCAACGTGCGAGATTACGTACGCAAACACAAAGGCCTACACACGTGGCATGTTTACGCAACAAGCGTACGGATACGCCCACTAAATACAAATCACACGATAGTATTGTTTTAGTAGGCGATACGGAAGCCACGAAGATAATAGCACACATTTGTTCAGTTTCCAAAATTTAGTTTAAATACCTTACTTTACTGTAATACCTCTGGGGAGAGCTATCAGATTACGGGAAATTATTTTTTTTTTCTGATCAGAAAACTATAGAATGATAGTGTGGGCAAAAAGGAAAAAAAGGTATGAGTGTATTGAACCCCTCTTGGTGAAGTCTTGGTGAAGTCTTGGTGAAGTCTTGGTGAAACTTGGTGAATCTTGGTGAATCACGGTCTAGGTGAAAACATGCGTGCACGGTCTTGGTGAACACGTGCGACAAAGTGTGATAATTTTGTGGTATTACACTCCGGCTGTTCTGGAGCACAGTAGGGAGACTCCAATGATCCTACCATTTATAGGCAACAAGTGTCTATAAGTGGTACGATTGGACCGCACGGTTGTATGTGTGATATGAGGTCGTATATTCAATTGCCCTCATGCGTGTTGTAGGGAGCACATGCAAGCGTGATTTGTGTAAGAGATAAAGGTAGGGAATTTTAGGGCCTGCAACGACTACATGTGTCTGCTAAAAAAAAAAAGGCGGAACCGTGGTACTCGGAGCAGAAGAAGATGGTGGAAGAGCTTGGATAACTTCCACCGTAGACTACTGTGTTTGGTGCATTTTAGGAAGTTTTTCTGTTAAAAAGGTCCACAATGGAAGCTAAGTGCACAACACAGGGACGTTTAGCAGTCAGGGTTCAGACTTAAGAGGCTTGCAGACCCCGAGGGTCTGCTCGGTTAGTAATGTGGGGGAAGTATGGTCCCCACACTGAGACCTTTTGTGATGAATGGACACGAATGACTGTGGGGGATAAAGCACCATTTCCTGGGATAGGTAGTTTTGACTCAGAGGTATTGCATAATTTAAGGAGAAGGATCTGTCTCATAAAATCCGGGAAGCAACGGATTAGACATTATGATTGTTTACAGATATGGCAACAGGAAAGTGAGATACAAAGGGAATTAGCTTACACAGCTGGTTCTCACCTTAGCAGGAAACACATGGCAACTAGAGAACAAATGGCTGCAGAGAATGACATACTGGGATATGATGATAATTGTGCACTTAGTAAATGTATTATTAATGATAAGAGTAATTGTAATAAATGTAATAATGATAGAAGGAAAACTGATAAATGTACAAATTCTAACCCGTGCAAGTTGCACTCCATGTTAAACTTCCCTCAGGATTACAAGCAAGAAAGTGAGCCCAACACGATGTCGGCACCTCTTCCAGCAGCCATCATATGAGACACCCAGGTGGGCACGGCCCAATCGGTAAAGGCAGTAGTCAAACCCCCTAACGGAGGGTCAGATGAGGTCGTGTCCACAGGTAAGTATGGTATTGTATATCATGCACAGACAATTGCACCTCACATTGTAGAGTCAACACAAGATGGTGTAATTGAACTAAATCCTGTCAGGGTGATCACAGTCCCCAATGGGAGGACAGACGCTCAGGGAGTCACTCCCATCAGAGACATTGCTATGCATTGTCCCTGGTCCCGGATGGAATTGAGGACAATTATGTCTGAATTTCCTGATCCCAGGAGAGATCTAGCCGCATGTCAGAGGTTTATTAAAGAATTAGGTAACGCCGCAGAACCCACAAACAAAGATTGGCGAACAGTGCTACGAGTATGTTTACCTTCCAACATTGATCCTGCAAAATTCATCACTGATTGTAGATTAGACGCAGACATACCCCTCACTGAGGAATACACCCAGGAGAATGTACGACAAATCAATCTGCAATTAGGAGTATATTTCCCAACTATTGTCGAGTGGAACAAAATTTTCTCCATTAGACAAAAAGAAGGTGAAATGGCAGCGGAATATTTCCATCGAGCACTGCAGGAAATATCTAGATACACTGGGATCACGGACATTGAGGATAATGTACATCATAGGGAGGTAGCTGTGTCCGTATTAATGGACGGCTTAAAAGACACACTAAGAATCAGGGTACAAACCTCTCTACCTCACTGGAGAGGTATCTCGGTGGCTGCATTAAGAGAGTCCGCTATCGAGCATGACCGTAATATCCAAAGAACCAGGGAAGCACAGGGAGAGCGGTTGATGGTGATGAGCATCCAAGCACTAGAGGAGGCATCAAATCGACCAAAACCCCAGGCCCCTGGCACATGGAGGAAGCCAAGGGTTTGTTATCTTTGTAAAAGAGAAGGGCATTATGCCAGCAACTGTAGCAGCCCACATAAAGTCAGACCCCCTAGACAAGAACACGAGCAAAGTTATGACACACAAAATTGTAATCAGGGATCATATATGAAGAATTTTGGGCCGCTCCTGCAATTTGCAGCCAGTAAAGCTGATCATCAGCCTTGATAGTAAGCCTGAGGTTACAGTTAATGAAATTGGGAGGTCAGTTCCTTGTAAGACACAGGGACGGCCGGGTAAACTTTGTAATTTATCTTTAATTGTTTTCTTCTCAGCTGTAACTTTCACCAACAGAACTCAAACGTCATATGACTACTTGGTCTTTTTCAGAGGTCTACCTAACCCCAGTATATCTTACCAGCATCGTTGTGTTTGGCCAGACGCAAAGGGTGGAGAGGGGAAATACTGGTGGGGGGAGACTATGCAGAGATACTGGTTGACATGTTGATGCGACAGCCTGTTGATAAAAATCTGATAATGTTTTTCTTTTCCATTGTTCTCTCTCTTTTTGTTCTTTCATGTTTTACGGATAGTATGTCACACATCAGTTAGACAAATGGTAATGCAAGATTTATGCTCCTTACAGAAAGATCGCTGATTTGGAAAGAATATTGTATCACCGGAGTGTTCGTTTTGGGAAGACTGAGAGACAGCACCTTTGAGATGACATCTGAGCAAGAAGAACAACAAGACCAGAGGACAAATTATCGTAACAAGTTTTTTTTCCCCTTCAATTATTATCTGTACCCCCATTACAACTTTCACTTTCTCCTCCTGTAAGATGGACTCGCCCCAAGAGACTGCAGTCCGTGATTTTCCTGTTGACCCTGTTGTTCACCAGAGCAGTCTGTTTCAGTGAGAGTACCAATGAGGTCGAGAAAGGATCTGGAATGGGTTCTGATGATCAGGATGGAGGCGTAGAGTTCCAAGAACAACACAATCACCAAGCAAAGGCGAGTATCAGAAAACGATCTGGTAGCCATGTTATTAATAGACATTGTGAAGGATTGTTAGCTGAAGAGAATTGTATCTGTAGGAATTGTGACAACATAGTTGAGGACGGTTGCATCAAGGAATGTCAGTCCCGTTTTAATATCAATATGGACCGGCATCCATTGAGTGACTATCACTCATTGGTGGGTAAAGTGTTAAATCAGACAGACTGTTGGGTATGCTCACAAGTACCTCAAGGTCATAGAAAGTCAGGACTAGTGCCATATCCTTTAACGATAGAAGAGGTACTTGAGTTAAAGGGTGGGAGACCGGTGGACAAGAGATTTAATATTTCTAGTCCTCCTAGTTTGAAGGTCCAACAATACCACGTAGATAGGTCCCTAATATGTTTTAACATTTCCAATCCCCGAAAGCCGGGAAATTGGGAGGTGTCATGGAACAACCAAACCATGACATTTTCACACAGAGCCGACAGAATGCCCATAGATTCAGAGCTTATACGCCACATAGCCAACCAGGGCCGGCAACAGAAATCTTGGGGCCCCATACAGTGATATCTCTGGGGGCCCCCTACCCCCTCAACTCTTCCCCTCAATATAAATGTGTGTATATATATATATATATATATAAATATACAGTATATACATACACACGCACACATATACATACACGTATATAATGTAAGTACCGGATAGATTCTTGAGATTAGGCCTGTCTGTCTCACTAAGTTCTTTGTAGCTGTTCACCACCTGCTACTGGGTGTTGCACAAATCCTCTCCCAGTGCTGCCCCATACAGAGTCAGAGGACGCGGCTGGAGGACACTTCAAATACTGGTGCCGTGTAGGTTAAGGCAGTGCAGAATATAGACCTATACACCATATGGCGCTTGTTCTTCTCCCCTGCCTCCACAGAATTGTATGACTGAACATACCCAAGTCATTTCTTGAAGAACTGAGCTGCCACCAAAGAAGCTTGGGAGGTGTTCATTGACGGAGCATCCACAACCGACTAAGTCCAAACAGCAGGACTTTCTAACGACCCCTTCCTTTAAAAGGAACTTTTGGACGGTAGACTAAGCGCACTGACTTAAAAAACTCTCTCCACATATACATACACATACACATATACAAACATACATACATGTACATATACTACACAGACACAAACATACATATATAAACACAGACCCACAGATTGTCACAACGGTGAGGGAGATTGCAAGGACCCAGGAGGGACTGACCTTGTCTGTAGGGACATCACATTGGTAAAGTTGCAGTCAGCTGCTGTCTGATATTCCCAGTCAGTGTGCCTGGCAGTGCTGTGCCGCTCAGCTCCTCGGAGTCAGCGGCAGCAGCAGGGACGGGCTGGCGCGGGTTCATGCGTAGTGACGCCGCGACGCTGGCAACACAGCACGGGACCAGCTCAGACCAAGTGATGGGGTATGCGGCGGGGCTGGTGTTTGTATTGGGAAGTAATTGTCTGTTAATTGACGTATGGGCGTCCGGAGTGCACGGGAGCCACAGCTTTCTTAGGCGCTGCCTACACATTTCTTGTGCCCTTGATGCTCGGGGCCCCCCTGATCCTTGGGGCCCCATACGGGTGTCCCCTTTGACCCCCCCTGTCGCCGGGCCTGTAGCCAACAGTGGAAAATATTTCCGGTATAGGTACACTCTAGGAAGTAGGACCATGCGAGTTGGAGAAGTATCACCAGGATACTGTGCACATATCGTACAACCGGATACGTGTACTAGACAGATGGGAGAATTAGGGTTAGGAGATTTCACATGGAAAGTTTGTAACATGGTTATGTCATACTCCGTCCCATATGTTCTCCCCGATGATGCATATTTCATATGCGGGAGGAAGGCGTATAAGTGGCTTGCCCCAAACTCAGAGGGATTGTGTTACATTGGAAAGGTACTGCCTGAAGTAATGACTGTATCCCATAACAAAATGAAAGACATTCACCGCGGTGCCCAAGCTCCTTATACTCACACTCATTACGAGCACATCGTTAAAAGGCACCTGATAGAGAGGACAGAGCGTCCGGCCTCTGATCTGATCCATGAATCCACCGGGATTCAATTACTACTCGCGTTAGATATCACTCGTACCGCCAGAGGAATGATAAACTTTAGGTATATAAACGCACTTGCGAACCTGATAGACAATATCACCGAAATGTATGACGACACGTTCAGGTATACTGGGAGAGAGCTACAAGCCTACAAAACAGAGCTGGTTCAGCATAGGATGATTCTCAATTACCTCACAGCAGTGACAGGCGGGTATTGTGTTACCCTAGCAACTCAGTATGGTGTAAAGTGCTGCACGTATATTACAAACAGCACTGAGGACCCGGCTGAGGTCATAGACCAAAAGATGGGTGACATTTTGCAATTGAAGTGGGAGTTCCGAAGGAGACACAACCTTACACTCGCTGCAGTGGGTAATGAGCTGACCGGCTGGGTGTCATGGTTGAACCCACGAAATTGGTTCTCTGGTTTAGGAGAATGGGCCCAAGGCATTATCATGGATGTAGGGAAATTTCTCTTGTGTATTCTGGGAGTCGTCATATTGATTGGTCTGATATTTAGATGCGTTCGGACTTTAATGAAGTGTAAACGTAGTACCAGAGTGATGAGTCTGAGGAGCGAGGACACTGTAATACCAATTGGTTTAATTTACGACCCAACGATTGAGACAATGTTGTGATGAAAAAATGTGATTCCACGGTCCGTTTCTTTCACCCGTTTCTCCTTTGTTTTCCTCCGAGGTACAAGGACATCCACTTGGAAGAAGAATTTGACAACCTCTTTTATACAGACCATAGATGAACTGTGTCACAGACACCCAATACTTTTAGTGACTTTAACTATCTACTGGAAACCCAATACTTTAGAAACTGTAATTTTATGGACACTGGAAAAGCTTTTGTTCACCACTTACAGCAAAAGCACCGCGAGACATCAGACAACATGTACATCAGACAAGACATCAACAAGACCCCAATCGGCGACTGTCTACTAAAACTCACATAGTTATATGACTGCATTTATAACGCTTGTTTCTTATCTTCATCTCTACAACCTCCAGGTAGTATCCCACATAGTCGACAGGTGATTCTCACATATTAGCATCCACATACTCTCCCCCTTCATGTATCATCAACTAATGTGCACCCCATTTGTTGCAACCAAAAGCCGAAAAGAGCTCGGTAGAGTTTGACAGCCCATCCACAGACCCTTAATACGGGATGAGAAGGATTCAAATGTATACTTCGCAATACCTCGAAGCTTGATTTAGAACACGTACGGCACGATGATACATGACCCCTCAGACATGGATTTCATACACACATGCTTTTACTCTCTCACTAGGTCATATCTTTCCCACTTTCTCCTCTCCTCCCTCTACCCAATCATAAAAAGGTATTTACATGATGATATATACTTTTCTGTTTAAATTGTTTAGGAAGTGGCAGTTATTGGTGACTACCAAAGGGTGGACTGTCAAAGTCGAAAAATATCATGCTTCACATTGCCATATACTAACCCCATGCACATGCCCGCTGCTCGTGCATTCAGTCAGCCGTACGTGCACATGTCCGCAAATTGCGTACACTCGCTCCGGCGATTACGCGCGGTATATGCGTATTTACGGTAGAGTTTATGAGCTTGTAGCGGGCGACTCGTTTATAGCATAGTTAACCTTTATAGTGTGTTTTGTAGATATTAATCCCCTCAATAATGTCTGCAAGTATGTTTAGTGTAAATGGTTCGTGGACATAGGGATTCCTCTTTGCATGATATGAAGGGTCTGACAAAGGTTGAACAGTGGTGTCTAGTACCTAACTGAAGAGTATTTTATTAAAAGAAGTTTATGGACATTTACAGTATTTGCTGTTTTATTACACATGTGGTGGGAGTCCTGAGGATGCCTCCCACCTGAGCAGTTGGAGAGAGACACATCCCCCCCCCCCCCCCCGTACGAACCCACCTATGACCTTTGGTTATAGTGCAGAGGGACATTCCTGTGTCCAATGAACAATGAGATTGTAGGGCCCTTTGTATTGTACAGTATGTTGTGTATATAAAGACCCCCATAGCCAGACCAGCCTCACTTCTCTCCAAAAGGTTTTCCCCGTGATGACTGAGAGCTGGTTTCCAGATAGCGCATGCGATTCATTCCCAAGTGTGTGAGTTTTTCTCTGTGGCCATTTCGTTACTCTGTATGTATGCAATTGTTCTTTTGTAGCTAACCTATAAGTGTTTGCCATTTATCCTCTTTCTGTTTATTTGTATTTGCAATCGTTTGCTAATGTTTGTATTTCTGCTTAGTTATTGTGTTTAGGTATTAATGTCAGGTCTGTAGTGTATGAACTGTATCTGTTTTCCCCTTTTTACGTACTAAATATCGTCAGTAAAGGTGTTGGAACCTTAGCAAGGAGTGTGTGTTTCACTAGTTAGTATAAAGGGTTTCAGAGCATCTCAATTGCTCAAACAGCTTGCATACTCACAAAGGTTCAGTGTTACACCATTATAGTACCACGGTATTAAGGTTTACAGTGTAAGCATATTCTGTGTTTAAAGTTTATAAAGGTTACTGTCTGTGTGTACGCACGCTGTGTGTATTCCGTACACCCAGCGCAGCGTGTGCACGTAACTTGCGTACCACGTGTGAGGTCTTTGTACGCAAATAGCGTACGAAGTGCGTAGCACATGCACGTGGTTTAGCGGCCATTACGGCTACACGGTATTAGTAAATAGCTTATGTTAAAAGGTAGATAACTGACTCTATCAATTGGGGGCAAGTCCGGTCCACCTCATATCCGCAGTCAGGCGAAAACGCGCAGACTTTATCGATCAGCAAAGGGCGGATAGGTAGATAGGTGGTATCTTGTAGTGCTGATCAGATGAGCGTCTGCGTCTGATTCTCTTGGTTTGTAGGGATGCTAGTGGAATCCGAAGAAGGTAAGAACATTAAGCTATTGTCTTTTTAAATCTGGTTTTAATTTCTATTTGGTGCCAACTGCACACGCAGATTGGATTGCTTGTCTGTTTAAATAGGTTTGAAAGTATTTTAATCGCTCTGCATAGCTTGATAGTTTTATTTTTAACCCAGGCCTAAAATAACTTCAGGGGCTTGTATGATGATTTTCTTTTGACAAAAGAAGCCGCATGGTCTGTCCTCCATTTTGTGTAACCCTCATGGATGTGGAAGGGGGAGGAGCAGCGGCCATTTTGGGAAGGTCAAAATTTTTGTTTTTTTCTGAATGGCTGATTTTCAGTTGACTCAGGAATAATCAGCCGTCCTTTGTCTAAAAGAAATCACCATTTATGAGTTTCCAATGCATTTATTTAATCCATATCATATTCAATTATAAATAGTTCAGATAGGGTTTAATGTAAGTTAATAGTAAAATTAATATTTGATTTAAGAACGACACACAGATAAAACAAAGTTTTGGGTTTTTTTTCCTCTCCCTCTCCTTACCTCTAAGATTCTAGGATTCTCTGCTTGTTGTGAGATGGGCCATTGAAATGCAAATTAACCTGTGTAACTGGGTTTTTTTTTCCCCAGCAGTGAAGGAAATCGCCTTCACAGACAGTTAAAAGCACATTCATATGCAAATTAGAAGCACTGAATGGGTGGATGGGTCTCTTAGATGTAATAGTGATTAGTACATAGATGTAATATTATATGTGTGTACTTAGATCAATGTATGTTATTAGATTAATTTAGAATTGTATTGTATCTGTGTATTTTCACCTATCTACCTTCCTGTTTGCCATTTATCATTGATAACGTGCTGAGAAAGATTTGTTGCTATTTGTAGTTAAAAGTAAAAATTAATATTTAAGGGAGTAATTTTAAAACACGCACACATCCTGGTCTAATATAAGTTGATACAGTGAAATCTGTGAGGTGTTCGGTAAATGATTATAGCTAAATATCATTTGCATTTATAGAAACGTGTTATTTGCGTTACTGTGAGCATATCTGGCTTTTTGCATACGTGTCTCGGGCAACGTGCGAGATTACGTACGCAAACACAAAGGCCTACACACGTGGCATGTTTACGCAACAAGCGTACGGATACGCCCACTAAATACAAATCACACGATAGTATTGTTTTAGTAGGCGATACGGAAGCCACGAAGATAATAGCACACATTTGTTCAGTTTCCAAAATTTAGTTTAAATACCTTACTTTACTGTAATACCTCTGGGGAGAGCTATCAGATTACGGGAAATTATTTTTTTTTTCTGATCAGAAAACTATAGAATGATAGTGTGGGCAAAAAGGAAAAAAAGGTATGAGTGTATTGAACCCCTCTTGGTGAAGTCTTGGTGAAGTCTTGGTGAAGTCTTGGTGAAACTTGGTGAATCTTGGTGAATCACGGTCTAGGTGAAAACATGCGTGCACGGTCTTGGTGAACACGTGCGACAAAGTGTGATAATTTTGTGGTATTACACTCCGGCTGTTCTGGAGCACAGTAGGGAGACTCCAATGATCCTACCATTTATAGGCAACAAGTGTCTATAAGTGGTACGATTGGACCGCACGGTTGTATGTGTGATATGAGGTCGTATATTCAATTGCCCTCATGCGTGTTGTAGGGAGCACATGCAAGCGTGATTTGTGTAAGAGATAAAGGTAGGGAATTTTAGGGCCTGCAACGACTACATGTGTCTGCTAAAAAAAAAAAGGCGGAACCGTGGTACTCGGAGCAGAAGAAGATGGTGGAAGAGCTTGGATAACTTCCACCGTAGACTACTGTGTTTGGTGCATTTTAGGAAGTTTTTCTGTTAAAAAGGTCCACAATGGAAGCTAAGTGCACAACACAGGGACGTTTAGCAGTCAGGGTTCAGACTTAAGAGGCTTGCAGACCCCGAGGGTCTGCTCGGTTAGTAATGTGGGGGAAGTATGGTCCCCACACTGAGACCTTTTGTGATGAATGGACACGAATGACTGTGGGGGATAAAGCACCATTTCCTGGGATAGGTAGTTTTGACTCAGAGGTATTGCATAATTTAAGGAGAAGGATCTGTCTCATAAAATCCGGGAAGCAACGGATTAGACATTATGATTGTTTACAGATATGGCAACAGGAAAGTGAGATACAAAGGGAATTAGCTTACACAGCTGGTTCTCACCTTAGCAGGAAACACATGGCAACTAGAGAACAAATGGCTGCAGAGAATGACATACTGGGATATGATGATAATTGTGCACTTAGTAAATGTATTATAAATGATAAGAGTAATTGTAATAAATGTAATAATGATAGAAGGAAAACTGATAAATGTACAAATTCTAACCCGTGCAAGTTGCACTCCATGTTAAACTTCCCTCAGGATTACAAGCAAGAAAGTGAGCCCAACACGATGTCGGCACCTCTTCCAGCAGCCATCATATGAGACACCCAGGTGGGCACGGCCCAATCGGTAAAGGCAGTAGTCAAACCCCCTAACGGAGGGTCAGATGAGGTCGTGTCCACAGGTAAGTATGGTATTGTATATCATGCACAGACAATTGCACCTCACATTGTAGAGTCAACACAAGATGGTGTAATTGAACTAAATCCTGTCAGGGTGATCACAGTCCCCAATGGGAGGACAGACGCTCAGGGAGTCACTCCCATCAGAGACATTGCTATGCATTGTCCCTGGTCCCGGATGGAATTGAGGACAATTATGTCTGAATTTCCTGATCCCAGGAGAGATCTAGCCGCATGTCAGAGGTTTATTAAAGAATTAGGTAACGCCGCAGAACCCACAAACAAAGATTGGCGAACAGTGCTACGAGTATGTTTACCTTCCAACATTGATCCTGCAAAATTCATCACTGATTGTAGATTAGACGCAGACATACCCCTCACTGAGGAATACACCCAGGAGAATGTACGACAAATCAATCTGCAATTAGGAGTATATTTCCCAACTATTGTCGAGTGGAACAAAATTTTCTCCATTAGACAAAAAGAAGGTGAAATGGCAGCGGAATATTTCCATCGAGCACTGCAGGAAATATCTAGATACACTGGGATCACGGACATTGAGGATAATGTACATCATAGGGAGGTAGCTGTGTCCGTATTAATGGACGGCTTAAAAGACACACTAAGAATCAGGGTACAAACCTCTCTACCTCACTGGAGAGGTATCTCGGTGGCTGCATTAAGAGAGTCCGCTATCGAGCATGACCGTAATATCCAAAGAACCAGGGAAGCACAGGGAGAGCGGTTGATGGTGATGAGCATCCAAGCACTAGAGGAGGCATCAAATCGACCAAAACCCCAGGCCCCTGGCACATGGAGGAAGCCAAGGGTTTGTTATCTTTGTAAAAGAGAAGGGCATTATGCCAGCAACTGTAGCAGCCCACATAAAGTCAGACCCCCTAGACAAGAACACGAGCAAAGTTATGACACACAAAATTGTAATCAGGGATCATATATGAAGAATTTTGGGCCGCTCCTGCAATTTGCAGCCAGTAAAGCTGATCATCAGCCTTGATAGTAAGCCTGAGGTTACAGTTAATGAAATTGGGAGGTCAGTTCCTTGTAAGACACAGGGACGGCCGGGTAAACTTTGTAATTTATCTTTAATTGTTTTCTTCTCAGCTGTAACTTTCACCAACAGAACTCAAACGTCATATGACTACTTGGTCTTTTTCAGAGGTCTACCTAACCCCAGTATATCTTACCAGCATCGTTGTGTTTGGCCAGACGCAAAGGGTGGAGAGGGGAAATACTGGTGGGGGGAGACTATGCAGAGATACTGGTTGACATGTTGATGCGACAGCCTGTTGATAAAAATCTGATAATGTTTTTCTTTTCCATTGTTCTCTCTCTTTTTGTTCTTTCATGTTTTACGGATAGTATGTCACACATCAGTTAGACAAATGGTAATGCAAGATTTATGCTCCTTACAGAAAGATCGCTGATTTGGAAAGAATATTGTATCACCGGAGTGTTCGTTTTGGGAAGACTGAGAGACAGCACCTTTGAGATGACATCTGAGCAAGAAGAACAACAAGACCAGAGGACAAATTATCGTAACAAGTTTTTTTTCCCCTTCAATTATTATCTGTACCCCCATTACAACTTTCACTTTCTCCTCCTGTAAGATGGACTCGCCCCAAGAGACTGCAGTCCGTGATTTTCCTGTTGACCCTGTTGTTCACCAGAGCAGTCTGTTTCAGTGAGAGTACCAATGAGGTCGAGAAAGGATCTGGAATGGGTTCTGATGATCAGGATGGAGGCGTAGAGTTCCAAGAACAACACAATCACCAAGCAAAGGCGAGTATCAGAAAACGATCTGGTAGCCATGTTATTAATAGACATTGTGAAGGATTGTTAGCTGAAGAGAATTGTATCTGTAGGAATTGTGACAACATAGTTGAGGACGGTTGCATCAAGGAATGTCAGTCCCGTTTTAATATCAATATGGACCGGCATCCATTGAGTGACTATCACTCATTGGTGGGTAAAGTGTTAAATCAGACAGACTGTTGGGTATGCTCACAAGTACCTCAAGGTCATAGAAAGTCAGGACTAGTGCCATATCCTTTAACGGTAGAAGAGGTACTTGAGTTAAAGGGTGGGAGACCGGTGGACAAGAGATTTAATATTTCTAGTCCTCCTAGTTTGAAGGTCCAACAATACCACGTAGATAGGTCCCTAATATGTTTTAACATTTCCAATCCCCGAAAGCCGGGAAATTGGGAGGTGTCATGGAACAACCAAACCATGACATTTTCACACAGAGCCGACAGAATGCCCATAGATTCAGAGCTTATACGCCACATAGCCAACCAGGGCCGGCAACAGAAATCTTGGGGCCCCATACAGTGATATCTCTGGGGGCCCCCTACCCCCTCAACTCTTCCCCTCAATATAAATGTGTGTATATATATATATATATATATATAAATATACAGTATATACATACACACGCACACATATACATACACGTATATAATGTAAGTACCGGATAGATTCTTGAGATTAGGCCTGTCTGTCTCACTAAGTTCTTTGTAGCTGTTCACCACCTGCTACTGGGTGTTGCACAAATCCTCTCCCAGTGCTGCCCCATACAGAGTCAGAGGACGCGGCTGGAGGACACTTCAAATACTGGTGCCGTGTAGGTTAAGGCAGTGCAGAATATAGACCTATACACCATATGGCGCTTGTTCTTCTCCCCTGCCTCCACAGAATTGTATGACTGAACATACCCAAGTCATTTCTTGAAGAACTGAGCTGCCACCAAAGAAGCTTGGGAGGTGTTCATTGACGGAGCATCCACAACCGACTAAGTCCAAACAGCAGGACTTTCTAACGACCCCTTCCTTTAAAAGGAACTTTTGGACGGTAGACTAAGCGCACTGACTTAAAAAACTCTCTCCACATATACATACACATACACATATACAAACATACATACATGTACATATACTACACAGACACAAACATACATATATAAACACAGACCCACAGATTGTCACAACGGTGAGGGAGATTGCAAGGACCCAGGAGGGACTGACCTTGTCTGTAGGGACATCACATTGGTAAAGTTGCAGTCAGCTGCTGTCTGATATTCCCAGTCAGTGTGCCTGGCAGTGCTGTGCCGCTCAGCTCCTCGGAGTCAGCGGCAGCAGCAGGGACGGGCTGGCGCGGGTTCATGCGTAGTGACGCCGCGACGCTGGCAACACAGCACGGGACCAGCTCAGACCAAGTGATGGGGTATGCGGCGGGGCTGGTGTTTGTATTGGGAAGTAATTGTCTGTTAATTGACGTATGGGCGTCCGGAGTGCACGGGAGCCACAGCTTTCTTAGGCGCTGCCTACACATTTCTTGTGCCCTTGATGCTCGGGGCCCCCCTGATCCTTGGGGCCCCATACGGGTGTCCCCTTTGACCCCCCCTGTCGCCGGGCCTGTAGCCAACAGTGGAAAATATTTCCGGTATAGGTACACTCTAGGAAGTAGGACCATGCGAGTTGGAGAAGTATCACCAGGATACTGTGCACATATCGTACAACCGGATACGTGTACTAGACAGATGGGAGAATTAGGGTTAGGAGATTTCACATGGAAAGTTTGTAACATGGTTATGTCATACTCCGTCCCATATGTTCTCCCCGATGATGCATATTTCATATGCGGGAGGAAGGCGTATAAGTGGCTTGCCCCAAACTCAGAGGGATTGTGTTACATTGGAAAGGTACTGCCTGAAGTAATGACTGTATCCCATAACAAAATGAAAGACATTCACCGCGGTGCCCAAGCTCCTTATACTCACACTCATTACGAGCACATCGTTAAAAGGCACCTGATAGAGAGGACAGAGCGTCCGGCCTCTGATCTGATCCATGAATCCACCGGGATTCAATTACTACTCGCGTTAGATATCACTCGTACCGCCAGAGGAATGATAAACTTTAGGTATATAAACGCACTTGCGAACCTGATAGACAATATCACCGAAATGTATGACGACACGTTCAGGTATACTGGGAGAGAGCTACAAGCCTACAAAACAGAGCTGGTTCAGCATAGGATGATTCTCAATTACCTCACAGCAGTGACAGGCGGGTATTGTGTTACCCTAGCAACTCAGTATGGTGTAAAGTGCTGCACGTATATTACAAACAGCACTGAGGACCCGGCTGAGGTCATAGACCAAAAGATGGGTGACATTTTGCAATTGAAGTGGGAGTTCCGAAGGAGACACAACCTTACACTCGCTGCAGTGGGTAATGAGCTGACCGGCTGGGTGTCATGGTTGAACCCACGAAATTGGTTCTCTGGTTTAGGAGAATGGGCCCAAGGCATTATCATGGATGTAGGGAAATTTCTCTTGTGTATTCTGGGAGTCGTCATATTGATTGGTCTGATATTTAGATGCGTTCGGACTTTAATGAAGTGTAAACGTAGTACCAGAGTGATGAGTCTGAGGAGCGAGGACACTGTAATACCAATTGGTTTAATTTACGACCCAACGATTGAGACAATGTTGTGATGAAAAAATGTGATTCCACGGTCCGTTTCTTTCACCCGTTTCTCCTTTGTTTTCCTCCGAGGTACAAGGACATCCACTTGGAAGAAGAATTTGACAACCTCTTTTATACAGACCATAGATGAACTGTGTCACAGACACCCAATACTTTTAGTGACTTTAACTATCTACTGGAAACCCAATACTTTAGAAACTGTAATTTTATGGACACTGGAAAAGCTTTTGTTCACCACTTACAGCAAAAGCACCGCGAGACATCAGACAACATGTACATCAGACAAGACATCAACAAGACCCCAATCGGCGACTGTCTACTAAAACTCACATAGTTATATGACTGCATTTATAACGCTTGTTTCTTATCTTCATCTCTACAACCTCCAGGTAGTATCCCACATAGTCGACAGGTGATTCTCACATATTAGCATCCACATACTCTCCCCCTTCATGTATCATCAACTAATGTGCACCCCATTTGTTGCAACCAAAAGCCGAAAAGAGCTCGGTAGAGTTTGACAGCCCATCCACAGACCCTTAATACGGGATGAGAAGGATTCAAATGTATACTTCGCAATACCTCGAAGCTTGATTTAGAACACGTACGGCACGATGATACATGACCCCTCAGACATGGATTTCATACACACATGCTTTTACTCTCTCACTAGGTCATATCTTTCCCACTTTCTCCTCTCCTCCCTCTACCCAATCATAAAAAGGTATTTACATGATGATATATACTTTTCTGTTTAAATTGTTTAGGAAGTGGCAGTTATTGGTGACTACCAAAGGGTGGACTGTCAAAGTCGAAAAATATCATGCTTCACATTGCCATATACTAACCCCATGCACATGCCCGCTGCTCGTGCATTCAGTCAGCCGTACGTGCACATGTCCGCAAATTGCGTACACTCGCTCCGGCGATTACGCGCGGTATATGCGTATTTACGGTAGAGTTTATGAGCTTGTAGCGGGCGACTCGTTTATAGCATAGTTAACCTTTATAGTGTGTTTTGTAGATATTAATCCCCTCAATAATGTCTGCAAGTATGTTTAGTGTAAATGGTTCGTGGACATAGGGATTCCTCTTTGCATGATATGAAGGGTCTGACAAAGGTTGAACAGTGGTGTCTAGTACCTAACTGAAGAGTATTTTATTAAAAGAAGTTTATGGACATTTACAGTATTTGCTGTTTTATTACACATGTGGTGGGAGTCCTGAGGATGCCTCCCACCTGAGCAGTTGGAGAGAGACACATCCCCCCCCCCCCCCCCGTACGAACCCACCTATGACCTTTGGTTATAGTGCAGAGGGACATTCCTGTGTCCAATGAACAATGAGATTGTAGGGCCCTTTGTATTGTACGGTATGTTGTGTATATAAAGACCCCCATAGCCAGACCAGCCTCACTTCTCTCCAAAAGGTTTTCCCCGTGATGACTGAGAGCTGGTTTCCAGATAGCGCATGCGATTCATTCCCAAGTGTGTGAGTTTTTCTCTGTGGCCATTTCGTTACTCTGTATGTATGCAATTGTTCCTTTGTAGCTAACCTATAAGTGTTTGCCATTTATCCTCTTTCTGTTTATTTGTATTTGCAATCGTTTGCTAATGTTTGTATTTCTGCTTAGTTATTGTGTTTTGGAATTAATGTCAGGTCTGTAGTGTATGAACTGTATCTGTTTTCCCCTTTTTACGTACTAAATATCGTCAGTAAAGGTGTTGGAACCTTAGCAAGGAGTGTGTGTTTCACTAGTTAGTATAAAGGGTTTCAGAGCATCTCAATTGCTCAAACAGCTTGCATACTCACAAAGGTTCAGTGTTACACCATTATAGTACCACGGTATTAAGGTTTATAGTGTAAGCATATTCTGTGTTTAAAGTTTATAAAGGTTACTGTCTGTGTGTACGCTCGCTGTGTGTATTCCGTACACCCAGCGCAGCGTGTGTACATAACTTGCGTACCACGTGTGAGGTCTTTGTACGCAAATAGCGTACGAAGTGCGTAGCACATGCACGTGGTTTAGCGGCCATTACGGCTACACGGTATTAGTAAATAGCTTATTTTAAAAGGTAGATAACTGACTCTATCAGGGCCGTAACTGTTTGTGGCATAATATGTAATTGACGTTACAGTGTGTGGCATAATGCGTAGTGGGCATTACGGTGTATGGCATAATGTGTAAAAGGCATTACTGTGTGTTGCATAATGTGTAATGGGCATTACTGTGTGTTGCATAATGTGTAATGGGCATTACTGTGTGTTGCATAACGTGTAATGGGCATTACTGTATGTTGCATAACGTGTAATGGGCATTACTGTGTGTGGTATAATGGGCATTACTGTGTGTGGTATAATGTGTAATGGGCATTACTGTGTGTTGCATAATGTGTAATGGGCATTACTGTGTGTTGCATAACGTGTAATGGGCATTACTGTATGTTGCATAACGTGTAATGGGCATTACTGTGTGTGGTATAATGGGCATTACTGTGTGTGGTATAATGTGTAATGGGCATTACTGTGTGTGGTATAATGTGTAATGGGCATTACTGTGTGTTGTATAATGTGTAATGGCCATTACTGTGTGTGGTATAATGTGTAATGGGCATTAGTCACTGCCACGGCCGCCCGTTCATTCCCGCTCCCACCGAGCACCCACCAGCAAAATCATAAATCGGCACCTATGCACACTACAATATGTTATAATAATTTTTCATTCCAAATGCCTTTAATTCATATGATGGTCATATGACCGAAGATCTTGAATAAGTTGCTGGATCTATTAATCTATTCTTTGCACTATCCTTTATTTGTTTTATATGTACACACACACACACACACACACACACACACACACACACACACACACACACACACACACACACACACACACACTGTGTGTGTGTGTGTGTGTGTGTGTGTGTGTGTGTGTGTGTGTGTGTCAATTGTAACAATTGTAAATATATCAATTGTAAAGCACAACGGCATATGCTGTGCTTTATAAGAAACTGTAAGTAAATAAATAAATAAATAAATATATATATTAGAGATAATATTCTTGGCCTCGGAAAAACAGATTTCTCCTTGAAAAGGTACGTTATCATTGTGTTTGAGGACGAACCTCCTGACCTTCCTTACCTCTCTGGTTTAACAAAAGGAAAAAATTAACTAAAATAACACCTGTCAAATTACTGTTTAACAGTTTGTCCATGGAATATTTTGTTTTATGTTAAAAAAAAAATATAGAAATAATTTTTCGTTTTAAATTTAGCAGAGTTTTTCTCGGTTCTTAAACTTTTTGGAACTGAAAGACCAAACCTGGTCTGTCGGCATCACTGTTAATGGGCGAGCTGGTGAGAAACTGCAGTTTACGCAAGCAGAAATCCTCCATTTAACCCTTACTGCTCCGGGCCATTGTCCTTTTTTATGTTGGAACAAAGTGACACTTTCAAAGCATTTTTAGAAAGGTATTATAAATAAAATGCTGCAGAAATCCACTGTTTAGCTGGCAACGATCAAACAAGCTTTGAATTTCCGTCATGAAACATATGATGCACAATGATAAAATATACACTAGCCACCCACTGACACATTATCTTCTTCTGTGGTATAAAAGATTGGTGAATCAGCTTGCCCTTGGCCAGTTAGCTCCTCAGCGTGTGTGTGAATAGCTTCCTTTCGTAAGAGTAAGTAAACAATTACTTTGATTGATACTGTACATTGCTTTATGGACGAGGGGTATGCTAAGAAGCATTCAGCAATCTGCTTTCTACACAATGAGGGTTTGGTCCCTTTATGTGCTATTGTGAAATTCACATTTTGTGTTTAAGAGCAGAAACAGCGCTGTTTATGTGTATCATACTGTAACGGCCATTTAAGTGATATGACAATTTTTTTTTATACGAACTACAACAGATTCCAAACAGAATTTTCCATCTGAGAAAATCTAGAAAGATGGAAAAATAAGCTATAACATTCCTCTGCCTCAGATGCCAATGCCAAAATCTTCATATATTTTGGCAGAGGGGTCTTATGCTCTCTGAAGCACACCTTTGGATAAGGAAGGGAATGGTCATGTTGATGGCCCTCATTCCGAGTTGATCGCTCGCTAGCTACTTTTAGTAGCCGTGCAAACGCAGAGTCGCTGCCCATGGGGGAGTGTATTTTTGCTGTGCAAGTGTGCGAATGTGTGTGCAGCCGAGCTCTGCAAACACAGTTTGTGCAGTTTCTGAGTAGCTCTGAAATTACTCAGCCCTTGCGATCACTTCAGTCTTTTTGGTCCCGAAATTGACGTCAGACACCGGCCCTGCAAACATTTGGACACGCCTGCATTTTTACAACCACTCCCTGAAAATGGTCAGTTGCCACCCACAATCGCCCTCTTCCTGTCAATCTCCTTGCGATGGGCTGTGCGAATGGATTCTTTGTTAAATCCATCGCCCACCAATGATCTGCTTTATGCCTGTTCGATGCGCCTGTGCAATGTGGTACACAGTGGCGGTTCTTGCCACGGGCAAGCGATACTTTTGCCCGGGGCGCCGCCTTCCGGAGGGCGCCGGCTATCCGGAGGGCGCCGCACCAGGGCAAGAACCACCACTGTGCCCCCCGCAGTGCCCTGCTGTGCCCCCCGCTTTGAAGGGAACCAGACGCGTAGCGTCTAGTTTCCCTTCATTGAGAGGACCTTAGTTGTGCGGTGCGCGATGACATCATCGCGCACCGCACAGCAAAGGTCCTCTCCATGAAGGGAAACTAGATGCTACGGTCTAGTTTCCCTTCGTCTAGAGGACCTTTGCTGTGCGATGCGCGATGACGTCATCGCGCACCGCACAGCATAGTGGCACAGACACTAGGGGGTCATAATTGACCTCTAGTGTCTATACTGTTCTATGGAAGAGACGTAATAACGTCTCTCCCATAGATCGAAGAGAGGAGAGCAGAAGATCGGCGCCGCCGGCGGAGGGGGTCTGGATCAGGAACGGGGATGGTAAGTATTCTTTTTATTTATTTTTATTTTTTCTTTCAGCGTGTTGACCACGCCCCAATT
The DNA here is from genome assembly GCF_028390025.1 of Pseudophryne corroboree. Lineage (NCBI taxonomy): Eukaryota > Metazoa > Chordata > Amphibia > Anura > Myobatrachidae > Pseudophryne > Pseudophryne corroboree. The sequence continues at coordinate 475,247,041 of NC_086451.1, forward strand.
GAAGCCACGCCCCCCATATTTTGCCCGGGGCGCCACAAACCTTAGAACCGGCCCTGGTGGTACATACCCATGCGCAGTAGTAACCTGTTCGCCGCACTGCAAAAAATGGCAGCGAGATATCAACTTGGAATGACCCACGATGTTTGTGAGTCTGCATGAAATCTGCATAGACCATCACTTAGCCCGTGTCCCGGGTGACAGGCACAATTTTTAATTTGGTCTGATATGTGGAGAACAGCTGGGATCTTAATGCAGCCACGAGATAGCCACACGCAGAGTATGTACCAACATGAGCACAGCTGTGCATATATGAGATAATATTCACTTTATGCATACTTCCATTGAGTAATGTTCTCCCATTTTACTTACAACTCTGCGTGAGCCCCAATTTCTGTCCCATTCCACCCCAAAGCACCTATCCAGAGAAAACATACCACCGTTGGATAAGTGACCTTTATGTCAAGATGTCATAGAGGTCAGATAGAGGTCAATAACTGTTCTGTGGAATATTTGTCTGATTCCACATCTTCCAACACATTTGGTATATTTCTCCATGATGGAATTTGACTTTCAGGGGTCTATTTACTAAAGCCTTGGATGGAGATAAAGTGGCTGGAGATAAAGTTGCAGCCAATCAGCTACTAACTACCATGTCACAGGCTGGTTTTAAAAAAATGACTGTTAGGAGCTGATTGGCTGGTACTTTACCTCTGTCCACTTTATCTACATTCAAAGCTTAGTAAATAAACCCCTAAGGTTTATACCTATAATATCTGTTCGCCCGAGACTACTACCTTATTATACCTCAAGCCCACCGTAGAGTAGAGCCATTTAACTCCATGATTGCATATCTCTGTCATGGAAGGGGCATATCCCTGTTATTGGTGGTATGCCTAGCACTTCAAAGACTGAACAGTCTCCTACAGAGCGGTTCCTACAGACATTTGAGTCTCATCCATCCACATGTTGGCCTGGCCAATGGTAGATGTTGGGTAAGGAGCAGTGGTGGGGTGAGGGTGTGCAAATCGCATCACAAGAGGCTGCATTCCTATGTATTATGACTGGCTGCACACCGTCTTATGAGATAGGAATGGGGGTGGCCCAACTGGTGTCCTTCCTATGCCTCCCGCAGCCCTGCTTCAACCTCTGTCTTATTTGGAGTCAGATGTTGAAATATGTTAAATATAAGACATACATTTTAAATTTAAACCTACATAACTCAAGTGCAAGTCTTGGAATTCATAATTATTATTATTATTATTGCATTTCTGCCCTGGAAGTATATACGTACACACTAGATTTAAGGCTGGACAACTGTATTGTACGACTCAAAGTACAGATGTGATGTCAGTCTGCAGACATTCCATAACTGCTTGTACAGCTAAAGCATCAATAAGCTGCAATAAGGCTGAATGTTTTTAGTGCTGCATATCCATGTGAAAAAAAAATTGCCATATCGACACAATTTATTAAAAAAATATCTCTGCAACCAATTAGCCGGGCCACTTTATGCGGGTATGGGTCGTTGGGTCGACTCAACTTAGGTCGACAGCCATTAGGTTGACCACTGAATGCTGACATGGGATTTAGGTCAACATGTACTAGGTCGACAGGTGAAAAGGTCGACATGAGTTTTTGGACTGTTTTTGGTGTCGTTTTCTTTGTAAAGTGACGGGGAACCCCAATTAGTGCACCGTGTCCCCTAGCAGTTCGGGCAAGGTGCCTCGCTCCGCTACTTCTTTGCTCAGGACATTTTACCGTTCCAATCGTAGTCCACGTGGATCGTCAAGTATGGAAAAATCCAGAAAATGAAAAAAAAAATGTGAAAAACTCATGTCGACCTTTTGACCTGCCGACCCAGCACATGTCAACATAATTACCACGTCAACATATTGACCATGTCGACCTAATGCATGTCGACCTTCACTGGTCCACCTAATGACCGTCGACCTAAGCTGCATCGACCTAACGGCCGTATCCCCTCCATGCCCAGGCGCGCACGCCTGAGCCGGTCAATCAGCTCGCACATTTACAGTGGAACAGAACGCAGACGTCCGAGCTTTCAGTTACACAAATTTAAAAGTGTCCATTTAAATAAATAAAAAAATCACATTAAAAATTCTGTATTTTGTACTATTTAAGAAAAAACCTCAAATAATAAAACCTTTTTACATGCGGGAATGGCAGTCACAGAACAAATGCAGCAGAAGTATGATTCTAGTTAAATGCAGAGCGTGTTATACTGAGCAAATGTAAATTATCTTATTGCCGGCATAGCAGGATATTTTTGCCTTTTAATAAATGATCCTGTTATTGTTTAGCCAACAACATCTGCTGATGACCTGACACTGTAGATTAATACATCTGAAAAGCTTCCATCGGGAGATCTCTCATCTCTACTCATACATTGTATCACAAATCTGTCACTTTCCTTATCAGGGCTTTCTCTCCTCATCCACTTTTTGTTTAGTATGTTTAGTAAAGTCTGAATTGCTATTCTGGGATATTAGGTGTATTTTATTTGAAGATGCAGTTAGTGTAATTAGATTATTGTCCTCAGTTTGGAAACTTATTCCAGTTGGTGCTGCCTAATTAATGTGGAGGCAAATTGGCACATAATTGTCATTTAATCATATAACTGTTCCAAAGGCAGCAGGTAGCCACATAACAAGTCCCATTTATCGTCTAGTGAAAGAGGCATCGCTGGAAGGCGGCAGCTTACTGCAGCACTTTTCCTGTCTTGTGCTCGGAGTGTAGTCTTTAATTACAACATCATTTTGATGCATATAGTTGATTAAAATATACTGTATTGCATCTGATCTCCAAAAAGCAAAATCTATACAGATGTATCAATATTTGCAGAGACAAATGAGGCAATTCTCTCGATAATCTCCATAATGCAATCATTCGGAGCCCGCAAATGAATTTATGAATGTAGAGCTGGAGAAATAAAATCCAGAAAACATTAAGAAATAAAAAAAAATGCAATATTTAATTTTTTGCAGAGTGCATACAATACTATATAGGGGGTCATTCTGAGTTGATCGTAGCTGTGCTAAATTTAGCACAGCTACGATCTTCTTCCCTGACATGCGGGGGAACGCCCAGCATAGGGCTCCCCCCCCCCCCCACACACAAGTACAAAAGCATTGCACAGTGGCGATGCTTTTGTACTTGTGGAGAAACTCCCGGCCAGCGCAGCTCCTGCAGCTGGCCGGGAGATGGTTGTCGCTGCCTCTGGGCCCGCCCCCTGCACGGTCCGGCCACGCCTGCGTTGGCCAGACCACGCCCCCATAACGGCGGCCGTGCCGCCCCCTCCCGCCCAGCGACCACCTCTGCCTGTCAATCAAGCAGAGGCTAGATGCTAGATGCATGCGGGACGGTCTTCGGCCGTCCAGCTTGCGCCGGCGCACTGCGGCGCTGGCGTATGTGCAGTTCCGACCCGATAGTACCTTAAATAGATATTTTCAGACATATGTGGTTGGATGTGATGCTGTCCGAGTTGGCCGGAGGTGCGGGTTGCCGGAAGAACTCTGACTTTTTTTTTAAAGTGACAATCAGTTACAAGGTAAGACCATACCTTGCAAATGATCGCCGCTTTAAAAAAAATAGCATTACATCCGGCCCATACTGTAATTCCCATGTCCATTTGCACTTACAGTTTTGACTCTGTAGTGAAACATTAGGTCAAATGGGTCAAAAGGTAGACAGGGTCAAAAGGTCGACATGAAAAAGGTAACTACAAAAGGTCAACAGGGTCAAAAGGTCGACAGAGTCTAAAGATTGACATGAAAATAGTCGACATAAAAAAGGTATCCACACAAACCACAAAAATGTGAAAAATGGTGTCTACCTTTTGTGTGTTGACCATTTTCATGTCGACCTTTTGACCCTGTCAACCTAATGTCTGTCTAACATGGGGTGTCTATCTATTGACTGTCTAACTAGACACTGTCTATCTATCATCCCGCACCCAACCTAACTCCCCCCCCCCCCCACGCAGGACGCCAGTGCGCCCCGCTGTGAGGACAATTGGTATGCTGGCCGTCGGTAATGTGATGCCGGCATCCTGAGCAGCATCGGTATCCAGACGTCGGTATGGCGCCCTCCTTCAGGATCCCTTGTCTGTGTATTGAACGCAGGGATCCCACCTATCGGGAAGCAGACTCCTTCTCGTTTTTAACACTAGAAGAACAATAAAATGGACACAAGATTAGACCTTAATGGGCCTGTTTCTGAGTCATATGCAAGTCTGAATGTAGCCACATCTAATGGTGCTATACCTATGAGTGATTCTGTATGAATCTCAGTCATTTGTCACCAATGGCTGAGTGGGGGTCACCAATAAGGTGTTCACATGTAAGCTTGTTTAGTATTTTATGCTGTAAAGTCAAATGTAAAGCACTTTAAGCCTTATTATAAGTGCTGTATAACTGACATTATTATTACTATGAGAAATATACTGTGGGTGCATCTTGAGCATGTAGCCAGAGTTACAGCCGATTCATATGAGCATGCCATTTTCAGTGATATTTCCATGCAGCTATTACCAGGACTTTGATCATGAAGATAGTGCCCATGGCTGTGCCAGGGCTTATGCATACACACCCGCTTCTATTAGGAATGCATTGGCGCATACACACTCGCGACTATTTGTGGCTGGGTGTGAATAGCCGCTGCGGATGCATCACGTGCGAACACATAATGGCAAAGATAAGGGAGGACACAACTAGTGGCGGATCCAGGGTTGAATCCGCCCCCCTACCCCCATCGTTTCTGAAAATATATATTTTTTTAACTGAGAGCAGCAGCATCGATCTCCGTCAGATTTCATTGAGTCAGTGGGCATTAGGAGGACCCATTATGGCTCTAACAACCATGCAGACTGCACATTCTCTGTGTGGGGAGCAGGGCCTCCCATAACCTGAGTGGTGCGACCAGAGCCAGGCACCCAATGTTATGTTTATTAGTAGAAGCTGTACGTCCAGCGCCTTCACTGATGTCCTGCACTGACCTCCACAGCAGCCTCCCACAGACCCCACCCACACCATACCCCCTCCAGCTCCCAGCTTTATGGAGAGATGCCATCTCTCCTCAGACACACTATCAGACACACTAAATGGGTGCACTGCTACTACTGCATGGGCATTATGTGTAAGGGGCACTACTACTACTACATGGGCATTATGTGTAAGGGGCACTACTACTACTACTGCATGGGAATTATGTGTAAGGGACACTACTACTACTACTGCTACTACTGCATGGGCATTATGTGTAAGGGGCACTACTACTACTACTGCTACTACTGCATGGGCATTATGTGTAAGGGGCACTACTACTACTACTACTACTACTACTACTACTACTACTACTACTGCATGGGCATTATGTGTAAGGGACACTACTACTACTACTACTACTACTACTACTACTGCATGGGCATTATGTGTAAGGGACACTACTACTACTACTACTACTACTACTGCATGGGCATTATGTGTAAGGGACACTACTACTACTACTACTACTGCATGAGCATTATGTGTAAGGGGCACTACTACTACTACATGGGCATTATGTGTAAGGGGCACTACTACTACTACTACTGCATGGGTATTATGTGTAAGGGGCACTACTACTACTACTGCATGGGCATTATGTGTAAGGGGCACTACTACTACTACTGCTCGGGCATAATGTGTAAGGGGCACTACTACTACTACTACTACTACTACTACTACTGCTGCTACTGCATGGGTATTATGTGTAAGGGGCACTACTACTACTACTGCATGGGTATTATGTGTAAGGGGCACTACTACTACTACTACTGCATGGGTATTATGTGTAAGGGGCACTACTACTACTACTACTACTACTACTACTACTGCATGGGTATTATGTGTAAGGGGCACTACTACTACTACTACTACTACTACTACTACTGCATGGGTATTATGTGTAAGGGGCACTACTACTACTACTACTACTACTACTACTGCATGGGTATTATGTGTTAGGGGCACTACTACTACTACTACTACTACTACTACTGCATGGGTATTATGTGTAAGGGGCACTACTACTACTACTACTACTGCATGGGTATTATGTGTAAGGGGCACTACTACTACTACTACTACTGCATGGGTATTATGTGTAAGGGGCACTACTACTACTACTACTACTGCATGGGTATTATGTGTAAGGGACACTACTACTACTACTACTACTGCATGGGCATTATGTGTAAGGGGCACTACTACTGCTGCTGCAAGGGTATTATGTGTATAGGGCACTACTACTGCATGGGCTTTATGTGTAAGGGGCACTACTACTACTACTGCTTGGGCATTATGTGTAAGGGGCACTACTACTACTACTACTACTACTACTACTACTGCATGGGTATTATGTGTAAGGGGCACTACTACTACTACTACTACTACTACTACTACTACTGCATGGGTATTATGTGTAAGGGGCACTACTACTACTACCACTACTGCATGGGTATAATGTGTAAGGGACACTACTACTACTGCATGGGTATTATGTGTAAGGGACACTACTACTACTACTGCATGGGTATTATGTGTAAGGGGCACTACTACTACTACTGCATGGGTATTATGTGTAAGGGACACTACTACTACTACTACTACTACTGCATGGGTATTATGTGTAAAGGGCACTACTACTACTACTACTACTACTACTACTACTACTACTACTACTACTACTACTACTACTGCATGGGTATTATGTGTAAGGGACACTACTACTACTACTGCATGGGTATTATGTGTAAGGGACACTACTACTACTACTACTACTACTACTACTGCATGGGTATTATGTGTAAGGGACACTACTACTACTACTACTACTACTACTACTACTACTACTACTACTGCATGGGTATTATGTGTAAGGGACACTACTACTACTACTACTACTACTACTACTACTACTGCATGGGTATTATGTGTAAGGGACACTACTACTACTACTGCATGGGCATTATGTGTAAGGGGCACTACTACTACTACTACTGCATGGGTATTATGTGTAAGGGACACTACTACTTCTACTACTACTACTGCATGGGTATTATGTGTAAGGGACACTACTACTACTACTACTACTGCATGGGTATTATGTGTAAGGGACACTACTACTACTACTACTGCATGGGCTTTATGTGTAAGGGACACTACTGCTACTACTACTACTACTACTACTGCATGGGTATTATGTGTAAGGGACACTACTACTACTACTACTACTACTACTACTACTACTACTACTACTACTAATGCATGGGCTTTATGTGTAAGGGGCACTTCTACTACTACTGCGTGGGCATTATGTGTAAGGGGCACTACTACTACTACTGTATGGATTAATACACAAGGGACATTACTACTGCTATGTAGGCATAATATGTGGCACTACTACTGTGTGGTATACCATGCAAGGTGCACTACTACTGTGTGATGTAACGTGTAAGGGGCACTACTACTAGGGCTGTAGCTTGGAAGGATGGCATATCTGGTGAAGCCATGCCCCTTGCAGCAAGGCCCTAGCCCTTTTTCAGATGTCCCTATCTCTGCTAATCACCACACTTCCCCTATTATGATGTCCTCCTTGTCATTTTCTTCTGGATCCACTCCTGGACACAACTGTACAGTATGTTGGTATTTTTTTAGCTTATTGACATTGTGCCCTTGTCGACATTTTTTTTTCACTGTGACATTTTAATTGTGTTGAAATATTCTTTGTATACCTCATGACCATGTTGAACCTATGTCAGTGTCGACCATTCAGGTGTCTACTTTTTGGTGGCATTATACTATTCGAAATTTTGGTGTAGACCTTATAATTGTCTAGATTTATATTATTGACAATGTAACTATGTACCCTCCTAGTGGAAACAAGGAGGACTATTGGGGCAAGAGAACTCTAGGGGGCAGTAAGCCTTTAAGATGCACATAATTATATCATTATTACTATTACTGCATTTTTAATGTGAAACATAATATAATACAGAATACTGTATACTAACCTATAACCGTGGAAAAAACACTAATAAAACAACAACACTCTTTCCCCAATACTGTGTACTTTTTTGGTCTTACCTCACACTTTTTTTTTTAAAGAACAAGAAAAACCATATTTGCTGGAGAAGTTACCGAAATGAGTTTACCTTGAATAGACAAGACAAAAAGAGGGTCAAATGTCTTGGTGTTTTGTTTTTTTTGTTATTTTAAGGCAACAGCTGTTCCGGTTACATCACTGCCGGAGGGACGGGAGCAGCTGGGTTAATACCAGAGAAGACACTTCCATGAAATATGTTTTCTCTCCGATTCACAGAGAAATACTTGTAGCCTACAGGCAAAAAATCCACTTATTCTAATTCCTGAAACAGGAAATTCAGATAGAAACTTTTACTGTAGCTTTAGCCAGCCAAGTAAAAAGGCTGATAATGAAATATAACGATGCAAATATATACTTCCCGAATAGCTCTAAATTTAAGGGGCAACTGTAAGGTTCTATGATTTGCCCCACCAAGTTTTTTTTGGCCCTGGAAATGCCCCTCCAGTGTTTTTCAGTATTAGATGTGCAGAATAAGTACACATTAAAGAGGTGCAAACGCAATTCTAAACAAAAATACATTGCAATTGAGTAGTCGAGATGTTATCATGGGTATTGTGGTGCTTTGAGGGATCAACGCCAATCATGGTGTTCTCTAACATCGATTATCAGACTTTAGCAAATATGCAAAACCATGCTGCACTGCTGGTGGGGCAGATGTAACATGTGCAGAGAGAGTTAGATTTGGGTCATACTTGCCTACCTGACCCTCTCAATGAGAGAGAAAATGCTCTGTTCCTGGACTTTCCTGGTAATGTATGATTGCCATCACCTGTGGTGAGCTGGGTAATTGATAAGAAAGGTGTTTCACCACAGGTGATGGCAATCATACATTACCAGGAAAGTCCAGGAACAGAGCATTTTCTCCCTCATGGAGAGGGGCAGGTAGGCAAGTATGATTTGGGTGGGTTATATTGTTTCTGTGCAGGGTAAATACTGGCTGCTTTATTTCTACACTGCAATTTAGATTTCAGTTTGAACACACCCCACCCAAATCTAACTCTCTCTGCACATGTTACATCTGCCCCACCTGCAGTGCACATGGTTTTGCCCAACTGCTAACAAACCTGAATAAGGCCCAATATCCGGCTGTTCAGGACTCAAACTGGGCTACTGAGTGTACTAAGCACCAATTTGGCCTTTTCCATGGTTTTCCGCTGGAGGTTTTGCTGTCTGCAGGTACTGCACACTAAAGCCCAAAGCAATGGAAAACCTAAAAAAAAAAACATTAATTATTACTAAAACACTGAAAATTCACATATGCGGGTAATACTAATTTATGAATTCATTACAGGGAAACGTATTGTTTAAGTTTATTAGGACAGAAATATTATTTATTTATTTATTTATTTATTATAATAAAGGGGCAAAATGTATTAATTGGTGTTTAAATTTTCATTTAATAATGGGTGAAGCATTTATTATTTTAAGATGTGGGTACCATTTATATAACCATAAAGTAATAAATATTAAATATACACCATTATAAGCAGATCATTATTAGGTGTAATGTTTGTTTCAGGGACACATTCATAGCGATGTTTGTATTATTGCCTGATATAACAGTACGTATGGCTATAAATGTTTCTCTGGCATTTCAGTCTTCTAAAACCTTTTTTTTTTTTTTTTTTTTTAAATAAAATAACAATGGTCAGAACTGCAGCCCCTGAGTGCTCTGTATACGGCTCCTAGTATATTACAAGACCATGAAACCAGTATATACTGTATTGTAGGGATGACAGCAAGCCACATAATGATTGGGCTGGGCAAAATTATTGTGTGTACCCAAAGGTTAGTGTCAATACGTTCCTAGGTTAAACAGGCACAGTGTGCATAACTGTATGCAAAAATATAAATGTATTAATCTACTATATATAGAATTGCAGATGTTAGGGCAAGCTCAATACAAAGTGAGATCTGTTAATGAAACTTGTAATTACTGATTTAAAATTATTACAAAATACTTTTAACGTAATTGTATCTTGGCTGCAAATGATCATCATTATCTAGGAAAGGTTGAGAAATAAATTGCCAAAGCTGTATATTCTATTATTTAGAACATCCATATCATACAATTCACAATACTGACCTACATCAGCTATACAGCTAAATCTGTTATTGACTGTGAGGTGACACAATGATGTCTCCCAAGGCGTCCGGAACTGTGCTGTATACAGAGAGCATATTCTGGGTTAAGACATATATTATGTATACTCTACATAGAGTGGTGTATAGGCAGGCAAAGAAAGAACTTGAAAGGTCTGCTGCAGCACCCAGGACACAAGAGATGAGTTACATTGCGCCGTTTGTCTCAAAGATGAGATCTTTATCATTAAAAATGTTTTTGTATTACGAGAATGTTAATGGAAAATTGTATGACTTTTTTCTATTGTATAATAGAATTGTTTGTACAAAAAATAATTGAATTGACACATTCCCCCCCCCCATGAATTACTAGTTTAGGTTCAGCAATTAGACAGTTGCAGAATTCTGAGAATCAAATGTGTATTGTCTTATTTATACATAAAGGGTCAGTTTCATTTTGAAGCTACTGTAACTCAACAGGAGCAAACTAAAAAACTTATGGTGCATACACACTTGCCGAGAAAATGAGCGACGTCGCTCATTTTCACCTTTCCTGAGCGACGTCGCTCCCTTACTCGGCAAGTGCGTATGCCGACACAGACCAGTGATGTGCGGCCCTTGTGGGACGTTAACGAACCTCACTGTCCACCGTGCAGGCAGCTCAGTTTGGATTGCATGAGCTGGCCGCTGCGTGACGTCATTCAGCTATATGAACATCGTATTGCATCATTGTGTATGCTCGGGCGCTGACTGCCCCGCCCCTGGAAGGGAAACACCAGGCGACGTCGCTCATAGAGCACGTCGCCTAGTGTGTTCCCACATTAACGCAAAACTTGTTTTACACACGAATGCTTTCAAGGCATGACATCATAAGGGAATCTACGTCTGCAATTTAATCCAATTTTTTTTTCTAGTGTTCACCGGTGTAATGCGGTGCTGTAAATGGGCATGCAATTTCCATGTACTTTTCTGACTTTAGGGGCCCATACATTAGCAATCAATTGGGACAATCCGACATTTTGCAGATGATTGGGTCAATAAATCAGCAATATGTGGGGCTCACAGATTGCAGATTTCAGACACAAATCCATTGGGATTGTTAAATCATCTTTTTCAACATGTTTAATTTCACAGAGCAATTAGGACTGTACAAATGGAGCCATGCTAGTCATGGCTCCGTGTGTGACTAGGCACGCCAGCCTGGGTGCGCCTGCACGCTGCGAGCATCTCCATTTGGACGGGCGTGCACGCCCAGACGGAGATGCGCCACATTCACTTGAATGGAGAGCGTCTCCATCCGGGTGGGCGCACGCACCCAGACAGAGATGATTACAATGGGAAGCGGCTCTCTAAACTCCCGGTGTGACTAGGTGGACGAATCGCCTAGTCATGCCGGGAGTACGCGCCTGCGGCTAGGCAGGCATAGATAAGGAAGGCTTCATCTGTAGATTGCTATTGTATGGGTAAAAATCAGCAGATCTGCAGACCATTTCTAGTAAACTGATGAGTCTTTCAAGATTGGCAGATCTGCAAATTATTGAAAAATATCGTAATGTTGTATATAATGTATGGGCAAAGTCAGATGGATTGTAAAAACACTAAGGCCCCCATTTATCAAGCCTTTAAGAGTGATAAATAGCACAGAGATAAAATACCAGCCAATCAGCTCCTAACTGCCATGTTACAGGCTGTGTTTGAAAAATGGCAGTTACAGTAGGAGCTGATTGGCTGGTGCATTATCACTGTGCTATTTATCACTCTCCAAAGCTTGATAAATCTGGGTCTGCAATCTGGGGAAAAATCACAAGATCTGTGAAACAGTAAATTGTGATTGCTGATGTATGGGCCACTTACGTAGACAAGGCCAAGCAAAGACAAGACCGATCTCATTTACTCTCTATTATAGCGTCTTTTTTCGAGGTTAATTCCTCTATTATTCTGGCCTCTTAGTGGCCTTAGAGAGCTGCCATTAGGAACCGCTGTTCTACTTTACGAGTGTCATTAGCGTTTTGTATTTAACATTTACACATTGATAGATGACTCCAATAATCAGTTGCTTTGATCCATGTCCTTCATATCACTTATCAATAGAAGCTGAGCAGGATCAATAATGAGGTCTGTGATCTCTGGTGTCAGAAACTTTCTGAATCATTGTGTGTGAATCAGCCCGAGCTGGGAAGACTTGATAAATAGGTCCCAGAGGACACTGAGAATTGAACAGTTTGGTATGTATCAAGAAAGCTATTAAACACCATGCAGCTGTCACTTACTTCTACTTTCTTACCATTAATCTTTTGATCTTTTACTTGATGATGTGTCTGAATTACTGTCAGGAGTTTCTGAGAAGTATATTTCAAGTACTGTATAAATAAGACTTTTGCAAGTGTAGTAAGTGCATCCTAAATTATTCCGTTATTTCATGCATTCATAAAGCACGCATATGCATGTACACAACCTGTATACACTATCTATCTATCTATCTATCTATCTATCTATCTATCTATCTATCTATCTATCTATCTATCAAATAATATCATATCTATCAAATAATATCTATCTATCATATCTATCTATCTATCTATCTATCTATCTATCTATCTATCTATCTATCTATCAATCATATAATATCTATCTATCTATCTATCTATCTGTCTGTCTGTCTGTCTGTCTGTCTGTCTGTCTATCTATCTATCTATCATATAATATCATATCTATCAAATAATATCTATCTATCTATCTATCTATCTATCTATCATATAATATCTATCTATCATATAATATCTATCTATCTATCTATCTATCTATCTATCTATCTATCTATCTATCTATCTATCTATCTATCTATCTATCTATCAAATAATATCATATCTATCAAATAATATCTATCTATCTATCTATCTATCTATCTATCTATCTATCTATCTATCTATCTATCAAATAATATCACATCTATCAAATAATATCTATCTATCTATCTATCTATCAAATAATATCATATCTATCAAATAATATCTATCTATCTATCTATCTATCATATAATATCTATCTACTGTATCTATCTATCATCTATCTATCTATCTATCTATCTATCTATCTATCTATCTATCTATCTATCTATCTATCAATCAAATAATATCATATCTATCAAATAATATCTATCTATCATATCTATCTATCTATCTATCTATCTATCTATCTATCTATCTAACTATCTATCTATCTATCATATAATATCTATCTATCTATCTATCTGTCTGTCTGTCTGTCTATCTATCTATCTATCTATCTATCTATCTATCTATATATTTATCATATAATATCATATCTATCTATCTATCTATCTATCTATCTATCTATCTATCTATCTATCTATCTATCATATAATATCTATCTATCATATAATATCTATCTATCTATCTATCTATCTATCTATCTATCTATCTATCTATCTATCTATCTATCTATCAAATAATATCATATCTATCAAATAATATCTATCTATCTATCTATCTATCTATCTATCTATCTATCTATCTATCTATCTATCTATCTATCTATCTATCATATAATATCTATCTATCTATCTATCTATCAAATAATATCATATCTATCAAATAATATCTATCTATCTATCTATCTATCTATCTATCTATCTATCTATCTATCTATCTATCTATCTATCTATCTATCTACTTTATCTATCTATCTATCTATCTATCTATCTATCTATCTATCTATCTATCTATCAATCAAATAATATCATATCTATCAAATAATATCTATCTATCTATCTATCTATCTATCATATAATATCTATCTACTGTATCTATCTATCATCTATCTATCTATCTATCTATCTATCTATCTATCTATCTATCTATCTATCTATCTATCTATCTATCAAATAATATCATATCTATCAAATAATATCTATCTATCTATCTATCTATCTATCTATCTATCTATCATATAATATCATATCTATCTATCTATCTATCTATCTATCTATCTATCTATCTATCTATCTATCTATCTATCTATCTAGCATATAATATCTATCTATCTATCTATCTAGCATATAATATCTATCCTATCTATCTATCTATCTATCTATCTATCTATCTATCTATCTATCTATCTATCTATCTAAATACTGTACATACATACAAACATACACATTTTTACTACCAGTGGAAAAGTGTGAAGTGCTATCTGGGCTGGATCAGGTATGTCACCAGGCCCCATAGTAAGATTTACATAGGTACCTGGTCATGCTGGGCTAGCTTCCTGGAGTCCACACGCCAGCGCCTGACCAATGCGAGGGAGGAAGAGGCCTCAAGAGAGCAGAGAGGGGAATAGGGGTGGAGGTGACCTGGCATTGATGAACAATTTAAGCATCCTATAGTTCCACCCATGACTGTTCTAGCGTAATGTGGATCAAGTCTGCAGTCAAAAGGCTACACTGACCCTGTAAACAAACACCAATGTGTTCTTCAACCTTCAATGTAATCCAATATACCATACTTGAACAATGAGGGTCATTCCGTGTCGATCGTACGTAGCAACTTTTTGCTGCTTGTATGATCAACTAGACGCCGCCTATGGGGGAGTGTATTTTAGCATAGTAGGGCGGCGATCGCTTGTGCAGCCCTGATATGCAACTAAAGTTTTGTGTGAAACAAGACCAGCCCCGCAGTTACTTACCCTATGCGATGGATCCAGCGATGAAGATCCCGGAATTGACGTCAGACATCCGCCCTCCAAACGCCTGGACACGCCTGCGTTCACTACTCCACTCCCAGAAAATGGTCAGTTGACGGCCGGAACGCCTTCCGCCTGTCACTCTTCTTGCGATTGCGGCAGCGTTCGCATTCTTCGTTATTCTTGTCATTGCCCAGCGACGGCCATCGCTGGGCAACAACGCGTTTGCCCATTGCGGCCGGCGCACATGCGCAGAACCGACCCATTTGCAGCTCTGTGAAGAACTGCAGCGTGCGAATGGGTGGAATGACCCCCCATGAGCGATCCCAACCATATATCATCTCATTAGTGCCTGGTGTGCTTTGAAGACTCTTTAGTTACAGTACATACAGGATTCATTTTATCTCACTGGTGTGTCACTATGAACTACATGGAGAACTGGCCTTCACTTACCCAAATGTGAGCATGGTGACTGTACTGCAGCTCATAGTCAACTTTTTGCTATTTACAATAGTGCATTATGAAACTCTACTATTTAATAAAAGGATAGCGCTGCTACTCAGCTCGATGGGGGAAATTCAAGTGTTTTGCACGCTGACAACCACTAGATGGCACCTGATGGGGCGATTCAAGTGTTGCTCGGTTCGGGCGCGCACTCATCCCGACAATGAAATTAATATTATATTGTTCCGTAATTTTGATGGACTGGCAACTAGTTCAAGATAAACAGCACAGGATTACCCTGGTAAATGCCATGCTAATATGCTATAATATTTTTATTTTTGTTGTTTTAAGGCTGTACCTTACTTGGTAATATTCCAGTAAAGAGGCATCTACAGTATATTGCCCATTTTCTAGTGATGAGCGGGTTCGGTTCCTCGGAATCCGAACCCCCCCGAACCTCACCCTTTTTACACGGGTCCGAGGCATACTCGGATTCTCCCGTATGGCTCGGTTAACCCGAGCGCACCCGAACGTCAACATCCCGCTGTCGGATTATCGCGAGATTCAGATTCTATATAAGGAGCCGCGCGTCGCCGCCATTTTCACTCGTGCATTGGAAATGATAGAGAGAGGACATGGCTGGCATCCTCTCACTTTGTTTCAGGGGGCTGCAGTGCAAATATCTTTATTCTGGGGACCAGCAGTATTATAGGAGGAGTACAGTGCAGAGTTTTGCTGACCAGTGACCACCAGTATTATACGTTCTCTGCCTGAAAAACGCTCCATATCTGTGCTCAGTGTGCTACATATATCTGTGCTCACACTGCTTTATTGTGGGGACTGGGGAGCAGCTGTATTATATAGGAGGAGTACAGTGCAGAGTTTTGCTGACCAGTGACCACCAGTATTATACGTTCTCTGCCTGAAAAACGCTCCATATCTGTGCTCAGTGTGCTGCATATATCTGTGCTCACACTGCTTTATTGTGGGGACTGGGGACCAGCAGTATTATATAGGAGGAGTACAGTGCAGAGTTTTGCTGACCAGTGACCACCAGTATACGTTGTCTGCCTGAAAAACGCTCCATATCTGTGCTCAGTGTGCTGCATATATCTGTGCTCAAACTGCTTTATTGTGGGGACTGGGGACCAGCAGTATTATATAGGAGGAGTACAGTGCAGAGTTTTGCTGACCAGTGACCACCAGTATTATACGTTCTCTGCCTGAAAAACGCTCCATATCTGTGCTGCATTGTAGTACATAGGAGTACAGTGCATAATTTTGCTGACTACCAGTTTATAATATATAGCAGTACGGTGCAGAAGGACACTGCTGTACCTACCTCTGTGTCGTCGAGTATACTATCCATCCATACCTGTGGTGCATTTCAGTTTTGCACAGTTTGCTGACCACCAGTATATAATATATAGCAGTACGGTACTGTAGGCCACTGCTCTACCTACCTCTGTGTCGTCAAGTATACTATCCATCCATACCTGTGGTGCATTTCAGTTTTGCACAGTTTGCTGACCACCAGTATATAATATATAGCAGTACGGTACAGTAGGCCACTGCTCTACCTACCTCTGTGTCGTCAAGTACACTATCCATCCTTATCTGTGGTGCATTTCAGTTTTGCACAGTTTGCTGACCACCAGTATATAATATATAGCAGTACGGTACAGTAGGCCACTGCTCTACCTAACTCTGTGTCGTCAAGTATACTATCCATCCATACCTGTGGTGCATTTCAGTTGTGCGCAGTATATATAGTAGTAGGCCATTGCTTTTGATACTGGCATATAATTCCACACATTAAAAAAGGAAGAACAAAAATGTGGAGGGTAAAATAGGGAAAGATCAAGATCCACTTTCACGTCGTGCTGAAGCTGCTGCCACTAGTCATGGCCGAGACGATGAAATGCCATCAACGTCGTCTGCCAAGGCCGATGCCCAATGTCATAGTAGAGAGCATGTAAAATCCAAAAACAAAAGTTCAGTAAAATGACCCAAAAATCAAAATTAAAAGCGTCTGAGGAGAAGCGTAAACTTGCCAATATGCCATTTACGACACGGAGTGGCAAGGAACGGCTGAGGCCCTAGCCTATGTTCATGGCTAGTGGTTCAGCTTCACGTGAGGATGGAAGCACTCATCCTCTCGCTAGAAAAATGAAAAGACTTAAGCTGGCAAAAGCACAGCAAAGAACTGTGCGTTCTTCTAATTCACAAATCCCGAAGGAGAGTCCAATTGTGTCTGCTGCGATGCCTGACCTTCCCAACACTGGACGGGAAGAGGTGGCACCTTCCACCATTTGCACGCCCCCTGCAAGTGCTGGAAGGAGCACCCGCAGTCCAGTTCCTGATAGTCAAATTGAAGATGTCACTGTTGAAGTACACCAGGATGAGGATATGGGTGTTGCTGGCGCTGAGGAGGAAATTGACAAGGAGGATTCTGATGGTGAGGTGGTTTGTTTAAGTCAGGCACCCGGGGAGACACCTGTTGTCCGTGGGACGAATATGGCCATTGACATGCCTGGTCAAATTACAAAAAAAAATCACCTCTTCGGTGTGGAATTATTTTAACACAAATGCGGACAACAGGTGTCAAGCCGTGTGTTGCCTTTGTCAAGCTGTAATAAGTAGGGGTAAGGACGTTAACCACCTCGGAACATCCTCCCTTATACGTCACCTGCAGCGCTTTCATCATAAGTCAGTGACAAGTTCAAAAACTTTGGATGACAGCGGAAGCAGTCCACTGACCACTAAATCCCTTCCTCTTGTAACCAAGGTCCTGCAAACCACACCACCAACTCCCTCAGTGTCAATTTCCTCCTTACACAGGAAAGCCAATAGTCCTGCAGGCCATGTCACTGGCAAGTCTGACGAGTCCTCTCCTGCCTGGGATTCCTCCGATGCATCCTTGAGTGTAACGCCTACTGCTGCTGGCGCTGCTGTTGTTGCTGCTGGCAGTCGATCGTCATCCCAGAGGGGAAGTCGGAAGAACACTTGTACTATTTCCAGTAAGCAATTGACTGTCCAACAGTCCTTTGCGAGGAAGATGAAATATCACAGCAGTCATCCTGCTGCAAAGCGGATAACTCAGGCCTTGGCAGCCTGGGCGGTGAGAAACGTGTTTCCGTTATCCACCGTTAATTCACAGGCAACTACAGACTTGATTGAGGTACTGTGTCCCGGGTACCAAATGCCATCTAGGTTCCATTTCTCTAGGCAGGCGATACCGAAAATGTACACAGACCTCAGAAAAAGAGTCACCAGTGTCCTAAAATA
Organism: Pseudophryne corroboree; assembly: GCF_028390025.1. Classification (NCBI taxonomy): domain Eukaryota; kingdom Metazoa; phylum Chordata; class Amphibia; order Anura; family Myobatrachidae; genus Pseudophryne; species Pseudophryne corroboree. The sequence goes on from NC_086451.1 coordinate 475,265,719, forward strand.
TGCAGTTGTACCCAATGTCCACTTAACCATGGACATGTGGACAAGTGGAGCAGGGCAGACTCAGGACTATATGACTGTGACAGCCCACTGGGTAGATGTATTGCCTCCCGCAGCAAGAAGAGCAGCGGCGGCACCAGTAGCAGCATCTCGCAAACGCCAACTCGTTCCTAGGCAGGCTACGCTTTGTATCACCGCTTTCCAGAAGAGGCACACAGCTGACAACTTCTTACTGAAACTGAGGAACATCATCGCAGAATGGCTTATTCCAAATGGACTCTCCTGCGGATTTGTGACATTGGACAACGCCAGCAATATTGTGCGTGCATTACATCTGGGCAAATTCCAGCACGTCCCATGTTTTGCACATACATTGAATTTGGTGGTGTAGAATTATTTAAAAACGACAGGGGCGTGCAAGAGATGCTGTCGGTGGCCCGAAGAATTGCGGGCCACTTTCGGCATTCAGCCACCGCCTGCCGAAGACTGGAGCACCAGCAAACAGTCCTGAACCTGCCCTGCCATCATCTGAAGCAAGAGGTGGTAACGAGGTGGAATTCAACCCTCTATATGCTTCAGAGGATGGAGGAGCAGCAAAAGGCCATTCAAGCCTATACATCTGCCTACGATATAGGCAAAGGAGGGGGAATGCACCTGACTCAAGCGCAGTGGAGAATGATTTCAACGCTGTGCACGGTTCTGCAACCCTTTGAACTTGCCACACGTGAAGTCAGTTCAGACACTGCCAGCCTGAGTCAGGTCATTCCCCTCATCAGGCTTTTGCAGAAGAAGCTGGAGACATTGAAGGAGGAGCTAAAACAGAGCGATTCCGCTAGGCATGTGGGACTTGTGGATGGAGCCCTTAATTCGCTTAACCAGGATTCACGGGTGGTCAATCTGTTGAAATCAGAGCACTACATTTTGGCCACCGTGCTCGATCCTAGATTTAAAACCTACGTTGTATCTCTCTTTCCAGCAGACACAAGTCTGCAGAGGTTCAAAGACCTGCTGGTGAGAAACATGTCAAGTCAAGCGGAACGTGACCCGTCAACAGCTGCTCCTTCACATTCTCCCGCAACTGGGGGTGCGAGGAAAAGGCCAAGAATTACGAGCCCACCCGCTGGCAGTGATGCTGGGCAGTCTGGAGTGAGTGCTGACATCTGGTCCGGACTGAAGGACCTGCCAACGATTACTGACATGTCGTCTACTGTCACTGCATATGATTCTGTCACCATTGAAAGAATGGTGGAGGATTATATGAGTGACCGCATCCAAGTAGGCACGTCAGACAGTCCGTACGTATACTGGCAGGAAAAAGAGGCAATTTGGAGGCCCTTGCAGAAACTGGCTTTATTTTACCTTGTTGCCCCCCCTCCAGTGTGTACTCCGAAAGAGTGTTTAGTGCATCCGCTCACCTTGTCAGCAATCGGCGTACGAGGTTACTTTCAGAAAATGTGGAGAAGATGATGTTCATCAAAATGAATTATAATCAATTCCTCCGTGGAGACATTCACCAGCAATTGCCTCCAGAAAGTACACAGGGACCTGAGATGGTGGATTCCAGTGGGGACGAATTAATAATCTGTGAGGAGGGGGATGTACACAGTGAAAGGGGTGAGGAATCGGACGATGAGGAGGAGGTGGACATCTTGCCTCTGTAGAGCCAGTTTGTGCAAGGAGAGATTGATTGCTTCTTTTTTGGTGGGGGCCCAAACCAACCAGTCATTTCAGTCACAGTTGTGTGGCAGACCCTGTCGCTGAAATGATGGGTTTGTTAAAGTGTGCATGTCCTGTTTATACAACATAAGGGTGGGTGGGAGGGCCCAAGGACAATTCCATCTTGCACCTCTTTTTTCTTTCATTTTTCTTTGCATCATGTGCTGTTTGGGGACTATTTTTTTGAAGTGCCATCCTGCCTGACACTGCAGTGCCACTCCTAGATGGGCCAGGTGTTTGTGTCGGCCACTTGGGTCGCTTAGCTTAGTCATCCAATGACCTCGGTGCAAATTTTAGGACTAAAAATAATATTATGAGGTGTGAGGTGTTCAGAATAGACTGGAAATGAGTGGAAATTATGGTTATTGAGGTTAATAATACTATGGGATCAAAATGACCCCCAAATTCTATGATTTAAGCTGTTTTTGAGTTTTTTTTTGTAAAATCCAGAACACACCCGAATCCGACAAAAAAATTTCAGGGAGGTTTTGCCAAAACGCGCCCAAATCCAAAACACGGCCGCGGAACCGAATCCAAAACCAAAACACAAAAACCGAAAAATGTCCGGTGCACATCACTAATATTTTCCCAGGCTATGCTTGTTCAACCTTTTGGTAAGTTTCACTTTTAGGGCCTAATTCAGACCTGATCATAGCCGTGCAAAATTTTGCACAACTACGATCAGTTACTCAGACATGCAGGGGGATGCCCAGCACAGGGCTAGTCTGCCCCGCATTTCAGTGCCGGCCCCCCCGCATAGGTACAAAAGCATTGCACGATGATGCTTTTGTACCTGAAGAGTAGCTCCCTACCAGCGCAGCTCCTGCACGCTAGAAGGGAGCTACCCATCGCTGTCTGGGTTGCAGCGGCTGTGTGATGTCATGCAGCTTGCGCCGCCCACCACCAGCCTGTCCGAACTATGCCCCAAAACTGTGGGTCAATGCCGCCGGTCCTGCCACTCCCGCCCAGCGACCGCCTCTGCCTGTCAATCAGGCAGAGGCAATCGCTTGACCGAGATGGCCTCGGCTGTCTGGCATGTGCAGTTCTGACCTGATCAGCTGCTGTGCGAAAACGCACAGCAGCGGTCAGGTCTGAATCAGGCCCCTAGTGTCTGTACTGTACATATGTCACCAAGTATTGTTACTGTTATTGATTACATTGAGATATAGCCTAAAGACAGATGAAATGTGGAAACTCTTTTTCTTGGCTTATACATGTATTTCAAAACTGTGCAACTACAGTCACTCAACTTTTTTATCATTAGTTCAAATACAAATTATTGCAAGTTGAGCTTACACTGACACCATGACATTTCACTTCTTTGCGGTTTTACGATTTCTCTTGGGGTTCCCTACCACTAGTCTCTTCCCATTGCTAACCATTCCGGTATCAATCGGCCACGAAACACTCACCTACTGCAAGTGCCAACTATGCTGTAGTGCAAGAGAGTAGTTTCGGCCACCACCAGGCTCCTTGACTGAATTACAGAACACTTACTTCTGTGTATTTGGTATTGCACCTCTATACTGGTGACAATGGAAGTTGGTTCCGGCTGACCACTAACTGTAGAGTAGAAGGCGGATCATTGACTCAAGGTACTGTGTTCAGCAAGGGGTTTAGATTAGGGTCTTAGCTCTTTCTCTTTTATAGCCAAAGAAAAGAGTTGTGCAGGATCTTGTAGGAAGTATGTATGTGGTAGAGATGTTACACCAAGATCAAATACAAGAATAAGCACACAGAATACATCAACATTTGCTTTTTATACAATGCAAAAACAGTTTCCGCCCCTGCCATGAATTCGAATGGCCACATGGAATTCTGCACCAATCTCAGAGGATGAGTGAGGAGGGCAGCCAATCATGAAAAGGGTGGGATACTGTACTGATCCAATCAATCGGGACTAATTTTGAATGGGTCAATAAGCAAGGATATTATTATGCATAGGTACAGTTAATTTCTCCACCTGTCAGTCACTGCAATGTCTAGCATCTCCCAGCTGTAACCCTGGCCACAGGTGACAAGGTATCTAATGTTATTATAAAGACACAATATACAGCAATATGAAATTGACCCAATAATTGTTGGCTCAAAATTGGAACAGATTCCAGTGGATAATTAGAGACACACAGACTGACCCCATGGTGTGCACTGACGCTAAGGAATGTGGTGTCATTAGGGTTTCAGTATACATTTACAGTATAATGTCAACAATATTAAAGTAGAATTTAGTATGTCGGCAGGCACTCCATGTTGACAGAGTACATTTTCATAATATCAACAATGCACTATGTCAACTTGGAACATGTCTGTATTGACATAAAGTCAACATGTTGAATTGTCGGAACTAACCCTAACCCTAATGCTAACGCTAATCCTAACCGTAATGGTAACTAAGAAGGCCATTCCCATGTAATTTTTTTCAATCCTGGGATTCCTGGGATTGGGTTGTTGAAACAAAATATATATTTTATTTTATGCGCTCCGCCCAGCCCCCACAGAAGACTCTGGGCAGACGGCAGCTTGCAGTGGGCTGCGGGCGGCAGAGAGCAGCAGGTACAGGCGTTCCGTCCGGTGTTGCGGAATGGTATTGGGCGGTACAGTGTGACCACTGACATCATGTCGCCCTGTGCACAGTTTGAAGCTGCACTGCCGGGGCAGGGGGAGCTGGGCAGTGTCTGAGCTATCTGCTGAAGGTGTTCAGTGCTGCCTGACATAAGAAAAAGCATTCATTGGCTAATTCCCGAGATTCAATCTTGGCCAATTTTAGGCCCAAATCCCTAGATCCTGCTGATCCCAATCCGGGGATTGGCCACCCTAATGGTAATCCTAACCCTCATTCTAATCCTGATGGTAACCTTAAAACTAATTCTAATCCTGATTCTAACCGTGATCCCAACCCTAATGGTAACCCTAACCTTTACCCTAGTGCAGTGCTTCTCAAACTCGGTCCTCAGGACCCCACACAGTGCATGTTTTGCAGGTAACCCAGCAAGTGCACAGGTGTATTAATTACTCACTGACACATTTTAAAAGGTCCACAGGTGGGAGGTAATTATTTCACTTGCAATTCTGTGAGGTGACCTGCAAAACATGCACCGTGTGGGGTCCTGAGGACTGAGTTTGAGAACCTGTGCCCTAGTGCTAGCCCTAATGCTTACGATAACAATAATCTTAACCCTCGCACTAAAATTAACCCTAATGCAAGCCTCAATGCTAATCCTGACCTTAACATTTCTGTTCTTCACATTATGACTATAGTATAAAGACATGTCATAATGTATGTAATCATTTTAGCCTTGTGGAAAGGTGCAGGTGTCCACATGTACAATACAATATTATAGTGTCAACATAATGTCCATCAAGATATTCTTTGTCGATCGCCGAACTTGTACTTCATTACATTACGTCCAACATCAGAGATCAATACAGTGATGTTCTTTTTGCTTTTACAATAATATACACCAGCAAATTGCTGAATGCATTGGCCTAAACCAGTGATGGCTAACCTTGACACTCCAGCTGTTGTTGAACTACACATCCCAGCATGCCCTTCTACAGTTTTGCTATTTGGCCATGCTAAAACTGATGCAGGGCATGCTGGGATGTGTAGTTCAACAACAGCGGTAGTGTCAAGGTTAGCATTCACTGGCCTAAACCACCACTGATCCCGGCTACCATTCCAGTTTGGCCTCTATCTAATACAGTATTTCACTATGGTCATGGAATGCAGATTTACCCTTGACAAACCGTGCAGCTGTATTCAATCCACTACTTTAAAAGCTTTTTTTCCAGAGATGCAGCTATTGGCCATATAAACAAATGGAAAAATATAAGCTATGTTCTATACTTTTAGACAGTAATAGAAAAAAAATATAATTAAAGTGATTAATGGTTTACTGAATGGATTATAGTCAGAAACGTTAGAGATTACTTAGCAGTAATGAATGAAATCATAGCAAAAGCAGGAGATTTGCCAAATGCTAGCACCCAGCAATTCATTCTCAAGGTTCCACTTTGTGTAGTGTTTGAAAGCTTGCATTTCATGGAACTTACAGTCTATGAATAGAGAGGTTGGGATAGGACCGGGAACACGATAGCACACACCTGCAAAGCATGGGACATTTTGCTGCTAAGTGTTATATGAGAAATATAACATATAAAAGTTATGGGTATAGCTACAATTATATTATATATATATATATATATATATATATATATATATGTATATATATATATAAAAAACATTAAATCTATCTACTGTAGATCTTTCTTTCTAAACTACATTAGAACTGCTGCTTCAATCCTGTCACCCTCCCAACCACATATTGGGGGTAATTCCAAGTTGATCGCAGCAGGACATTTTTTAGCAGTTGGGCAAAACCATGGGCACTGCAGGGGGGGGGGGCAGATGTAACATGTGCAGAGAGAGTTAGATTTGGGTGGGTTATTTTGTTTCTGTGCAGGGTAAATACTGGCTGCTTTATTTTTACACTGCAATTTAGATTGCAGATTGAACTCACCACACCCAAATCTAACTCTCTCTGCACATGTTATATCTGCCTCCCCTGCAGTGCACATGGTTTTGCCCAACTGCTATCAAAATTCCTGCTGCGATCAACTTGGAATTACCCCCATTGCTCCCGATGCATGTTTGTAAGTAAGGCAAAAAAAAGCAAGTAAATTTGTGTCTGGAACAAACCGTGTTGCCATGCAAGGGGGGCAAATACATTTATATTTTTCTGTGCAAGGTAAATACTGGCTGCTTTTGCATGTAGCCCACATATGTTAGACATCTTTATTCTTTAACACTGCAATTTAGATTTCAGTCTGAACACACCCCACCTAAATCTAACTCTCTCTGCACATGTTACATCTGCCCCACCTGCAGTACAGCATGGTTCTGCCCAGTTGCTAGCTTTTTGGCTTTACTTACAAACATGAATCAGGCCCACTAATAATACTAGAATTAGGCAGGGAACAACCACAATGTAATAACATTTAGAAAAGTGCACTTTAAAGATATATACATTATACACTACAGTTGACAATACATAACAGACATAATGGTGGTTAACATTAACACTATTACGGATATAAAGTGGACACAACAAAAGTGACATAGAAGGTGTTACGTTGCTGTAATATTTGCGTTATGTGTAACAAGCAGCGCAGCTACAGATACATAGTTACTGTATACAAAAGATAACCTACCAGACGCTACTTAGGGCTGTTCTTCTAAAGCGGATTTTCTCCAATAAACATAATCACTATACACAGTACAATAACAGCGATAGAATTGTGGTAAACCAATAAGGCCGGGTACACACTGGCGTGACGGGGATTCGTTCTGACATAGGAACAAATCCCCTTCAGCCCAAATTGCCCCTACACACTGGGGCAACTTTAATGTAGGTCGGAATGACCATGTTCCGTCCTTCATTAACATAACACAGGACGCAGCACATCAAACCAAACATCTGTCACATGCGACCGCAGGAGCGCACAGTCCTAGGTACACACTTTGCTCCAGTGTGTACCCAGCTCAAGTCAGTATATAACGAATAGTAGTGGGTACTTCATTGTTGGTAAGTGGACACTATTTAGCAACATTGAAGCACCGCTACTATTCGTTCCATGGGGGTCATTCCGAGTTGGTCGCTCGTTGCCGATTTTTGCTATGCTGCGATTTGCTGCTAACTGCGCATGCGCTTAGTTATTTAACTAAGAACTTAGTAGATTTACACAAGCTCGAGCGAGGTTTTTTCAACGCTCGAGTGATCGTAGTGTGATTGACAGGAAGTGGGTGTTTCTGTGCGGCAACTCAGCATTTTCACGGCGTTTGCTAAAAAAACGCAGGCGTGCCAGGTAAAAACGCGGGAGTGGCTGGAGAAACGGGGGAGTGTCTGGCTGAACGCAGGGCGTATTTGTGACGTCAAACCAGGAACTAAACGGACTGAGGTGATCGCAATCTAGGAGTAGGTCCGGAGCTACTCAGAAACTGCTAAGAATTATTTAGTAGCAATTCTGCTAATCTTTCGTTCGCTATTCTGCTAAACTAAGATACACTCCCAGTAGGCGGCGGCCTAGCGTGTGCAATGCTGCTAAAAGCAGCTAGCGAGCGAATAACTCGGAATGAGGGCCCATATACAGCACGAGTATTTAGGGGATTGGGGACCTGTGGTGTGTCATTTGTAATATACAATTATTCTAAATGTAATCAATTTTCTTCTATTATTTCATGATTATATGCTGACTTACTGGGTTATTCTACTATATATAACGCAGCTACAGAACATTCTATATTTCTACTGAATGTCCACTTCATCAATAATCCCTGACAGACTCCTCTCTGGCTTCTACTAGAACAGGGGATGAACTTGGCTCATTTCTCTTAACATAATCATTCTTTAATTATACCGGAGGTGGTATCATCTGCGGTAATTACTGGCCAATGTTTTCTCTGAAATAAGGTAACATTGTATAGAATTGGCACCACACTTACACCCAAGGAAGCAAGTGCCAAGAATTTCCAGCAAGCATTTACAAAGCGATGTCTAACAGCAGTGTAATATGCAAGATGAAAGGTCCAGTGTTCTTTAATCAGTTACATGTATCTCATATGGCTCATCCATTCTTCATTCTTCTGTAACCCTTTACTAGCTGGCCTGCACATCACTGAGGTGGCTCAGCTTCAATCCAATGTGAAATGAATGTGACTTCTAGACATAGTTCTCCAATGCTGCAGCCGATGACTTATCCTATCTGCTGGCTGTCTGTATGCACCAGGATTAGCTGCAAAATTCTGGTCCTCGCTGTCTATGATCCATGTGTCTATTTCTCCTCCTGCTTTCCCTGTATTCCTTCATTGTCTTCTCTGCGCCAATGGTGTTAAATCCTTTATTCTCCTTTGCTCTGAAATGCTTTTCTTTCTATCAAACTGTACACAGAGGTTGCTCTCAGGCTGTCCCATAACATGCAATATTTGATGAAAGCTCTGAGAAACTCTCGTTGAGCAGTTCAGGGAGAAAGAAAAAAATCTTGACAAAAGTCTGGATAAAGTTCAAATTGCAAAAAATAAAATAAAAATCAGAATCTTGCCAATACCCATTCTCAGTTTCATGCACCCAATTGTCAGAGAGAGAGAGGTGAACATTATAATATTACACTGGAATAGACAACCAAGAACCATGCTGCCAGCAGGTTCTATGATGGGGTCCAGCTGGATTGGCCGGCATACTGATAGTTGAAATGCCGACAGGGGAGAGGTAAGTATGTTATCTTCTCTCCCCTACTCCCTAACCATAACCATCCAGCAGCCTAACCCTAACCACCCCCACTAGTGCCTAATCTCCCCACAGTGGTGTCTAACCCTAACCTCCCTGCCCGCAGCCTAACCCTACCCCCCCCCCCCCTGGGTGGTGCCCAAATGCTACGCCCCCCCCCACCCCCACCCGGGTGGCGTCTAAACCTACCCACTCCCCTGGCCATAATCCTAACCCTCGCGTTATACTTACGGTTGGGATGCTGGCTATTGGGACTTTGGCATTGATCTCTTGACCCTGTTGGTATTTCGGCACCGGCATTCTGATGGGTGTCTGTATTCCGGTGTTGGGATTCTTACTGCCGTGATCCCATTAAAGTCACCAACCATGTTACACATTAGCTAAACTAATGTGAAGCTTAATAGTGCAAATTGAAAATAACAGGCTAAGAAATAGTGAAAAACACCCTCTGTAGCTACCAAAGACATTTGACACTTCTGCAGCTACCAAAGACATTAGACTTACCAGCTGCCCTCAGAGAGACGGCTACTGGGGTGGCGTGATCTGGTTTCCAAGCGTTAAAGGGTAACTCCACTTTCATGTATATGCAAAGAGGACCCTAAGGGCCGATTAGGAGATAGAAGCAAGTAATGTTGACCAAAGATAAAAATTAATCTTGCCTAAAATGTGCCACTCAACAAATATGAACCACTTGTGTCTGTATATTGGCCCTCATTCCGAGTCGTTCGCTCGGTAATTTTCATCGCATCGCAGTGAAATTCCGCTTAGTACGCATGCGCAATATTCGCACTGCGACTGCGCCAAGTAATTTAACAATGAAGATAGTATTTTTACTCACGGCTTTTTCTTCGCTCCGGCGATCGTAGTGTGATTGACAGGAAATGGGTGTTACTGGGCGGAAACACGGCGTTTTATGGGCGTGTGGATAAAAACGCTACCGTTTCCGGAAAAAACGCAGGAGTGGCCGGAGAAACGGGGGAGTGTCTGGGCGAACGCTGGGTGTGTTTGTGACGTCAAACCAGGAACGACAAGCACTGAACTGATCGCAGATGCCGAGTAAGTCTGAAGCTACTCTGAAACTGCTAAGTAGTTTGTAATCGCAATATTGCGATTACATCGTTCGCAATTTTAAGAAGCTAAGATTCACTCCCAGTAGGCGGCGGCTTAGCGTGTGTAACTCTGCTAAAATCGCCTTGCGAGCGATCAACTCGGAATGAGGGCCATTGAGATAGGCTAATCTTATACTTACATCACTTGCATTTGGATAGGCAGGTCATTGGCATCACATGTCAGTTCAGTACACGGTGGGCTTGCAGATGCAAGAAAGCCAATCCTCTTAGAGACGTGTCTGCTTTTGTAGTATAAGTATCTATAAGATGGCTTTTAGGAGACATGTCCTTGATGGACCCATAAGCTTGGTAGAAAATTAAAAATAAAGCTGTCCAGTATGTGTGGGCTACATGCGAAAGCAGCCACTATTTACCCTTCATCCAAAAGAAAAAAATTGCATCCTTTTCATTGTTATACGGTTTGTGAAGATTTATCTATGACGCCATACACTAGGAGATGCTGAGATGTTGTGCTGAAGCCAGTATCAGACCAAGATGGCTGCCAGGTACAATTCCTGCAAGAGATTGGTTGGCACAATGGCCCTCATTCTGAGTTGATCGCTCGCTAGCTGCTTTTAGCAGCAGTGCAAACGCTAGGCCGCCGCCCTTTGGGAGTGTATCATAGCTTAGCAGAATTGCTAACGAAAGGTTAGTAGTTCTGCTATTAATTATTTTCCTCCAGTTTCTGAGTAGCTCCAGACCTACTCCTAGATTGCGATCACTGCAGACTGTTTGGTTCCTGATTTGGCATCACATACACGCCCTACGTTTGGCCAGCCACTCCCCCGTTTCCCCAGGCACGCCTGCGTTTTCACCTGACACACCTGCATTTTTTAGCACACTACCGGAAAACGGCAAGTTACCACCCAGAAACACTCACTTCCTGTCAATCATTCACCGATCAGCAGAGCAACTGAAAAGCGTCGCTTGGCCCTGTGTAAAACTGCTTCGTTTGTTGTGAAAGTACTTTGCGCGTGCGCACTGCGGCCCATGCGCATGCGCAGAAATGTCGATTTTTGCCTGATCGCTAGGCTGTGAAAATCTGCAGCGAGCGATCAACTCAGAATGACCACCAATCAGACTTATCATTAGAGATGTGCACCGGACATTTTTCGGGTTTTGTGTTTTGTTTTTGGATTCGGTTCCGCGGCCGTGTTTTCGATTCGGACGCGTTTTGGCAAAACCTCCCTGAAAATTTGTTGGCGGATTCGGTTGTGTTTTGGATTCGTTTTTTTTTTAACAAAAACCCCTCAAAAACAGCTTAAATCATAGAATTTTGGGGTCATTTTGATCCCATAGTATTATTAACCTCAATAACCATAATTTCCACTCATTTTCAGTCTATTATGAACACCTCACACCTCACAATATTATTTTTAGTCCTACAATTTGCACCGAGGTCGCTGGATGACTAAGCTAAGCGACACAAGTGGCCGACACAAACACCTGGCCCATCTAGGAGTGGCACTGCAGTGTCAGGCAGGATGGCAGATTTAAAAAATAGTCCCCAAACAGCACATGATGCAAAGAAAAATGAAAGAAAAAAGAGGTGCCAGATGGAATTGTCCTTGGGCCCTCCAACAATTGGACTCTCCTTCGGGATTTGTTATTTAGAAGAACGCACAGTTCTTTGCTGTGCTTTTGCCATCTTAACTCTTTTAACTTTTCTTGCAGGAGGATGACTGATTCCATCCTCATGTGATTCTGAACCACTAGCCTTGAACATAGGCCAGGGCCTCAGCCGTTCCTTGCCACTCCGTGTCGTAAATGGCACATTGGCAAGTTTACGCTTCTCCTCAGACGATTTTGATTTAGATTTTTGGGTCATTTTACTGAGCTTTATTTTTTTGGATTTTACATGCTCTCTACTATGTACATTGTGCATCGGCCTTGGCAGACGACGTTGATGGCATTTCATCGTCTCGGCCATGACTAGTTGCAGTAGCTTCAGCACGAGGTGGAAGTGGATCTTGATCTTTCCCTATTTTACCCTCCACATTTTTGTTCTCCATTTTTTAATGTGTGGAATTATATGCCAGTAATAGATCAACGTATAATACTGGTGGTCACTAGTCAGCAAAACTCTGCACTGTACTCCTCCTATATAATACTGCTGGTCCCCAGTCCCCACAATAAAGCAGTGTGAGCACAGATATATGCAGCACACTGAGCACAGATATGGAGCGTTTTTCAGGCAGAGAACGTATAATACTGGTGGTCAATGGTCAGCAAAACTCTGCACTGTACTCCTCCTATATAATATACTGGTGGTCCCCAGTCCCCACAATAAAGCAGTGTGAGCACAGATATATGCAGCACACTGAGCACAGACATGGAGTGTTTTACAGGCAGAGAACGTATAATACTGGTGGTCACTGGTCAGCAAAACTCTGCACTGTACTCCTCCTATATAATATACTGGTGTTCCCCTGTCCCCACAATAAAGCAGTGTGAGCACAGATATATGCAGCACACTGAGCACAGATATGGAGCATTTTTCAGGCAGAGAACGTATAATACTGGTGGTCACTGGTCAGCAAAACTCTGCACTGTACTCCTCCTATATAATATACTGGTGTTCCCCAGTCCCCACAATAAAGCAGTGTGAGCACAGATATATGCAGCACACTGAGCGCAGATATGGAGCGTTTTTCAGGCAGAGAACGTATAATACTGGTGGTCACTTGTCAGCAAAACTCTGCACTGTACTCCTCCTATAATACTGCTGGTCCCCAGAATAAAGATATTTGCAGCCCCCTGAAACAAAGTGAGAGGACGCCAGCCATGTCCTCTCACTATCATTTCCAATGCACGAGTGAAAAATGGCGGTGACGCGCGGCTCCTTATATAGAATCCGAATCTCGCGAGAATCCGACAGCGGGATGATGACGTACGGGCGCGCTCGGGTTAACCAAGCAAGGCAGGAGGATCCGAGTCGCTCGGACCCGTGAAAAAAAAGGTGAAGTTTGGGCGGGTTCGGATCCCGAGGATCCGAACCCGCTCATCACTATACGGAAGTGGCAGACAGGATGGCACTTAAAAAAATAGTCCCCAAACAGCACATGATGCAAAGAAAAGAGAAAAAGAGGTGCACTGTGGTCGCTGGATGGCTAAGCTAAGCGACACAAACACCTGATATCACAGGAATTATTCGTTCTAATCAATGGTATTATTGGTCCAAATCACTGGAAGAAAATGACAAAATCACTGGAATCATTTGGCAAGATCACTGTAATTAATTATTAATGATAAATCACTGATATTAATTGGTAAAATCTCGCTATCGCCTGCCTAGTGAAGTGGAATCTAGATGGGATTTTGTACCAGGGACACAATAACTTCATCAATTGTCTAAATCCCAATGCACTAATGGGGGAAAACGGGCGCACGTCTAACAGTGCACTGATTATACTGAGAACTGATTATACTGATCAATCACTGATTATACTGAGCACTGATGATACTACGGAGAACTGACACTGAGCAGCGAGAACAGCACTGGACTATTGTACTGTAGTATACTGGTCACCACAATGCTGCACTGTACTACTATATACTGCGAACAACAATGCAGCACAGATATGGATACTTGAAGTGACACAGAGCTGCAAGATACAGCAATGGCCTACTGGCTACTGTACTGTACAACTATATACTGGTGGTCACCAAAATGCTGCACTGTACTATATATATATATATATATATATATATATATAATGCTCACAACAATGCAGCACAGATATGGATACTTGAAGTGACACGGAGCTGCAAGATACAGCAATGGCCTACTGTACTGTACAACTATATACTGTTGGTCACCAAAATACTGCACTGTACTATATATATATATATATATATATATATATATACTGCTCACAACAATGCAGCACAGATATGGATACTTGAAGTGACATAGAGCTGCAAGATACAGCAATGGCCCACTGTACTGTACAACTATATACTGTTGGTCACCAAAATGCTGCACTGTACTACTATATATATATATATATACTGCTCACAACAATGCAGCACAGATATGGATACTTGAAGTGACACTGAGCTGCAAGATACAGCAATGGCCTACTGTACTGTACAACTATATACTGTTGGTCACCAAAATGCTGCACTGTACTACTATATATACTGCTCACAACAATACAGCACAGATTTGGATACTTGATGTGACACGGAGCTGCAAGATACAGCAATGGCCTACTGTACTGTACAACTATATACTGTTGGTCACCAAAATGCTGCACTGTACTATATATATATACTGCTCACAACAATGCAGCACAGATATGGATACTTGAAGTGACATGGAGCTGCAAGTTACAGCAATGGCCTACTCTACTGTACTACTATATTGGTGGTCACCAAAATGCTGCACTGTACTACTATATATTTATAGTATACTATATACTGGTCACACAACAATGCATTAGATATTGAGCACTGATGATCAGGATACTGTGTAGAACTGAGTCTGACACGGAGCTGCAAGATATAGCAATGGCCTACTGTACTGTACTACTATAATTATATACTGGTGGTCCCCACAATGCAGCACACTGAGCACAGATATTTGCAGCACACTGAGCACAGATATGGAGCTTTTCAAGCAGAGAACGTAGATATTTGCAGCACACTGAGCACAGATATGGAGCTTTTCAGGCAGAGAACGTAGATATTTGCAGCACACTGAGCACAGATATTTGCAGCACACTGAGCACAGATATTTGCAGCACACTGAGCACAGATATTTGCAGCACACAGAGCACAGATATTTGCAGCACACTGAGCACAGATATGGAGCTTTCAGGCAGAGAACGTAGTCACGTCCTCTCCGTTCAATCTCCAATGCACAAGTGAAAATGGCGGCGACGCGCGGCTCTTTATATAGAATACGATTCTCGCGAGAATCTGACAGCGGGATGATGAAGTTCGGCCTCGTTCGGGTTAACCGAGCAAGGCGGGAAGATCCGAGGCTGCCTCGGGCCTGTGTAAAATACGTGAAGTTTGGGGGGGGTTCGGATCTCGACGAACCGAACCCGCTCATCTCTACTTATCATACAACTGCAGTTTTTCCAGGTGCAAAGTTTCTCCTTTATGTTATTGTTTTGCTCCCTACTCTGAATCAGCCGTAAAGTGTTACAAATGTGAATGTACAGTACGGTACCTGTCACAGAAAAATCATAGATCATAGTTGCCTTTAAATTATAACGCAATAAGCTTATTATATTTCAAAGGTTAGAAGTGAGAGCGTATAATTACCTGGCAGATATATTGTGTATTTTGCCGTTCCTTGCTGACCTACAAGACACTTTTTTTTTCTCATATAAGTAATGAAAAAAATATATATTGGGAATAGGAAGATTGCGCCTGCCAAAAATGACTGAGAAGCAACATTCATGTTAAGAAAGTGAGAGGATAAGTGCATATTGGAGCTATCATTTGTAGCAGTACAGCCCCGGAATGTTCCTCTAATCAACGGTGAGAGGTAATAAGCCACTGAAACTTGTTATTTCTCTGTGCTGGGATGAAAAGAATGTTCCAGCAACATGTGATACTTTTCATTAAGTGTCAGATCTGCTCCGTACAGTGCGGAAGCCAGCCTGCGACAGCGAACAAGATTGCATGATAGAATGTACTAAAGTGGAGGTCAGCAAGAGTTCTTTATGAAGCTGTGGGGCAGATGCCATCTTGAGCATATTGCTACGTACAGGGCCTATGTATCAAGTTCATTTTTCATAAAACTATGCAGAAACAGCAGTCCCTAATATTATCAATGGGTACTATAGTCTGACACCTTTTATGTAGCAAGCAATGTTTATTGGAGTTTGGCCCCATACCGATCATTCTCCCACAGCCTCCATCCGATGCCGGAATCTGACACTGTGTGCATCCTCAGGGGGATAGACAATTTAGCCCCAAAAAATGTTGTTGGTGAAAACGGGGGATTTTTGCTATTTTTAAAAAAACTTTTTCACCATTTTTTTTCAGGGGGAATTCAATTACTCCCCATTTTTTTTAGATTTTTATATCTTTTTGCACTAATTCATTTTCCAGGGAATTCAATTATTCACGTTTTTCATGATTTTTTTTTATCTTTTTTCATCAATTTTTTTTCCTGTGGAATTGAATTATTCCTCTTTTTTTGCGCCCAAAACAAAACAAATTAGGTGGCTAGAACACATAGGATCCGGGATGAGTTCTCGGTCCTATGTGTTTTCACGGCCATGATCGCGAAAACTGAACTTTTTATCTTTTTTCTCTTTTTTTGCCTGCCTCAGGCAGGTGAAAGAAAATTCTATGATGAGTGCCGGCTTTGGGGAGAGTTGGAAAGCCCTGAGCGGTTCAATTAGCCATGGTAAAATATCACGGCTAATTGGATGGGTGTAGTATGGTATGCCGGCGGTCGGGCTCCCGGCGACCAGCATACCGGCTACGCACCACGCTATTTTTTCTCCCTCCAGGGGGGTCGTGGACTCCCACGAGGGAGAATATGTGTCGGTATGCCGGGTGTCGGGACTCCGGCGCCGGTATACTGTGCACCGGGATCCCGACATTCGGCATACTGAAGACCACCCAATTGAATATCCCCCTCAGTCTCAGGTGCCCCAGAGGAGTCATTTGCAAATGTGAAAGACTCCTCCGATATGTTGGGGAAGTAGCGCTTCTCTTTTACTATACAGTATATGCTACACTGAGCCCTCAGATCACATTATCAATGTACCCAGCTTCATAAGCAACTTATCACCTATGGATATCCTTAGCCAGAGGATAGGAGGTTTTCCGTGATGGCTGAAATCAGTGACGCTCCATCACATCATACAGATAGCGTCACGCCTGTACTGTCCTCTCCAGCTCTTTCATCCACCCCATCCACCTCCGCACACTTTCTTTCTTGCTCAATGGTATTTTCCAGTTGACCTTTGTCATTATGACCTGTGTCTGCAAAAATATCTTTACCTGCTATTAATTATTTCAGCTCAGGGTATTGCAATTGGGCAATGGGGGTAATTCAGAGTTGATCGCAGCAGCAAATTTGTTAGCAGTTGGGCAAAACCATGGGGGTCATTCCGAGTTGATCGCATGCTGCCGATGTTCGCAGTGCAGCGATCAGGTAAAAAAACTGCAAAACTGCGCATGCGTATGCACCGCAATGCGCACGCGTGTCGTACAGGTACAAACAGCATCGTTGCTCTGCACTGCTTCTAGCGACAAATCCATTCGCACAGCCGATCGCAAGGAAGAGGGCGTTTATGGGTGTCAACTGACCGTTTTCTGGGCGTAGTAGGGAAAACACAGGCGTGTCCAGGTGTTTGCAGGGCGGGTATCTGATGTCAATTCCGGGACCTCCGTCGTTGGAATCATCGCACAGGATAAGTAACTACAGGGCTGGTCTTGTTTGCACAAACTGTTTTTGTACCGCTCGGCTGCATATGCGATCGCACACTTGAAAAGTGAAAATACACTCCACCCGTTGGCGGCGACTATGCATTTACATGGCTGCTAAAAGTAGCTAGCGAGCGATCAACTCGGAATGAGGGCACATGTGCACTGCAGGTGGGGCAGATATAACATTTGTAGAGAGAGTTAGATTTTGGTGGGTTATATTGTTTCTGTGCAGGGTAAATACAGGCTGCTTTATTCTTACACTGCAATTTAGATTTCAGCTTGAACACACCCCACCCAAATCTAACTCTCTCTGCACATGTTACATCTGCCCCACATGCAGTGCACATGGTTTTGCCAAACTGCTAACAAATTTGCTGCTGCGATCAAGTCTGAATTAGGCCCAATGTTAGGGAATGAAAGATGAGGGCATTATAACACTAGAGAGAGAGGTCATCGTTATACCCAAATATATATATATATATATATATATATATACATATACAAGAGCAGAAAGATCCGGTACTCCAGCAGATCCGAAACTGCACAGGTTAATTGCTCATGGTGCCCTTCTCTGGGGTATAAAGCCCTCAATATATGCAGCGGAAGGAGGCAGCACTCAGAGGCTTGTATACTGAAGAAAAGTCAGTAGTTTATTGCATCTAAGTATCGGGGCCGTAACCCCTCATGACACGGTTACGGCCCCGAAACGTAGATGCAATAAACTACTGACTTTTCTTCAGTATACAAGCCTCTGAGTGCCGCCTCCTTTCGCTGCATATATATATATATATATATATATATATATATATATTACCAAATCAGAATTACATAAGTCCTGCCTTGATCCATCCTAAAATATATCTCCAATCCACCCAATATCCGCTGACGACCAGCAAATTACTCCTGCAATCGTGTAACACTACTACAAACTAGAGATGAGCGGGTTCGGTTTCTCTGAATCCGAACCCGCCAGAACTTCATGTTTTTTTTCACGGGTCGGAGCGACTCGGATCTTCCCGCCTTGCTCGGTTAACCCGAGCGCGCCCGAACGTCATCATGACGCTGTCGGATTCTCGCGAGGCTCGGATTCTATCGCGAGACTCGGATTCTATATAAGGAGCCGCGCGTCGCCGCCATTTTCACACGTGCATTGAGATTGATAGGGAGAGGACGTGGCTGGCGTCCTCTCCGTTTAGAATTAGAATAGATTAGAGAGACACTTGATTTACTAATTTTGGGGAGCATTAGGAGTACTCAGTAGTGTACAGTGCAGAGTTTTGCTGATAGTGACCAGTGACCACCACTTTTATTTATAATCCGTTCTCTGCCTGAAAAAAGCGATACACAGCACACAGTGACTCAGTCACATACCATATCTGTGTGCACTGCTCAGGCTCATGCCAGTGTGCTGCATCATCTATTATCTATATATAATATTATATATATCTGTCTGACTGCTTAGCTCACACAGCTTATAATTGTGGGGGAGACTGGGGAGCACTACTGCAGTGCCAGTTATAGGTTATAGCAGGAGCCAGGAGTACATAATATTATATTAAAATTAAACAGTGCACACTTTTGCTGCAGGAGTGCCACTGCCAGTGTGACTAGTGACCAGTGACCTGACCACCAGTATATAATATTAGTAGTATACTATCTCTTTATCAACCAGTCTATATTAGCAGCAGACACAGTACAGTGCGGTAGTTCACGGCTGTGGCTACCTCTGTGTCGGCACTCGGCAGCCCGTCCATAATTGTATATATAACCTAACCGTGGTTTTTTTTTCTTTCTTTATACATACATACTAGTTACGAGTATACTATCTCTTTATCAACCAGTCTATATATTAGCAGCAGACACAGTACAGTGCGGTAGTTCACGGCTGTGGCTACCTCTGTGTCGGCACTCGGCAGCCCGTCCATAATTGTATATACCACCTAACCGTGTTTTTTTTTCCTTTCTTTATACATACATACTAGTTACGAGTATACTATCTCTTTATCAACCAGTCTATATATTAGCAGCAGACACAGTACAGTGCGGTAGTTCACGGCTGTGGCTACCTCTGTGTCGGCACTCGGCAGCCCGTCCATAATTGTATATACCACCTAACCGTGGTTTTTTTTTCTTTCTTTATACATACATACTAGTTACGAGTATACTATCTCTTTATCAACCAGTCTATATATTAGCAGCAGACACAGTACAGTGCGGTAGTTCACGGCTGTGGCTACCTCTGTGTCGGCACTCGGCAGCCCGTCCATAATTGTATATACCACCTAACCGTGGTTTTTTTTCCTTTCTTTATACATACATACTAGTTACGAGTATACTATCTCTTTATCAACCAGTCTATATATTAGCAGCAGACACAGTACAGTGCGGTAGTTCACGGCTGTGGCTACCTCTGTGTCGGCACTCGGCAGCCCGTCCATAATTGTATATACCACCTAACCGTGGTTTTTTTTTCTTTCTTTATACATACATACTAGTTACGAGTATACTATCTCTTTATCAACCAGTCTATATATTAGCAGCAGACACAGTACAGTGCGGTAGTTCACGGCTGTGGCTACCTCTGTGTCGGCACTCGGCAGCCCGTCCATAATTGTATATACCACCTAACCGTGGTTTTTTTTTCTTTCTTTATACATACATACTAGTTACGAGTATACTATCTCTTTATCAACCAGTCTATATATTAGCAGCAGACACAGTACAGTGCGGTAGTTCACGGCTGTGGCTACCTCTGTGTCGGCACTCGGCAGCCCGTCCATAATTGTATATACCACCTAACCGTGTTTTTTTTTTCTTTCTTTATACATACATACTAGTTACGAGTATACTATCTCTTTATCAACCAGTCTATATATTAGCAGCAGACACAGTACAGTGCGGTAGTTCACGGCTGTGGCTACCTCTGTGTCGGCACTCGGCAGCCCGTCCATAATTGTATATACCACCTAACCGTGGTTTTTTTTTCTTTCTTTATACATACATACTAGTTACGAGTATACTATCTCTTTATCAACCAGTCTATATATTAGCAGCAGACACAGTACAGTGCGGTAGTTCACGGCTGTGGCTACCTCTGTGTCGGCACTCGGCAGCCCGTCCATAATTGTATATACCACCTAACCGTGGTTTTTTTTTCTTTCTTTATACATACATACTAGTTACGAGTATACTATCTCTTTATCAACCAGTCTATATATTAGCAGCAGACACAGTACAGTGCGGTAGTTCACGGCTGTGGCTACCTCTGTGTCGGCACTCGGCAGCCCGTCCATAATTGTATATACCACCTAACCGTGGTTTTTTTTTCTTTCTTTATACATACATACTAGTTACGAGTATACTATCTCTTTATCAACCAGTCTATATATTAGCAGCAGACACAGTACAGTGCGGTAGTTCACGGCTGTGGCTACCTCTGTGTCGGCACTCGGCAGCCCGTCCATAATTGTATACTAGTATCCAATCCATCCATCTCCATTGTTTACCTGAGGTGCCTTTTAGTTGTGCCTATTAAAATATGGAGAACAAAAATGTTGAGGTTCCAAAATTAGGGAAAGATCAAGATCCACTTCCACCTCGTGCTGAAGCTGCTGCCACTAGTCATGGCCGAGACGATGAAATGCCAGCAACGTCGTCTGCCAAGGCCGATGCCCAATGGCATAGTACAGAGCATGTCAAAACCAAAACACCAAATATCAGTAAAAAAAGGACTCCAAAACCTAAAATAAAATTGTCGGAGGAGAAGCGTAAACTTGCCAATATGCCATTTACCACACGGAGTGGCAAGGAACGGCTGAGGCCCTGGCCTATGTTCATGGCTAGTGGTTCAGCTTCACATGAGGATGGAAGCACTCAGCCTCTCGCTAGTAAACTGAAAAGACTCAAGCTGGCAAAAGCACCGCAAACAACTGTGCCTTCTTTGAAATCCCAAATCCACAAGGAGAGTCCAATTGTGTCGGTTGCGATGCCTGACCTTCCCAACACTGGACGTGAAGAGCATGCGCCTTCCACCATTTGCACGCCCCCTGCAAGTGCTGGAAGGAGCACCCGCAGTCCAGTTCCTGATAGTCAGATTGAAGATGTCAGTGTTGAAGTACACCAGGATGAGGAGGATATGGGTGTTGCTGGCGCTGGGGAGGAAATTGACCAGGAGGATTCTGATGGTGAGGTGGTTTGTTTAAGTCAGGCACCCGGGGAGACACCTGTTGTCCGTGGGAGGAATATGGCCGTTGACATGCCAGGTGAAAATACCAAAAAAATCAGCTCTTCGGTGTGGAGGTATTTCACCAGAAATGCGGACAACAGGTGTCAAGCCGTGTGTTCCCTTTGTCAAGCTGTAATAAGTAGGGGTAAGGACGTTAACCACCTCGGAACATCCTCCCTTATACGTCACCTGCAGCGCATTCATAATAAGTCAGTGACAAGTTCAAAAACTTTGGGTGACAGCGGAAGCAGTCCACTGACCAGTAAATCCCTTCCTCTTGTAACCAAGCTCACGCAAACCACCCCACCAACTCCCTCAGTGTCAATTTCCTCCTTCCCCAGGAATGCCAATAGTCCTGCAGGCCATGTCACTGGCAATTCTGACGAGTCCTCTCCTGCCTGGGATTCCTCCGATGCATCCTTGCGTGTAACGCCTACTGCTGCTGGCGCTGCTGTTGTTGCCGCTGGGAGTCGATGGTCATCCCAGAGGGGAAGTCGTAAGCCCACTTGTACTACTTCCAGTAAGCAATTGACTGTTCAACAGTCCTTTGCGAGGAAGATGAAATATCACAGCAGTCATCCTACTGCAAAGCGGATAACTGAGTCCTTGACAACTATGTTGGTGTTAGACGTGCGTCCGGTATCCGCCGTTAGTTCACAGGGAACTAGACAATTTATTGAGGCAGTGTGCCCCCGTTACCAAATACCATCTAGGTTCCACTTCTCTAGGCAGGCGATACCGAGAATGTACACGGACGTCAGAAAAAGACTCACCAGTGTCCTAAAAAATGCAGTTGTACCCAATGTCCACTTAACCACGGACATGTGGACAAGTGGAGCAGGGCAGGGTCAGGACTATATGACTGTGACAGCCCACTGGGTAGATGTATGGACTCCCGCCGCAAGAACAGCAGCGGCGGCACCAGTAGCAGCATCTCGCAAACGCCAACTCTTTCCTAGGCAGGCTACGCTTTGTATCACCGCTTTCCAGAATACGCACACAGCTGAAAACCTCTTACGGCAACTGAGGAAGATCATCGCGGAATGGCTTACCCCAATTGGACTCTCCTGTGGATTTGTGGCATCGGACAACGCCAGCAATATTGTGTGTGCATTAAATATGGGCAAATTCCAGCACGTCCCATGTTTTGCACATACCTTGAATTTGGTGGTGCAGAATTTTTTAAAAAACGACAGGGGCGTGCAAGAGATGCTGTCGGTGGCCAGAAGAATTGCGGGACACTTTCGGCGTACAGGCACCACGTACAGAAAACTGGAGCACCACCAAAAACTACTGAACCTGCCCTGCCATCATCTGAAGCAAGAAGTGGTAACGAGGTGGAATTCAACCCTCTATATGCTTCAGAGGTTGGAGGAGCAGCAAAAGGCCATTCAAGCCTATACAATTGAGCACGATATAGTAGGTGGAATGCACCTGTCTCAAGTGCAGTGGAGAATGATTTCAATGTTGTGCAAGGTTCTGATGCCCTTTGAACTTGCCACACGTGAAGTCAGTTCAGACACTGCCAGCCTGAGTCAGGTCATTCCCCTCATCAGGCTTTTGCAGAAGAAGCTGGAGGCATTGAAGAAGGAGCTAAAAGGGAGCGATTCCGCTAGGCATGTGGGACTTGTGGATGCAGCCCTTAATTCGCTTAACAAGGATTCACGGGTGGTCAATCTGTTGAAATCAGAGCACTACATTTTGGCCACCGTGCTCGATCCTAGATTTAAAGCCTACCTTGGATCTCTCTTTCCGGCAGACACAGGTCTGCTGGGGTTGAAAGACCTGCTGGTGACAAAATTGTCAAGTCAAGCGGAACGCGACCTGTCAACATCTCCTCCTTCACATTCTCCCGCAACTGGGGGTGCGAGGAAAAGGCTCAGAATTCCGAGCCCACCCGCTGGCGGTGATGCAGGGCAGTCTGGAGCGACTGCTGATGCTGACATCTGGTCCGGACTGAAGGACCTGACAACGATTACGGACATGTCGTCTACTGTCACTGCATATGATTCTCTCAACATTGATAGAATGGTGAAGGATTATATGAGTGACCGCATCCAAGTAGGCACGTCACACAGTCCGTACTTATACTGGCAGGAAAAAGAGGCAATTTGGAGGCCCTTGCACAAACTGGCTTTATTCTACCTAAGTTGCCCTCCCACAAGTGTGTACTCCGAAAGAGTGTTTAGTGCCGCCGCTCACCTTGTCAGCAATCGGCGTACGAGGTTACATCCAGAAAATGTGGAGAAGATGATGTTCATTAAAATGAATTATAATCAATTCCTCCGCGGAGACATTGACCAGCAGCAATTGCCTCCACAAAGTACACAGGGAGCTGAGATGGTGGATTCCAGTGGGGACGAATTGATAATCTGTGAGGAGGGGGATGTACACGGTGATATATCGGAGGGTGAAGATGAGGTGGACATCTTGCCTCTGTAGAGCCAGTTTGTGCAAGGAGAGATTAATTGCTTCTTTTTTGGGGGGGTCCAAACCAACCCGTCATATCAGTCACAGTCGTGTGGCAGACCCTGTCACTGAAATGATGGGTTGGTTAAAGTGTGCATGTCCTGTTTTGTTTATACAACATAAGGGTGGGTGGGAGGGCCCAAGGACAATTCCATCTTGCACCTCTTTTTTCTTTTCTTTTTCTTTGCATCATGTGCTGATTGGGGAGGTTTTTTTTGGAAGGGACATCCTGCGTGACACTGCAGTGCCACTCCTAGATGGGCCCGGTGTTTGTGTCGGCCACTAGGGTCGCTAATCTTACTCACACAGTCAGCTACCTCATTGCGCCTCTTTTTTTCTTTGCGTCATGTGCTGTTTGGGGAGGGTTTTTTGGAAGGGACATCCTGCGTGACACTGCAGTGCCACTCCTAGATGGGCCCGGTGTTTGTGTCGGCCACTAGGGTCGCTAATCTTACTCACACAGCTACCTCATTGCGCCTCTTTTTTTCTTTGCGTCATGTGCTGTTTGGGGAGGGTTTTTTGGAAGGGCCATCCTGCGTGACACTGCAGTGCCACTCCTAGATGGGCCCGGTGTTTGTGTCGGCCACTAGGGTCGCTAATCTTACTCACACAGCTACCTCATTGCGCCTCTTTTTTTCTTTGCGTCATGTGCTGTTTGGGGAGGGTTTTTTGGAAGGGCCATCCTGCGTGACACTGCAGTGCCACTCCTAGATGGGCCCGGTGTTTGTGTCGGCCACTAGGGTCGCTAATCTTACTCACACAGCTACCTCATTGCGCCTCTTTTTTTCTTTGCGTCATGTGCTGTTTGGGGAGGGTTTTTTGGAAGGGACATCCTGCGTGACACTGCAGTGCCACTCCTAGATGGGCCCGGTGTTTGTGTCGGCCACTAGGGTCGCTTATCTTACTCACACAGCGACCTCGGTGCAAATTTTAGGACTAAAAATAATATTGTGAGGTGTGAGGTATTCAGAATAGACTGAAAATGAGTGTAAATTATGGTTTTTGAGGTTAATAATACTTTGGGATCAAAATGACCCCCAAATTCTATGATTTAAGCTGTTTTTTAGTGTTTTTTGAAAAAAACACCCGAATCCAAAACACACCCGAATCCGACAAAAAAAATTCGGTGAGGTTTTGCCAAAACGCGTTCGAACCCAAAACACGGCCGCGGAACCGAACCCAAAACCAAAACACAAAACCCGAAAAATTTCAGGCGCTCATCTCTACTACAAACACCATTAAGCTAAACATCTTTTGAAATTTAAGTGTAAGAGGCAAGATCACTAAAGTCTAAAATAATAATCAGTTTCCAGTATAACAGAACATTCACAAACATATATATTTGGGAATTGAGGTTCTCAATGGGGTTAAGATCTGGACGATGAGCTGGCCAGTCCATCCCGGTTACCGAATTTTCTGTATGCCAGTCTAGCGTCGATCTTGAAACACGACAGCGCTCAGCCTACCCTGAGCCCCTTTTCAAACGTGGGTAGAGCAAATGATCTAACCAGTGCCCATCTACCCGTTTTATACCTTCACAAACACGTCTGCTGTGGGAGCACATGCTTGTGCTTGCGTGTGTGTCTAATCACTTTTGTCTACATGAAGATGTAGCCACGCTTGGCTACATCGCAAACGTTTACTCTCGGCTTGACTAGGCGCGCCTTTGCCTAGCTGCGCCGTGTAGCGTTAAAATACGCTCCCCTTCATGTGAATGGGGCGCGTGTGGGTCTATGATGCGCGCGCGCCCCAGATGCTCCCAATGTTGCACCAGTGTGTGTGTGTGTGTGTGTGTGTGTATGTATTTATATATATATATATATATATATATATGCAGTGCAATGAGGCGGCACTCAGAAGACTTTTCAAGTGTTTTAATAGCGTGTTCTACGTTTCGGGGACGCAGCCCCTGCATCCCCGAAATGTAGAACACGCTATTAAAACACTTGAAAAGTCTCCTGAGTGCCGCCTCATTGCACTGCCTGTATCTGGGAGGATTACCTCTACGAGGAGGGCACCGGGAGCAGCTGCTCGCTGGCGGAGGGGACCGCAGGAGTGCCGGGTCACTGTGAAGGTTATATATATATATATATATATACTGTATATATGTTTAAGCTGTTTAGCATGTTTCAGTAGCCTATCATGGCAGATAATATTTTGAATAAAGTTATAATTTTAGGGGAAGGAGGGGGAGTGGGTCGCAGATTGTTCCAGTCTGTAATCACTGTGAAGAACATCACCGCCAGACACTTATAGCCAGAAAATGGCTGATTACGGAGAGCTTGCGCTCAGTTGCACAGAAAATGTAAATGTCAAACCTCTCAAGTCCTGCTTCGGTGTTGCATCTTTTACATGTTTATTTGTGAGTGTTATTAGAAGATTTTCTTATACATATACTGTATAGTTGGCGGCTTAAAGATATTTTGCAAAAGTTTATTGAAGCCTGATAGCGAATTTGAAATTGTCAAGCAAAACAAAAAACTGCAAATTATGGGTGTAAATGTAAGTATGCGGCGTACAGTATGCCTTGCGTATCTGCCATGCATAGGTGCTGACCTGCGCACATCTCGCATTGCGGCTTTGCCAATTAATGCAGTTTGCGATCTGTATATTGAATACATCCTAGTCTTGCGATTTGGGGGACATTTCTATCCAGCTCTTAATCAAATCCATTGTGTTCAGACCCCGTAAGGGATTGCATACAAAGGGGCTTATTTAAAGTTGCATGCATGTAAATTAAATGTTCCACGCATCCGGTTGTGTGGTCGATGCTGTCTCCCAGTGTGCAAGGTTCTGGGGGCAACACAGTTGCTGCCCCATAGCACCTGCATGTGACTTGCAAGGTGCCTGACATGGCATCCTGTAGCCAGTAGCACTCTTTCTGTGCCAACCTCCGTGCAGGCACCCATCCTTAGGATGCTCTGGGCAAAGCTCTACAACCCACAGCTCGCAGACCCTCCCCTGTGTTACGGTGCTGCCCCCATTCATCTGCTTGTAGAAGTAGCCATCCTTACTATTTAACGTGCATTTGCACCAGACCTGTCCATAGTTCAAGAGAACCGCAAGCCATCAGATGGTCTTCTGAGTAGTCTGCAGTTCCACCGACATGCCCTCAACATGTCCTCAGAACATGTAGCCCCAATTGCTGGCCAGTTACACCCATCCAGCAACTCCTTGAGATGTGACTGAGATGGGTAGGAGCTGGAATCAACGGTAGTTGCTCACAGCCGTGTATGCTTAGCTCAGACACATGCGCAGTGCGAAACATCCCAATATCCATCCCCCAAATAGCCTTGGATGCAATTATGAACGAGCTCTAAAGGCATTGAACGGTACTTCTAGTTAAAAATGTTGTCACACCTTGTTTAAAGACAAGTTTTGAAACATTTCCGTAGTGTCTCTGTGCAACCCGGGTGTGGTTCATTTGCTTGACACGAGTTAGGTCGACATACATTGGGTGGACCACGTTTGGTTGACATGCATTAGGTCAACATGAATACTAGGTTGACATGGTCATTAGGTCGACATGTGAAAAGGCTGACATGAGTTTTTTCTACTTTTTGTTGTGTCGTTTTCTTAGAAAAGCGTTCAATTACCGCTGCGTTTGGCACAGGTTACCATTCCCAATTGTAGTTAACGTGGAAGTTAAGTATGAAAAAGGTCAGAAAATGAAAAAAAATGTGAAAAACTCATGTTGGCCCTTTTTCATGTCGCCCTAGTACATGTCAACCTAATGACTATGTCGACCTAGTGATCGTGTCGACCCAATGTATGTCGACATAGCTCGTGTCGACCTAATGACCAACATCCATTCACACCAGTGTGCTACAGTATGGTCCCATAAAATGGGTATATTACCAAGTGCTGCAGTATAATGCATGCAACATTGATATTGGTGCGGTATAATGCATGTAACATGGATATTGGTGCGGTATAATGCATGCAACATTGATATTGGTGCGGTATAATGCATGCAACATGGATATTGGTGCTGTATAATGCATGCAACATGGATATCGGTGCGGTATAATGCATGCAACATGGATATCGGTGTGGTATAATGCATGCAACATGGATATTGGTGCGGTATAATGCATGCAACATGGATATTGGTGTGGTGTGGTATAATGCATGCAACATGGATATTGGTGCGGTATAATGCATGCAACATGGATATTGGTGCGGTATAATGCATGTAAAATGGATATTGGTGCGGTATAATGCATGCAACATGGATATTGGTGTGGTATAATGCATGCAACATGGATATCGGTGCGGTATAATGCATGCAACATTGATATTGGTGCGGTATAATGCATGCAACATGGATATTGGTGCGGTATAATGCATGCAACATGGATATTGGTGTGGTATAATGCATGCAACATGAATATTGGTGTGGTATAATGCATGTAACATGGATATTGGTGCGGTATAATGCATGCAACATGGATATTGGTGCGGTATACTGCATGCAACATGGATATTGGTGTGGTATAATGCATGCAACATGGATATTGGTGCGGTATAATGCATGCAACATGGATATTGGTGCGGTATAATGCATGCAACATGGATATCGGTGCGGTATAATGCATGCAACATGGATATTGGTGCGGTATAATGCATGCAACATGGATATTGGTGTGGTATAATGCATGCAACATGGATATTGGTGCGGTATAATGCATGCAACATGGATATTGGTGCGGTATAATGCATGTAACATGGATATTGGTGCGGTATAATGCATGCAACATGGATATTGGTGTGGTATAATGCATGCAACATGGATATCGGTGCGGTATAATGCATACAACATGGATATTGGTGTGGTATAATGCATGCAACATGGATATTGGTGCGGTATAATGCATGTAACATGGATATTGGTACGGTATAATGCATGTAACATGGATATTGGTGCGGTATAATGCATGCAACATGGATATTGGTGTGGTATAATGCATGCAACATGGATATTGGTGCGGTATAATGCATGCAACATTGATATTGGTGCGGTATAATGCATGCAACATGGATATTGGTGCGGTATAATGCATGCAACATTGATATTGGTGCGGTATAATGCATGCAACATGGATATTGGTGTGGTATAATGCATGCAACATGGATATTGGTGCGGTATAATGCATGCAACATGGATATTGGTGTGGTATAATGCATGCAACATGGATATTGGTGTGGTATAATGCATGTAACATGGATATTGGTGCGGTATAATGCATGCAACATGGATATTGGTGCGGTATAATGCATGCAACATGGATATTGGTGTGGTATAATGCATGCAACATGAATATTGGTGTGGTATAATGCATGCAACATGGATATTGGTGTGGTATAATGCATGCAACATGGATATTGGTGTGGTATAATGCATGCAACATGGATATTGGTGCGGTATAATGCATGCAACATGGATATTGGTGCGGTATAATGCATGCAACATGGATATTGGTGCGGTATAATGCATGCAACATGGATATTGGTGCGGTATAATGCATGTAACATGGATATTGGTGCCCAGTGAAGTCATGCAGCCTCTGCACACAGGTCCATTCCCTGGCATCATTGTTTCACTACCAGTAGTACATTTAATAGGCTTTGAAAGTGTGCATTAAATGTTTTAACTGAAATCCTATGTGTATGAGACCTTACGGATCCAACCAGAGTATTCCATCAATGTCAGAGCTGTACACCTGGACTCCAAATAGCGGTACAAGGTGAAATCTGTCAGCAAAATATCTAGCGAACAACTAATTAAAACATTTGCAAAGCACAACAAAGTGAGAATCAGCGCTGCAGAAAATACCCAATTACCATATTGCTGAACACAAAAATTAGCAAAAGCTTACAAACGTAACCAAGTAAAAATAGACGTTTTAAATGTCCTTCTGGTTCACTATAATGATGCACTGAAAGCTGATATATATTTGTCCATGGGCCGATATACGTAGAGCCCTGGTTGTCCCAATATAAGCAGCTTATCTTGCTTCATCTGATTCTGAATATCACCAACAATGCAGCTCAGCCGGGATTACCAGATATAATTATCTGTGATAAAACACTTTGCTGTAACTGCTCCAAAACATTACAAATCGTCAAAGAGGAATAAGGATTTGTAGCAAATAATTCATTCTAGGCGCCTGTGTTTTAGAACACATTTTCTATCAATCCGTGCAACAAACATTGGAACAACATTGAAACAACAACATACTGTAACATACAGTACTAAGCGGTGACTACTAATTGGGGAGCTAATCTGATATATTAGGGATGGAGTAGCAGCATTGACCTATATATGACAATCAAAAGAAACATGGTTTGTGAACAGCAAATGGGATTTTATTAGAGAAAGTGGTAAGATTAGTAAGTACAGTATGTATGTTTTTCATGCATTTTCCATTCTGTGGGTGTAGTGGCCGGCTACCAAATTTTAGCCTGGGGCAGCAAGCACAAAGCACTGATCCATTACCAGCATCCCGCAGCCAATGTTATAGAAGTTACATTTTGTATATAATTAATATATGGATGTGTGTGTGTGTGGGTGCTTTTACATTAATTATTCAAAATAATCTGCTAGTACAAGGGTCATTTTTTTATTTATTTTGGCACTTTTTAGTTGCATAACAATTTCTGTCTTGCAGTCAGAGCTGGCCCCACACATACATACGCCGGGGTATGCGGCTGAGTAAGGTGCCACACTGTGGAGGGCGCCGGGTAGCATGAGTCTGGCATTGCGTCTGCTCCTGGCTGGAATTGGCGTCTTCCCTAACACCAGAGACAGGACCATCTCAGCGGCAGTGGCAGTGAGCCTTGGTGTAAAGCACTGCTGGGGCTGGGGGCATATGTGTACCTGGTACCGGGGGCATATGTGTATCTGGCACTGGGTGCATATGTGTATCTGGCACTGGGGGCATATGTGTATCTGGCACTGGGTGCATATGTGTATCTGGAGCTGGGGGCATATGTGTATCTGCCACTGAAGGCATATGTGTACCTGGCACTGGGGACATATGTGTACCTGGCACTGGGGGCATATGTGTACCTGGCACTGGGGGCATATGTGTATCTGGCACTTGGGATATATGTTTTTGTGGCAGTGGGGGCATATTTGTATCTGTCACTGGGGGCATATGTGTATCTGGCACTGGGGGCATATTTGTATCTGGCACTGGGGGTATATGTGTATCTGGCAGTGGGGGCATACATGTATCTGGCAGTGGGGGCATATGTGTATCTGGCAGTGGGGAATATGTGTATCTGGCACAAGGGTTATATGTGTATCTGGCACTGGGGGTATATGTGTATCTGGTAGTGGGGCATATATGTATCTGACAGTGGGGGCATATGTGTATCTGGCAGTGGGAACATATGTGTATCTGGCAGTGGGGGCATGTATATCTGGCACTGCTGGGGGCAAATGTGTGTCTGGCACTGCTGGGGCATATGTGTGTCTGGCACTGGAGGCATATGTGTGTCTGGCACTGGGGGCATATGTATATCTGGCACTGCTGAGGGTATATGTATATGTGGCACTGCTGGAGGCATATGTATATCTGGCACTGCTGGGTGCATATGTGTATCTGGCACTGGGGACATACGTGTATCTGGTACTGCGGGGTACATATGTGTATCTGGCACAGGGGACATATGTGTATCTGGCACTGCAGATTGTGATAAAATTGTCTGGCCTACTCTTTTCTTCTGAGACCACACCCTTTTTGTGGCGTGCGCCTTAGGCGCGCACTGTCACTTTAAGAAGTTTATCCCATCAAAGGGCACCAAAAATTTTATTTGCTTACTAAAAAAATATGCTCAGGCCAGCCCTGCTTGCAGCATCTCATACCTCTCTGCAGTGGGGTTAACTACTACAGTACGTACAGTGCTTAATGATCTCTCCATGAGATCTTGTATGTTACCTCCGAACACGAGACATCAAAACAGGCGTAAAGTGAAGACTTGTCACAAATCGTGTACATACAGGTCCATTCACTTGCATTACCTTTAGTTTAATAAGCTGTTAGGATGTGCATTAAATGCGTTAAATGAAAACCTGGGTCAGTGTGTGAGATAATATTCATCTAAGCATAGTATTCCATCACTGTCAGGACTGAGCACCTGGAATTGAAATGGGTGTTCTGTACAAGGTGAACTGTATCAGCAAAATGCGTATGAAGCAGCTATTACTATGAAGTAAGTCTAAGGTGTCATGCAGCAATGGGGAATATGCATGCAAACTGACTCCAGCTGCAAAACTACTGTATGTTGCACTGCAAGGGGAGGAGGCGGGGAAGGGGGGGGGGGGAGGGGGGACAGCTGTAACATGTGCAGAGAGAGAGAGATTTGGATGGGCTTTGTCCAGACCATATCAATTGCAGTATACAAATAAAGCTGCCTAACATTTGTGGGCTGCATGCAAAAGCGGCCAGTATTTGCCCTGCACAGAAAAAACATACTGTAAATGTATTTGCTCCCCATGCACTGCATCATGCTGTGTTCCGGATACAAAATTGCTTGATTTTTTTGCTTTACTTCCAAATCAGAATCAGCCGATATCGATGGTTTTGCCACAGCAGCCACAAGTGTTAATGGACAGATGTTGCCTCTCGGTAACAGCCACTGCTGGCACTTGAGGAACACTTGAACATTTAATTTGTGCTACTATGATAACATTGTGCTTGTGTTAAACTCACTGCAAGTCTCCAAAACTTAGACTTTTATTGTTTCATCAATTTAATATAAAATCCTTTCATACTGTATCTTTTTAAAAAACGCTTTTGCAATGCAATGCAGAGTTGCAACACCACCCATACTGAATGCTTCCACAAATTGGAGCAACATGCACCTCTGCAGTTATTCCTTTGTGCCTCCCTACTGGAGGGTTGTCCTAAAACTTTCATGGAACAAACCCTCACTACCCTTCTGGCTCTCAGTCATGCAGTCATACAGTAGCTGCACAGAGCCAGCCTTAACCAATATGATGCAATATGTTGGCTGGTGCCCCCTAGCACCACCACTAGTTCCGCCTCTGACAGTGCACCCCTTTCCCAGCACCATCACCCCTGACCCATAGCAGTCCTTATTTTGAGTTTCCTACCCCCTATATTTTAAATAAGAACAGTCGGCGCACAGCCCAAAAAGGGGTGTATTTTTGCTGGCAAGGGGCAAGGCCACACCATAGTACCCCTAATTCAATTTACGCCACACAGTACTACAACTTATACACATTTTCTCATGCGATAGTGTCCCTAATTCACGTTATATCACACAGTGGTACCACTATACCTTATATACCTTACTCCTCACAGTAGTGTCCCTTATTCACATTACACCACACTGAATTGCTCTTTATTCACATTACACCACACAGTAGTGCTCCTTTTATACGTTATGTCACACAGTAGAGTACTTTGTGCACAAAACGCCACACATTAGTAATGCATTTATACACATAATACCACACAGTTATGCCCCTTACACATATGACACACATTATTAATGCCCTTATACACATAATGACACACATAATGCCCCTTACACATACGCTGCACATTATTAATGCCCTTATACACATAATGATACACATAATGTCCCTTACACATATGCCACACATTATTAATGCCCTTATACACATAATGACACACATAGTGCCCCTTACACATTTGCTGCATATTATTAATCATTTTTACACATGACACACATAATGCCCCTTACACATATGACACACATTATTAATGCCCTTGTACACATAATGACACACATAATGCCCCTTACACATATGCCGCATATTATTAATGCCCTTATACACATAATGACACACATAATGCCCCTTACACATATGCCGCATATTATTAATGCCCTTGTACACATAATGACACACATAATGCCCCTTACACATATGCCGCATATTATTAATGCCCTTATACACATAATGACACACATAGTGCCCCTTACACATTTGCTGCATATTATTAATCATTTTTACACATGACACACATAATGCCCCTTACACATATGCCGAATACTACTGCACAACCAACCCACTCACAGCACTCACACGCTAACACTGTGACCTCTGCCTCTGTTTGGATACATGTGTGTCCTCATAAATCTTGTCTCAATGCTAACGCCGGGTGACTTTTCTTGATGAAAATGCAACTTATTTGCATTGCTATGTGGCTAGGATGCACAAACAGCTTCTACTGATTAAAATGATATGTGGCATGCCTATATACTGTGTGAGACTGTGGCTGTATCTGCATATGAAATGCTACACACAGAATATAGGCATGCCGCATATCATTTTAATCAGCAGAAGCTGCTGATGCCCCTAGGCATATCAAATGCCCTAGGCAATTGCCTAGTTTGCCTATGCCTAGGTCCGGGTCTGTAGATGCAGGTACTGTACTAATTACCCCAATATCCTAGAGATCTAATACAAGCCTGTTGTGAGAAAAGGTGCAAAGTTATCTTCCTTTTAGTAAGTACACCTAGGGCCTAATTCAGACTTGATCGTAGCCGTGCAAAATGTTACTCAGACATTCGGGGGGGATGCCCAGCACAGGGCGAGTGCGCCCCACATGTCAGGCCCTCCCCTGGCACACAAGTACAAGAGCATCGCATGGCGGTGATGATTTTGTACTTGGCGAGTAGCTCCCTACCTGCGCTGCTCCCTGCGCGCTGGCAGGGAGCTTCTCGTCACTGTTTGGGTCACAGCGGCTGCGTGTGACATCACGCAGCCACCGCGGCCTGCCTACCACATACAGTCCGGGCACGCCTGCGATGCGTGGACCGTGCCCACCCCCTCCCACCCAGCGCCCGCCTCTGCCTGTCAATCAGGCAGAGGCGATCGCAGGACTGAGATGGCCCCGGTTGTCTTGCATACCCCTGACAAAATGATTCCATATTACTGCATTACAATGGCTATTCCGAGATTTTGCTCTCGCAGCAACACCTGCGTGCATTATACTCACATGCTGTGGGCCGCCCAGGACAGGGTACGGCTGCCCAGCATATGTGTCACTGCACCGTGATGCAATTGCAAATCAATTACGGTCACACTGAATAGAGGTTGACCCCTGCATATGCAGCCTGGATGTGAAGGCAGGGACACCGCCGCCATATTTCGACACACAGGAAACACAGTTGATGTCATCAGCCACCCCCGAAAATAGCCATAATACGCCTGCGTTTTCCAATCTCCACCCCCTAATGCTGCGTTGACACCGACGGACACCCATCGCCTGTCAATCTCCATGGATGTGATTGCATGGTGAAGGGTCGCACACGCGCACTATGGCTGCTGCGCATTCTCAGACCCTCTGAATGTGGCGCACAGCGGCTGCGTTCAACTCTGAATGAGGGCCTACGGTTATGATCATTTTCATGCCACACTTTGCAATAAGTATGCCCCATAAAGGATTACTTAGTAATATTGCACTAAGATGCTAATTATAAATAATGCTTTCAGTCAGATTTGCTAGTTTCATCATATTTTACCTATATCTAACACGTTGAAATTACACACCTTTAATTCAACGGTCTTGTGTTACACCCGTCCATCCCTTCACTTCACAGTACAACAAAAGCTTAATCTAGGTGTGAAAAGTAACTTTCCAATGATCTTACATCTTATCTCTTATTTCCTGTGAACTTCTGTTTCACTTTGATTGTGCTTTTTGCTAGATATTACTCTGGATTTAGGCTGATTGATTTTCTTGATAGTTTTAACGCAAGCTTTTTCCAGCTGACTTAATTCTCCAAAAATAGCTTCTCAGGATTTTATAAA
The DNA here is from genome assembly GCF_028390025.1 of Pseudophryne corroboree. Classification (NCBI taxonomy): domain Eukaryota; kingdom Metazoa; phylum Chordata; class Amphibia; order Anura; family Myobatrachidae; genus Pseudophryne; species Pseudophryne corroboree. The sequence continues at coordinate 475,301,734 of NC_086451.1, forward strand.
TAGCCCGGGGGGAGTGAGGAGAAAAAAAGGCAACAACAAAATATACTCTGATGATATCAGACCTTGATAAGGTAACCGCCCTGTCTTCCCGTAAACTGTTTGTCTGTGCATGTTAGACAGTGATGTTTATTTACTAACATTGCTCCAAGGTCCCCCAGCGGTTTTATTATTCCATATAATAACTTGGCATACTAACTAGAAATAAACACACAGACAACTGTAATGTGGATTAAGGAAGTCACAGCCAAATTTATCAAACCAGATTAGAGGCGTTACAGGGCCGTCCCCGCCAGATCCACCAGAAGCCTCAAAAGTTTCTTTCCCCAAGCGGTCCGCCTGCTGAACTGCTGAACTCCTGAACATTGACTGACTAGACGTACATGTAACTAACTTGTGTCCCTACGGTATACCTATCTGTGTAACTTTACTTGCCCCCCCCCCCCACACACACACACACACACACATACGCACACCTGCTTACCTGTTACCTACTTGGCTGTTGTATAGCAAACCGAAGACAAATTCCTAGTATACGCAAGTATACCTGGCCAATAAAGCTGATTCTAATTCTGATTCTGAGAATTGTAATTATGTTAGGGTGGCTGTAATTATGTAAGGGCGGCTGTAATTATGTAAGGGTTGCAATAAATAAACAGTGCAAACCTCGGCCAAAACCAAATAAATGTATTTAAATAGATGGGGTGGCAACCAACCCTAGCGCAACCAGGATTGTCAGTTCCATTTTCCCTTAACTGATATAGCACTGGCCCCTCCCTGAGATGGAGACCGGATCTTCCCCTGAGATATGGACAGTTCATTCGCTCTCATAGGGGCAGTGCCTCCCAGTCCCAACCTATCTTGCACAAATAGGAGGCTGCTGAGGACAACTGCCTTCCGCCAAGCTGCTCAAGACTTGTTTGAAGGAAATGTAAAAAAAAAAATACATTCCAATGAAAATCAGAAAGACATACAAACCAAATAAGTCAGGTGGGCGGATGGGGTTCAGAAGCTGGAAAGAGACAGATGTTCTTCCTGACAATTTATAGACCAAGTTATAAGCCCTCCCACTAACTCCTGATAGGCCAGCTAAACCTGCCACTCATGCTGTTTAATTAAAGCAACCATACCCCCCACTTAACCTCTCCAATTACATATAAAATCTGGGTGCTTATCTACTGTATCCTCAGAATGTGAAGAATTAGGGTGTGCAATCAAAGTGTATCCCCCCCATATGTTTGATATTTTGTATACTTGAAGATGGAAACTCCTTCAGCTTATATTAGCACCCTTCCCATCTGCCCAAGGGTGTTTTTAATTAGTATGGATCCCTGTCATTTACAGACTGTATATTGGGAAAGGCACTATGATGGTAAGTCCTGAACACATTTATACAATTTATCAGTTTTAGGGATGAGTTCGGGGCATGGGGCTCCCTGGATTGGTCTGGTCTGGCTGCTTTGGTGAATCGTATTGTAACACTTAATCTAACACTGTTTTAGCACTTAATTGTAGTTGCTTTTTTTACCTCTGTAACACTTTTTACACTCTAATTATTACCTCTCACCTACAGTATGTAACACTCTTTAAAAATAGCTGCTTCTTACTAATGTGACACTTTTTAACACTTAAACCTCTCACTAGTGTGGTGCCTTAGGATGGTTGGCTTGTGATGGCTTTGGGGCTCAACCTGGACTTGAACAGGTCAAGTCCCCATTAGTGTAAGGGACCCACCAGATGAGGTCACCTGGACGTTGGTTAGTGGGCCCATAATTTTGGCCAAAATTATGCCAAGCACCTTGATTTTGCGCTATGTAAGATTGCAGAGTTTATTACAATTATTCTGATAGCAGTGCTTAGTACTATAGCATGCACATCTGCCTTTTGTCTTTATTCTGTGTGGCTCTACAAGTCTCAGCATGGCAGCACCTCTTATTTTGTTTAGAGCTACAGTGTGCAGTGCAAGGTCGTCCCCTCCCCCATATAGCCTTACACTTAACTAAGTATGCAGCTACTTATCTGCAATAAAACTAGTGCAACCAATTAGAAGTTAGAATGCAAATGAAATAATGAATGCCTGGTATTGTCTGATTGGTAGCTATGGATTTGATGCATAGTTATACCTCACTAGATGGAACACCCATGGTAGCATGGGAATACATATGTTTTACCAGCTTACGGGATGCATGTTGTCATTATACCAATAGCAGCATCACATCTGTTGGAATCCCAGCAGCAAGTCCCCTTGCGGGCTTGCTTCACTCACAGCAAGTTATATTCCCACTGAGTTGGCAGAGTGGACCCACCAACCGAGTGGGTGTAAACTGCAGCAGTTGGGTATCCATCCATCTGCATTTCATTGGCTGCTGGGATTCCATCGTCAGTCTCCTGATTGCCGAGATCCTGACAGCCGGTATGTAAACTGCATCCCGGTAGAATGAGGTGCTGCAGCAAAAGTAACTACAGACATCATCAGTGCTAGCATTGTGCTGCTCCAAAGCCTTCATAAGCAAACTGAGGACTAAACCTGCTCACAGTACACCATCCAGGTTATTTTAACAACATGCAGTTCCATTAAAAAGAAATATATTTTCATGTTCTGGGCTCTCAGTGACCTAGGGCCTGATTCAGACATGTAAGCAATGCTGTTATTTATGGAGGTGAGCGGTTATAGGCCAGCATCACGATCGCTCTGTACATGCGCCAACGTACCTCAGCGATGCCGCTTGCTGTGGGGATTTAGGGGGTAATCCAGACCTGATTGTTAGGGTGCATGTTTTGCATCCCTGCGATCAGACAGTCGCCGCCTACAGGGGGAGGGGATTTGCTGTGTGCAGGGGTGCGATTGCATTTGTTGGAGAGCTGCAGTCTCTGCTCAGCCCAGGACTTATTCTGCTGCTGTGATGATCGGGGCCGAAGCTGACATGAGACACCCTCCCTCCAAACGCCTGGTCCTTCCTGCGTTTTCCCGGACACTCAAACAAAACGGTCACCCACAAACGGCCTCTTCCTGTCAGTCACCTTGCGATAGCCCGTGCATTCGCTTTTTTGGCACCATCCCGTTGCTATGCACCAATGCCCAGTGCAGTCGTCCGACGCTCCGGCGCATTGCGGTGCATACGTATACACAGTACAGACCTGATAGGCAGCTGTGTGAAAACGCACAGTAGCGATCAGGTCTGAATTACCCATTGATAGTGAGGGACCATTTGGAGGAATTGATGAGGAGTGGGGGCAAAGACGCATGCATGGCGAGGAATGAGCGTCCATCTCTGAATCCCGCCCCTTGCTCCTGAGCATATTATCAAGACCGAAGCATTTAAGCAGATGACAAAAGTATTTCAGCGGCGGTATGAGCAGTATAATGTAAGCTACCCTGCATAGTAATGTTCTTCTCTTTTCTATTTGACTTTGAATTCCTGAAATGATGGAATTGGCAGAGCTCATGAAGAATAATACATCTGCTACTATCATTTCTAATAAGACACCATACGGAGGTCAATCTGAAACTGTTTATTTTGTGATGATGTTCTCTGTTACACTCCTCGGTGAAGAGAATGTATTTTGTGTCCTTAATATCATTTTGTCAGGCTTCCATGGATTCCTACAGACTTTTCTCAAACTTTCCCAGCTGCCAGTTTGAAGGTAACAGGTGCGATATTATCAGTGTAGCAAATATCTACTTGTTCTTGATAGATCCCCTCGCTGTTCCCTGTCATTGTTTTCTGTCATTTTATCATTGGGGAGAAAGACATTGGCCCTCATTCCGAGTTGTTCACTCGCTAGCTGCTTTTAGCAGCATTGCAAACGTTAGGCCGCCGCCCTCTGGGAGTGTATTTTAGCTTAGCAGAAGTGCGAACGAAAGGACATCAGAGCGGCGACAAAGTTTTTTTGTGCAGTTTTAGAGTAGCTCAAAACCTACTCAGCGCTTGTGATCACTTCAGACTGTTTAGTTCCTATTTTGCCGTCACAAACACGTCCTGCGTTCGCCCAGCCACGCCTATGTTTTTCCTGGCATGCCTGCGTTTTTCCGAACACTCCCTGAAAAAGTGTCAGTTGCCACCCAGAAACGCCCACTTCCTGTCAATCACTCTGCGGCCAGCAGTGCAACTGAAAAGCTTCACTAGACCCTGTGTGAAACTACATGGTTCGTTGTAATAGTACGTCGCACGTGAACATTGCGCAGAAGTGCCATTTATTTGCCTCATCGCTACACAGCGAACAAATCGGAATGACCACCATTGGCTGAAGCAGAGGTAATCGCGCGATGGGTGCAAATTACTGAGACAAATGCTGTATTTCTACTCATTTGAAAAGGCACACATGGGTCACACTCAACACATATCCGGGCAGTGTCGGACTGGGGCATGAAGGGCCCACCGGGGGAAATGCAGTGGTAGGGGCCCATTCTTAGAGGCTTGGCTAACCATTAGTTCATGGTCTGGGCCCCTTGATAAATAATGTATATAGTAAATACTGCTAGTACATGCATGATAATGTACCGGATTAATAACAGCAAAGCACTGTAGAAAACACACCATAGTCCTGAGCAGTATAATGTAACATATTCATAATGTATAACTGAGAGGGTGGGCCCCCAGGCAGTTGGGCCCACCGGTGGTTTCCCCTGTACCCCTATGGGCCAGTCCGAGCCTGTATCCGGGTCTGCATCAGCAGCATGTGCGTCTGGTTTATGCTGAGCCTTCATCATCAGTGTGTAATGTATCAGTGAAACAGATACACCACCTAATGGGGGTCATTCTGAGTTGATCGCTCGCTAGCAGTTTTTAGCAGCCGTGCAAACGCTATGCCGCAGCCCACTGGGAGTGTATCTTAGCTTAGCAGAAGTGCGAACGAAAGGATCGCAGAGCGGCTACAAAATATTTTTGTGCAGTTTCAGAGTAGCTTCAGATCCCAGCATCACTATGCTGACCGCCAGGATTCTGTGCGCTGGCCACGTAGCCACATCCCTGTTAATGCAGCTCTACATGATCTGCATTCGGCGGAACACGTCCTTGCTGTAGACGTCTTGCGGTTTTCTCTTTCCTCCCCTGTTTCCTCTCAGCATTAGTACACAACTGCATTGGCGTACAGTATGTGCCAGCGTTTTCTTCACACAATTTGTGCTACTCAAATGGGCGACAGTGCAGGTCAGCGTCAGGCTCAGGATAGGGTAAATATTAACCAGGGTTATATATCTTTCAGTATGCATGAAATTAAATAAAAAGTCTTAGGCATAAAGTTACAAAAGATCATTTTGAGTCAATTTAAAAAGCAGCACGCGTCAATGATAACCGACATCAGTTTAAATTTACTATGCATCGGTTTTGACTGCCATTGAAAAGTCGACATAGATACCGACGCTGATTTTAAACCCCTATACCGCAGCAGACCCAAAAGGCAAACCCATCAACATTCTGCTGCTGAGGTGAGCTGGGCGGGATTGTTTAGTTTAAAATGCAACTAAAAGGTGAAGAAATATTTTTTTTTTTTAAATATGTGGTGTCCCTTTAAATCCAAAACCAGTCCCAGGTCTCTGAGCCTGGGCTGGAAGTGGAAAATGGGGGAGAAACCATCATGGGGTTCCCTCTATTGTTCAATAACCAGCTCTAGGCTGAAAGAACCGGGGGGATGATGCTTTGTAATGGTACACACAGTGTGGTTTTTTGGGGGGGCCCTCACTGCCCTAGGGATTCCAGCTCTAGGCTGACCAGTTTGTGGCTGGTTGCTGTCATGGCAGGAGGGCAATATGCTGTGTACCCCTGCCATAGTGCCATCTGCCAGCTTGGTTCAAGATGGTGCTGGTTACTGGAAAATAGGGGGAAACCCACACATTGTTTTCCCCTTATTTCCCATTACCTGCCCAGGATAAGAGGCCTAGGGCTCGTTCTGAATTTGAGGCCACATATTTTATTTTGGTTTTTAACATTTTATTCACATTTTAAGATAACAAAGCCTGCACACATACTAGTGATTGTGCAGTGCGTCACCCAAACTCACCTGCTTCAGGTAGGTATTTTGTTTGGGCAGGTTTGTCATTGTTATAGGGTCAGTGTTTGGTCAATTTGCAAACCAACCATTTGCAAATATACGGGTTCTATAGTCTATAATGTAAGAATAACGATAGTTGCTCCGATGTTTAAAACTGTTCTATAGTTAGCTCTTTGGTCGACTAGCTGTCGACTTTGATTTTAATAAATGGTCGGTTTGACAAATGACCAAAATAGCAAAACTGACCTTTAGTAATTTACCCCTTAGAATTTCATCTTGTATTGTTTTTTACTGAGTGGACAGAATACACTGATCTGTTACAGGAAGCCGTTAGCTTTCCGACGAACAGGATTCTGGCGGTCGATACGCCGATGTCGGGATCTCGAAGCAGGACGTATGAGGCATTAGATACCGCCACCATGGGGGATGCTGGCACCACACTACTGACAGCCGGCACCCCGAGTGCTTTCTGCACTTCTCAAGATATTTGTTCACCATCCAGCAGGCAAGTCTGTGCAGGAGTAGGGGAACTGGAGGGAAGCCGTATTAACACTATCTGAAGATAGCATTATTAACACAGGGTTCCCTCCGGTATTTTTTTGCAAGTTCATTTTAGTAAATAAGGGCAGATCCCATTTCCTAATACAAGTATGGAAAATGTGATCTGGTCCAAAATAAAAGTGAATTTAAGGGCTTGGAGCAGAATTTTGTACATTCAAGAAAAACTAAAATAATGTGAGAAGTGTGTGAAAACTGCTAAACTGTGTAGAATGGGAAATCAGCATGTACATCCCAGGTTCATGGAACATTTGTGATCTACTGTAGGATCTTATATACATAACATCAACCCAGTGAAGCATATAACAGTGCAGTTTTGCTATTTGGTTCCTGGGAGTTTGGCATGGTGACAAACTTGTTACATATGGATAATTTAGGGGATCCAAATATCAGGAAATTAGTTGTAGCAGATTATTTCGGGTTTTTTTTTTTAATAAAACATTAAAGCATGAAAAATAACACAATTAATAAATACACAAAACTGAATTTTTGTCTAGATAGCATTTAAAAAAATTAAAAAATAAAAATAGACATCTTGCAAGTGATTGTTGTACCAATATAAGTAATACGATGTTAATGGTACATAATGGTGAAAACCTGCACACAACTGGTTTACAAGTGAGATTTAGCTATGTGCTGCTTTCTTTTAGACTGTAAGCTCCCAAGAACAGAGGCTGCCACTCCCGCTCATAGGTGGTTATTCCGAGTTGATCGCAGCCAGCAACTTTTTACTGCTGCGATCAACTAGTCCACGCCTATGGGGGAGTGTATTTTAACTTAGCAGGGGTGCGATCGCTTGTGCAGCCCTGCTAAGCTAAAAAAAATTCAAGCAGAACAAGACCAGCCTTGGACATACTTACCCTGTGCGACGATCTCAGCGATGCTGGAACCGGCTCTGACGTCAGACATCCACCCTCCATTCTGCTGGACACGCCTGCGTTTTCTTCACCACTCCCCGAAAACGGTCTCCAATGCTCCGGATCCGCCCAGGTACGCCTTCTTTCTGTCACTATTCTTTGCGGTCGGCTCTGCGACCGCTTCCTTCGTTAGACACGACGTAACCCGGCAACCCCTGTCGCCGGGCAATGTCGTGCGTGCGCATTCCAGACCCGTTCGCACCGCAGTGACGAACTGCTGTGTGCGAACGGGTCGGAATGACCCCCATAGTCAGGGATGCTGATTCTTCCTGTCCTCACTTCCTGAAATCATAAAATAAAATAAAAATAATAATAATAATCTGTGAATATAACGTTTTATGGACACAATAAATAAGAGTGTAACTGCAGATAACATAAGGCTCTTTTATTTCAGTACACAATCTAATATTAGAAAATAGCCCACTTAAAAATCCCTGCCTGTCCATCTATATCAGTATACATTTTTATTCTGAAGGACCACAATTGTTTTATGAGCTACAATATTGTGGGAAAGTCATACAAACTTGAAATATAAAGTTTATAACTAATGTGACACAAACTGTACCACCGATTTACATCTACAATATTTTTCTACTGCTGGGTTAATGGATTGTTCTTTGATTCCTTCCTTCATGTATTTGCCATGTACTCCACTCTTTGAAGTTCCTGATGGTCTGACGTTACCTGTGCGCTTTCCATACCACCAACATTTTTTTTTAATTAGCTGTTATATACAGTTCAAACAATGATGAGTTATAGGACAAATCCTTCACATGTATGAAAGTGAACTACAGTAGCATCGATCAGTTGCAATCCGTACCTCTCTGCACCTTGATCAAACAAATAGGCACTACAAAGACAACTTCAGGAGCAGGAAGTTTTCTAAGGTGACAAGTTTTCCAAACTTTGAGTTCATTGCCTCACTTTGCTCTTTACATAAACAGAGTAGGCTGCAGTGATAGCATGGGTAGATAAGTTTACTCCATCAATCCAAGGCCATCTCAGCTAATAACATATATTATTTACAGAAGGCCATCTTATATAGAATGGGAATTGTCGCTCTGCCATTTTCCCAGAGACCTACGAATGCACACTAGACTCTGGGACATCGGTAGGGTACCCTAGTGACCCTAGTGCCCAGAGTAAAAGCGCTGCCAGCTACAGAGGGGGTGAAACTTAAGACAAGCCAGGTACATTATTCTTTGCAATTTGTGGATGTTGCTGATCTAATGGTTGCTGTAAGGGATGTAGGCCCTCATTACGATTTGATCGCTTGCTACTTTTAGCAGCCGTGCAAATGCATAGTCGCCGCCCATGGGGGAGTGTATTTTCACTTTGCAAGTGTGCGAACGCCTGTGCAGCCGAGCTCTGCAAAAACATTTTGTGCAGTTTCAGAGTAGGTCTGGACTTACTCAGTCCTTGCAATCACTTCAGCCTGTTTGTGCCCGGAATTGACGTCACACACCCGCCCTGCAAACGCTTGGACACGCCTGCATTTTTCCAACCACTCCCAGAAAACGGTCAGTTGACACCCACCAACGCCTTCTTCCTGTCAATCTCCTTGCGATCGGCTGTGTGAATGGATTCTTTGTTAAATCCATCGCTCAGCAATGAACCGCTTTGTACCCGTATGACGCGCTTGCGCATTGTGGTGCATATGCATGTGCAGTTTTGCCATTTTTTTACCTGATTGCTGCGCTGCGAAAATCGTCAGCGAGCGATCAACTTGGAATGACCCCCGTAGTACACAGTCCAAGATTAGTTACAAGATTGAATTTTAACTTGTAAGTCATATCAATATTGCACATATTCCATTTATTTGTTTGTTATATGGATATAATTTCAGATTTATTTGTAACCATGTGAATCTATTGATTATATGATATATATATATATGGATACCTTGGGTATTTTAATGCAGGTATAATAAGCATAATTCTGGTGGAACAAACAAAACTTTCTGTTATGAGGCAAATTTAGCACAGAACAATTTCTAGTAAAATGGAAGTTACACAGATAGCGCAGTTCTGTCAGTGTTAATTTGTAAGTTTACAAAAATAAACAGGTTAGCATTCAAATGACAAATTTCATTACAACCAAAACATATATATTAAATTATTACTAATTAATGTAATAAATAATATTAAATGTATTTAAATTTTCCTTTTATAAAACTGCGTTTATTTTACATAAAATGGTCATATTGTTCAAGTCTTATCTGCCTTCCTGTGGCAATCTCAGCTTCATATTGACTACAGGCATTATTGTACCATTTTTATTCTTCCTTATAGACATTTTAAGATGAATTATGTAATGACACAAGTAGAACAGGAAAGATACAAATATTAATTAAACATATACATATACATTTTTTTCATAACTATTTCTGTAGCTTTGAAAATGTATTTGATTTTATTCTCCCTGTATATAGTACAAAGAGGAGATTAATGGAAAAAAAGATTCAAAACATTTGTAATAAAAATAATTCTACAAGAGTTTATCAATGAAAAGATCAAGCAAAATCAGCAACCAGAAGACTTATTACTGTGATCAAATGCCAATAATGCTAAATGCTGTTTAATTTGCTGGGTAATTGTTCTTGTGAAAAATAAAACGTTCTTGTCTTTGGTTAGCCTTATCTGAATGGATTCATTAAAATATGTTTTGAAATTCCAAAGATGTCTCAGCCCTGGAACTTTTGTAGGTATCACAATCATATATATATTCACCTTTAGATCATCATACAGTATGACAATGCTGATTTATCCTTAGGAATGAAAGCTATACCTTAAACACACCTTAAATACACTTTACCATGGAGCCGCTGCGGCCGCTGGGCTTAATACACAGTCTACGTACTTTGTACACTATTAGCGTACAAAGTCCCGTGCTGTATACGGACTTAGCGTACAAACGCCGCGCTGACGGTACAAAGTACACACAGCGCGTACACACCCAATGAACACACTTTAAACCTTATACAGCAATGTGATGCGTTACTAATACACTTTAAACCTTATGCAGCAATGCAGTGTGATGTTATTACACTTTAAACCTTATGCAGCAATGCAGTGTGATGCTATTACACTTTAAACCTTATGCAGCAATGCAGTGTGATGCTATTACACTTTAAACCTTATGCAGCAATGCAATGATAATATACTTTAAAACTTAGCAGGGCAATGAAGACACGACACCACATTGTAATTAAACCGCTGGGTTCCGAAACCACAGCGTATTATTGCTGAAAGGGGGTTACAATACTAATAATACAATACAATATAACAGAGTAAATGGCTACATTCAATGGTACATACGTGAGTGGATTCGCTTGCGCTACCCGGTCTGGTCCTCCGTCATCTGATAGATAACGTTGTGAGTCTTGTGTCTGACCAGGCCTGCAGCAGGCTCTCTTTATACAATTCTTCCAAAAAGCAATACAATAGATACTGTAATCTCTTTGTCCATTGGACACAGGGATGCACATTTACAGTACAGGAGAGGTCATAGGTCGGTTTGAATAGGTAGGCGATGTCTTTCCCAACTGCTCTTGTGGGTGGTCTCCTCTGGATTGCCGCCGCATACATAATGTACAGTAAATACAGTTTATATCTATATTCTGCTCCTGCACAAAACTATCCGCAGGAACATGCGATCTTTCTCAAACCAACACCGGAATGTTACCCTTAAAGTACCCTTCCGCTGGATACCAAACACCACCTTATAACCTTGTTCTGTCCCCTCCTATTCTGTAAAGGTGAATCCCTTTGTTCTGAAACCATTTAAACTGCTGTTACTTTCTGATGTGGTGCAGGGAGGCTATGTGTACATTGTGCACTATTTGGATTAAATATGTAATGTGTTTTGATAGTTTTACATGCGTTTACAAACTCTACCGTAAATACCCATACCACGCACTAATGCGCAGGACCGCGGGAGCAACCATACGCAAATTGCGAATATGTGTACGCACGACAGAACAAGTACACGTGCGGAGGCCATCTGTGTGTAGTTTGTACGTGATGTGTGTACTGCAATATTTTTCACCTTTGACAGTCCACCCTTTGGCAGTCACCAATAACTGCTACTATCTAATCACTAAACAGAAAAATATCTACACAATATCTACAGAAGTTTGGATGGTCGGAGGAGAAAGGTAGGTAGGAAATGTATGACCTAGTGGGATAGTAAAAATCATGTATGTATGAATCCATGTCTGAGGGGCATGTATCATTGTGCCGTATATGTTCTAAATAAGAATCGAGGTATTAAGAAGTATACATTAAATCCTTCTTATCCCGTATTAAGGGTCTGTAAGTGGGCCAACAAACACTACCGAGCTCTTTTCGGCTTCTTGTTCCAACAAATGGGGTGCACATTTAGTTGATGATACATGAAGGGGGAAACATATGTGAGTGCTAATATATGTGGATATCACCTGTCGACTATGTGTGCCATTAACTGAAGGTTGCAGAGATGAAGATAAGACATATAAATAAAATACATTCACATAAACATTTTGGGTAGGGCTGATGTCTTTTTCCGGATGGATGTATCTGGGCAGAGGGGGAGACAAAAGAAAAACGGGTGAACGAAACAGGCCATGAAATTCATTTGCAATCCTTATCATATCACAGTCTCTATGGATGGGTCGTAAACTAAATCTGCTGCTGTAACAATACCCTTGCTCCTTAGACTCATCAACTTTGTGCCGTGCTTGCGCCGCGTCAGAATTCGAACACACCTAAATATCAAACCAATAATTATGACGACTCCCACGATACAAAGGAGAAACTTCCCTACACTCATAATAACATTTTGAGCCCACTCTCCTAAACCTGAGAACCAATTTCGTGGGTTCAACCATGAGACCCAGCCGGTCAGTTCATTACTCACAGTCGCCAAGGTAAGGTTGTGTTTCCTCCTGAACTCCCACTTCAACTGCAAGATATCATCCATCTTTTGATCGATAATCTCCGTTGGATCATCAGTGCTGTTCGTAATATACGTACAGCACTTCACACCATATTGATTTGCCAGAGTAACACAGTACCCACCTGTCATGGCTGTGATGTAATTTAGGACCATCCTGTGCTGAATCAGTTCCTTCTTGTAAGCTTGTAACTCCCTTCCCATATACCTGAAGGTGTCGTCATACATCTCAGTGATATTATCTATCAAGTTCGCTAGCGCATGGATATACCTATAATTTATAATTCCTCTGGCAGTACGGGTGATGTCTAATGCGAGAAGGAATTGAATCCCGGTGGATTCGTGGATCAAATCAAAGGCTGCGTGCTCTGTCCTATCTATGAGGTGTCTCTTGATAATGTGTTTATAGTGAGTATGAGTATAAGGAGCCTGAGCACTGCGGTGAACGTCTTTCATCTTATCATGGGTTATGGTCATGACCTCTAGCAGTACTCTCCCAATATAACACAATCCCTCTGAGCTCGGGGCAAGTCACTTGTACGCCTTCCTCCCACATATGAATGAAATAGGCATCATCTGGGAGAACATAGGGGACAAAATATGACATCACCATATTACAAACTTTCCAAGTAAAGAAACCTATCCCTAGTTCTCCCATCTGCTCAGTACAAGTATCGGGCTGGATGATTTGAGCACAATACCCTGGCGATATTTTTCCAACCCACATGGTCTTGCTTCCATGAGTATACCTATACTGAAAATACATCCCACTGTTGGCTATTTGGCGTACAAGTTCAGAGTCTATGGGTATCCTATCAGCTCTGTGTGAAAAGGTCATTGTCTGGTTATTCCACGTAACTTCCCAATTCCACGGTTTTCGGTAATTGGAAATATTAAAACATAATAAGGATCTGTCTACGTGATACTGGTGGAGCTTCAAACTAGGGGGCCTAGAAATATTGAATTTCTTGTCCACTGGTCTCCCACCCCGTAATTCGAGTACCTCATCTATTGTTAACGGGTATGGTACTAATCCTGACTTGCTCGGACCTTGAGGTACCTGTGAGCACACCCAACATTCTGTCTGGTTTAAGACCTTACCCACTAGTGAGTGGTAATCACTCAACTGATGACGGTCCATGTTGATATTAAGGTTGGACTGACATCTCTGGATGCACCCATCCTCAACTATATTCTCACAGTTCCTACAAATACAATATTCATCAGACAATAACCCCTCACAGTGCCTCCGAGCTCCCTGACTACCAGAGCGCTTACTGATGCCAGCCTTTATCAAAATGATGTGCTGATCCTGAGATCCTATAAATTCATACTTGCCATCAGAACCCATTCCAGATTCCTGCTCGACCTCTCTGGGACCCTCACCAAAACACACTGTCCTTATCAGAACCAGAATTACTAACAAAACCCTAAACGCAGTCTCTTGTGATCGATCCATTTCGTTTAAGGAAAGGAGGAAAATAAGAAGGGGAAAAGACAGGAAAATGCAGGGGGAGGTGAAAACAAAGAATTATACTACAACCGTTCTAGATCTGTGCTCGGATGCCCTTCAACAGTCCTGCCTCTCAATATTCCCGGAACAGACATTCCAGTGATACAAGGTTCTCTACACTCTGCTCTTTGTCACGAGTTCTCTCCGGGTCAGCGGCCTTTCTGTAGGGAACATAAATCTTGCATTTCAATGTGTTTAACTGTTGTGTATTATCAGTTGTGTGAAGTAAACCATCTGTGGAAAGTGAAAAGAGAAAGGAAATAATAAAAAGAAAATTTTTCAGATTTGCGTTCACCATCAGGCTGTCACACCATCATGCATATCGGTGTCTATGCACAGTCTCCCTTCACCAGTATTCTCATTCTCCACCCTTTGTGCACGACCAGGCACACTGATACTGGTGTCCCTATGCTGGTGAGATATACTGGATTTGGGCAGAACTCTGAAAGACCGAGGCATGTGGAGTTTGGACTGTACTTGGGTCCATGTATTGTACCACCCCGTGTGAACGCAGAAGATGAAGAGAAAAACTGTAGAGAAACAGAATAGAGGTTGGTGACAGATGAGTTTGTAGAGGTGGAGAAGATTTTATAAAAATTTGACAACTGGATTGGGCACTACAGGGAAGTGATTCTCTACTTGGTCTAATCCCCTTAAAAAAAAATTCTGTGTGTCTTATCTCTACTGGGACTATCCCAGCCATCAATCCAGTGTCCTGTCCATCCTAAGTTCATAGGGAACCCGGTATCTGTGAGTTAATTTTCTCTACCTGTGATGGACATGCATCTAGAACAGCGAAATGTAACATTAGTAAGTTGCATTTATTCTGTTCTTCCCATTAACCGAATCTGTGTTTTCTATATGGCTCGTGACTCCTTACTATATGTCCCTTGATCCCGTCTATGCGTTTAATAACGTGGCTTGTTTTCTCTGTCTAGGGGTCTATATTGGCTATGTGTCCTACTACTCCTACAATCTCTGGCAAAATGCCCTTCCTTCCTACAAGTATAACATATTATTGACCATTTGGGATCTGGGGTTTGGACTGATGGGTCTTTCCTGTATGTGCCAGTATACTTACCGTCCTCAACCTCTCCACCTGTTGTTCTTTGCGCATAACACTATTCTTATGGTGTTCAATCGCGCACTCTCTACGACAAGCTACTGTGGCCCCTCTCCAATCAGGCAAAAAAATGATTGTACCGTGTCCCTTACTGTCTGATTGAGTCCGTCCATTAATACAGAAACAGCTACCTCCCTGTAATTTGCATCGTTCCCTGTATCTGATACCCCCATGTATCTATCTATTATTTGCAGGTCCTGATGGAATTATTCAGATGTCATTTTATTTTCCCTCTGTTCTATGGAGAAAATTCTTCTCCACTTAACAGTTGTGGGGAAATACAACTCTAGTTGCATGTTAATTTGCGCTAAGTTCTCCTAATTGTGTTTTGTCAGTCATAAGACTATCCGACTCTAATCTACAATCAGTGATACATTTTTGGGTGTCAATATTAGGAGGTAGGCACGCTTTAAAAAATATCTGACAGTGTTTGTTTGTCGGTTCATACGCATTACCCAGATCTCTGAAAAATTTCTGACATCTGGCTAAATGCTTCCGAGGGTCGGGGAATTCTGAAATGATTGATCGCAGCTCATCTCTGGGCCACGGGCAATACATTGCATTATTCCTGGTGAGGATTATTCCCTGACTATAGGTTCCCCCATTAGGGGTTACTATTTCCAAGACAGGGTGTAATCCTACCATTCCATTCCTAATCTGTTTACTGTGAGGTGTTGTTGTCTCTGTGCAATGAACTGTCTCACACTTACCGGTAGCTGTGACCTCACCAGTTCTTTCATTGGGGAATATTGTTACTGCTCTACCTGGTTGGACAGGCCCCACCTGAGTTTCCTGCAGCAAGGTGACTGCTTGGAGGAGAGCTGGAATTTGGCTGGATCCTTCATCTTCTTGTGACCTATAACCTTGAAAAGACTTCAAAACAGGATACATCTTGAAAAAATTAGGGTTAATACATTGTTTTTGCATACTACTATCATTTACGAATATACCATTGACTGTAGCCATCTCTTCCCCTTCGACCTGTGTCGACAATGGTGTGTTTGTGTTCTCATTTTCGCTAGGTTTTGAGCCTGATTTGCGAATTTGTTCTCTTTGCATATCCCCCTCTTGCTGCCATAATTTTAAACAATCATTATGTCTAATCCTTTGTTTTCTGGATTTAAGAAGACATATTTTACTGCTTACATTCTGCAGTTGTTTTGAGCCACGGCTGTGGCTCATTCCTGTTTTGCATGTCAGTTAGGTATTTTATGTTATTCTTCTGTTCATGTTCCCCGTGGGTGTCATGGGGTGCTCGGAGCTCACCCTTAAGGAGGGGATACTGTTATGAACCACAGGTAGTGGTTCATTCCTATTTTATGTTTATAAGTTGTCTTGCAGGCCAGGATTTAACGTTGCTCTGTTTAAGAATACTCTTGGTTGCTGCCGCTGGTTAGTCTGTGTAATTGCAGCTAGTTCCCATGTGTTCAGCCTCACCTGGCTGCTAATTGCATCTTGTCAGTTTGGAGTCATGCAACAGGGCAGCTGCATGATATTATTAATTAGGCCTCTCTGTTATATGCTGGCTCAGTGCAATTCACAGACGCTGGTGATATTTCTTGGTTTCCAGTCTGCTTGAGTTCTGAGCTTGTTCCTGCCAATTCCTGAGCTCCTGTGTAGCAGTGTCTGTCGAACTGCTTCCTGTGTCGATTCCTGTGTCAGTCCCTGTGTCGATTCCTGTGTCTGATCCCGTGTCCTGCCGTGAAGTGTTCCTGTACAGAAGTCCAGTGGCTTTGCCTATGCCTGGTCGAGTTTCTGGCTTCTTGGTGTCCACCGGTCTGTCGTTTGGGATTCTGCCTGTCCTCCAGTTCTGAGAGTCTGTGTCGGCAGCATTGGGGGTTCCTGTCCGTTTGCCAGTATTCGTACCGGTTCCATGAGTAGCGGCTCTGCCGCGTCCGTCGGCCTAGGCCGCTGTATTCTGTTATTACTTCTGTCACTGGTGTTTTGCAGAGGGTTCTGCTTATGCTGTCACCGCCGGAACACAAGAGTATTGTGTCGGCGTGTGGTCATCATTTCCTTTGTTGTTCTTTTCCTTTGGCGGCAAGCCGCACATACATTTAGTTTTAGGCTAGTTAGTAGCCCCTGGCTTTGGTTGTTTCAGTTAGAGGGCCCCTTGTTATCACCCTGTCTCTGTACACTCTTTGTCTCTCATTAAGACCTGAGGTGGCATCGAAGTTGGGCAGACGTAATCCGCCCTTCAAACGCGGCTGCCATGGGCTCAAGCAACCATAGTCTCGCAAGAGTGTACTGACAGCACGGGCGAGACAACGGAGATAGGGCGCCAGGGGCTATTCCCTTTCCATTCCCCCTTTCCCAGCATTACGTCCTGGTGCTCTGGACTCACTTCATAACATCTCCCTTGTTCTGAGCACCAGGAACCTAACAGCAGTACCTCTGGTTCAAAGCTGCCCACCCTAGGGAATGGTTCCCTATCATTGTTAGTCGTACATACCCACTCATTGCATAAAACTTCTGTGTGTGAACCATATTTTTCACACATGATAAACCTTGCTGAGCCTTTTGGCCACAATTCTGCCTGAACCCTGTCTAAATGTCTCTTACTTGAGCAACTGGCTCACATATTTGTGGGTCTTTTCCAATAACTTTAAAAAATTCCCACAAACACCAAAATACTCAATATAAGTAGACGGTGGAAGTATACCCGAGCGCCTTCCACTCGCTCTCGCCCACGCTGGCCAGTACAACGATACAATGTTGGTAGCGGATCACAATGTACCCAACTTAGGGCTCCTATCAGGCCTTACACCGTAATTTCTTTTGGTGGAAGTTCTGTTTGGAATATTTTCCTGAGAGAGGCAGCGAAAAATTCCTTTTCAGTATCTTTCAACTGGAATTGTTTGTAGGGTGAAAAACAGAGAAATTAGATAAATATCCTTCACCCTTTCCAGTGAAGCCCACCAGGGAGATTTCCCGACGTTGTCAAAGAAAAACCCCTTTGTGTCTATTCAATCACGTCTGCGTATGCTCTTCCACAGCGCATATGCCACAATGGTATCACGTTGTGCTGTGCAGAACACACGGACATGCGATGCAATAGCACAGCCTATAGATACTAGTTATCTATATGCCCTACAATTGCTGTAGACCACTTTAGCCTAGACCACTCCAGACCACTTTAGACCACTTCAGTTGTATGGGATACCACTTCAGACCACTTCAGTTCCTAATAACGCAGGGTAGCGAACCCTACGCCACCGGGCCTCTACTAACCCAGTGTTACCACTTCAGACCACTTCAGACCACTTCAGACCACTTCAGTTCTTGGGTTCAGTTTCCACTCACTCCTGCATTTGCTCACTCAAATACACTTTATTTTTCTGTACAGAAAATTTGGATTCATTCAAGTTGGCAGCTTTACCCCCAGAGGCAATTAAAAAATTATTTATTTATACTAAATTTTGTTTTTATATTAAATTTCTTTAAAAACCGGGTAGTTTGGTGCTATTGTAGCGTGGCTACTGTCCCGCCTTTAAACTAAATGAACTATTGTGTAATTTGTACTTAGCGACCGTACTTCTTACGCAATTTGTGTAAGCACGCGACCGTGATTGTCTCTTACGCTGCGTGTGCAGTTCCATACTTTGTCCGAGACACGTGTACAAAACTGTACGTGCGCAATTAAACAAATCCCACAACTTCGATAAATGTGAGCAATACCAACTATAATTGCTCACTTAACACAACACACATTCTTTCTGTATAAACCCTATTATGACTGGGCCAGACCTGCGTTTTGTGTCTTTTACATTTACTTCCTTAAACATTTATTTTAGTTTTAACTATATAGCAACAAATATCTCCGGTTTCACACAGGTCTAAATGAATCTAGCAATGATCAATAATTTAAATGATATGATTCAGATTGGATAGCCATCTTGCAGAACATACATTGATATAAACACACACATAATTATAATATTAAATATATGTACCATTCACTGGTCTCCTATGGGACTCATTTACCCATTCAGTGCTTCTAATTTGCATATCAATGCTATGTGCTTTTGGCTACCTGTAAAGGTGGTTTTTCACTGCTAGGAAAAAGCAGTTACACAGGTTAATTTGCATTTCAATGGCTATCTTATAGCAAGCAGAGTTAACTAAATCCTAGAGGTAAAAAACAACAACTTTGTTTATATCTGTGTGTAATTCTTACATCAAGTATTCATCTCACTATTAACTTTCAGTAGGCCCCATTGAAACTATTTGTAATTGACTATGGCATGGGTTAAATAAATGCATTGGTAACTCATAAATCGTGTTTCATGTGACCAAGGAAAGCTGATTATTCTGAGCAGACTAAAAAAATAAGCCATTTAGAAAAATGACCTTCCCAAAATGGTCGCTGCTCCTCCCCCTTTCACATCCATGAGGGTTACACAAAATGGTGGACAGGCCATGTGGTTAGTCCAAAATGGAGGACAGACCATGCTGCTTCCTTTGTCACAAAGAAATCACACATCGTACAAGCACCAGAAGTTATTTTAGGCATGAGTTTTAAAATAAAAACTATATCAAGGCTAGGCAGCAACTTTTAAATGTACTTTTAAACCTACTTAACAGATAAACAATCCAATCTGAATCAAACACAATATGACTTATTTGAACCTTGTTTTGCAACAATAAAAATACATTTTAGCATCTTAAATATTATGAGAAACTAATTGTCCCTTGAATTTCATATCAGCGGCTTACTGAAACCACAACAATACATTAACGTGGATGTCATTTTCATCAGCTTCTCAATGCGTCCATTGGAGCCGGTCAATTACAGCCGCGTTTGTAATGTACAGTGCATCATTAAGAACGTGATATCCAGTGAGAGCCCCCAATTGACAATGCTGATTTATCATTAGGAATAAAAGCTATACCTTAAACACACCTTAAATACACTTTACCATGGAGCCGCTGCGGCCGCTGTACTTAATACACACTCTACGTACTTTGTACGCTATTAGCGTACAAAGTACCGTGCTGTGTACGGACTTAGCGTACAAACGCCGCGCTGATGGTACAAAGTACACACAGCGGGTACACACCCAATGAACACACTTTAAACCTTATACAGCAATGTGATGCGTTACTAATACACTTTAAACCTTATGCAGCAATGCAGTGTGATGTTATTACACTTTAAACCTTATGCAGCAATGCAGTGTGATGCTATTACACTTTAAACCTTATGCAGCAATGCAGTGTGATGCTATTACACTATAAACCTTATGCAGCAATGCAATGATAATATACTTTAAACCTCAGCACGGCAATGAAGACACGACACCAGATTGTAATTAAACCGCTGGGTTCCGAAACCACAGCGTATTATTGCTGAAAGGGGGTTACAATACAAATAATACAATACAATATAACAGAGTAAATGGCTACACTCAATGGTACACACGTGAGTGGATTCGCTTGCGCTACCCGGTCCAGTCCTCCATCATCTGATAGATAACGTTGTGAGTCTTGTGTCTGACCAAGCCTGCAGCAGGCTCTCTTAATACAATTCTTCCAAAAAGCAATACAATAGATACTGTAATCTCTTTGTCCATTGGACACAGGGATGCACATTTACAGTACAGGAGAGGTCATAGGTCGGTTTGAATAGGTAGGCGATGTCTTTCCCAACTGCTCTAGTGGGTGGTCTCCTCTGGATTGCCCCCGCATACATAATGTACAGTAAATACAGTTTATATCTATATTCTGCTCCTGCACATAACTATCCGCAGGAACATGCGATCTTTCTCAAACCAACACCGGAATGTTACCCTTAAAGTACCCTTCAGCTAGATACCAAACACCACCTTATAACCTTGTTCTGTCCCCTCCTATTCTGTAAAGGTGAATCCCTTTGTTCTGAAACCATTTAAACTGCTGTTACTTTCTGATGTGGTGCAGGGAGGCTATATGTACATTGTGCACTATTTGGATTAAATATGTAATGTGTTTTGATAGCTTTCCATGCGTTCACAAACTCTACCGTAAATACCCATACCACGCACTAATGCGGGAGCGACCATACGCAAATTGCGAATATGTGCACGCACGACAGAACAAGTACACGCGCGGAGGCCATCTGTGTGTAGTTTGTACGTGATGTGTGTACTGCAATATTTTTCGACTTTGACAAGTATATACAAAATACAGTACAGTCTTTTCTTTATTTGATAATAGAGAAAGTGCAGAGACAAAAACAGTGCAAGAGATAGAGGAAATGAAAGAAGTTTAAATATGTGTATTAGAAAATTATAAGAAAGAAGACAAGATTATTTTTATGTAAATAATTCTGCTTTTTTGAACAAAGTTGAAACAATGATGGTTATACTGTAACTAGAAATCCCTAAAACTGACAAAAATCATTACTCAAATTGGTTCAACAACGTTCTACTATTCAAATTGGAAAAATCAAGCTACGGACGGTATATAATGAAGTCTGAGTTTGGATGCCGTGCAGGATGCGGCTAGCCTTGTACATGTTTTACCCTTTAAAAATGTCCGAGTTCAGCCTACATCCCGGACCGCTACCGAACTCGGACTTCATTACATCCCACCCCACATTTGAGAAATTTAAATAGCTTCAAATACGTCTGAGTTCATACACAATCCAATCTTTTCATGGTTTTTAATTACAAACAGTGAAACTCGAATGGAAATAGTGAATAGTAAGTTAGTGTTTGATGATTATTTTATTTTTTTTAAAGATAAATATATTTATCAATTATAAATATTATTTACTCTAAATAGTGTTTATTTAAAGAAAACACTTTTTAAATGCAAATACCAACAGTTAACAGAAAATTTTAACATATTTTTAACGCAATCACTGCATACAATGTAGAATTTCAAATATTCGAGGAAAATATATTAAATCACACAAACAGACAGAACTATTAGTTATTGTAGATGTGCACAGGCCTATGTTTGCTGGTTTTGGTTACATTTGTTGGAGGGTTTTGGTTTTTCTACAACCGCCTCATTGGTTTTGGATCCAATTTTTAATTTTTATTTAAATTGTTCAAAACTGCTAAAATCATGTTATTTTTGCAATACAACCCGAATCCAAAACAATAAATTCAGATTTAAAATCTGAATTTTGAACTGCGGAAAGATCCAAACAGAGATTCGGTTCGGTTCAGATCTTCTCCGGAGATCTGGGTTTTGATTCAGTTCTGATCCACAAATTACAGGTGGGTTCGGATTTCTGGAGAACCGAAAAGCACATCCCAATTAGTTAAGAAAAACTACATCAAAACATGGCAAACAATATCAATAATTATTCTTTTCATTTCATACAAATGCACACATACTGGTGGAATGGATGCAGCGGCGCTGCAGGAGGAACGTTAGGATGGAGTAGTGGGGTATGGTTGGAGGGACATGATGAGTGCAGCAGTCAGAGCCAGGGGCAAGATCGGTGACTGTCTCACCTTTAAAAACCAATGTGCAGTGAGCTTTAAACCGGTTAGCTTATCTTAAGTGTCATTCTAATTAGATAGAAATTGACATTATTTGAGTGATGGAGTGATTTAGTAGGACTTGAGGAATGAGTAGGACAATGGGGTCCCTTTACAGGGGTTCCAAGCTTAAATGTACTGATCAATATATGAGCCCAAACCCCATTGTTTACTGTGGTGAGTGCAGAGGCACTGTGAATTTTATATAAACAATGCGGTCATATACCAAATGCAGATCTAGGAAGAGTGAGTGCAGTAGATCAATGCCTTTTAAATATACTTTGTAGAGATGAGCCGGTTCGGTTCTCAGAGAACCCCCCCCCCCCCCCTCCCCCCGAATTCTACTTTCCGTGACAGAATCAGTGACTGGCTCAGGACTTCCCACCGGACTCTGATCCCAGAACAAGGAAAAACGTCATCATCCAGTTGTCGGATTCTGGTGGGTTTAGATTCCATATAAACAGTCGCTCATCACCGCCATTTTCACTCTGGACTTGGAGAGTGAGGGAGACAGACCTCTGTCCCTCTCTGTGGGTGGTGGTGTTGGGTGGGGTCAGTCTGTGCTCTGTAGGCCTGCTTTTCCTGTCATGTTAGGGGCGCTGTCCTGGCTGTCACTGGTGTTTCATGTGCTGTTAGGGGTGCTGCAGCTGTACATGGGTGTTTCTGTCCTGGCTGTCACTACTGTGTTGTACAGGGGGCAGTGGCACTGTCCTTCTGTATGCAGTGAAAATACACGGGTACTGGCCCAGTCTTGTATGCTGTAAAAATTCAGGGGTGCAGTGAAAAAAGTTATACTCTGGCCCTGTCTTGTATGCTGTAAAAATTCAGGGGTGCAGTGAAAATAAATGTACATTGGCACTGTCTTGTATGGTGTAAAAATTCAGCAGTGCAGTGAAAATAAATGTACGCTGGCACTGTTTTATATGCTGTAGAAATTCAGGGATGCAGTTGTTAAAAGAAAGGTACACTGGTCCTGTATGCTGTACAAAATACAGGGGTGCTGTTGTTAAAATAAAAGTACACTGGCCCTGAATGCTGTAAAAATTCAGGGGTGCTGTTGTTAAAATAAAAGCACACTGGTCCTGTATGCTGTAAAAATACAGGGGTGCTGTTGTTAAAATTAAAGTACACTGGTCCTGTATGCTGTAAAATTACAGGGGTGTTGTGAAAATACAGAAGGGCTGGTACTGTCCACTGTTGCGATGTCTAGGCATGACCTTCACAACACTGTATGTGAAGAGGAGGCTCCTACCACCATTTGCACACCTTCTGCAAGTGTTGGGAGGAGCACCGCCAGTCCAGTTGCTGATATTGAGATTGAGTATGTCACTGTAAAAGTACACTAGGATGAGGAGGATATTGGTATAGCTGGCTCTGAGGAGAAATTTGATGATGAGGATTCTTATGGTGATGTGGTTTGTTTGAATAAGACACCAGTGGAGACAGGTGTTGTTCATGGGATGAAAAAGCCCATTGTCATGACTGGCCAAAATACCAAAAAAGCCACCTCTTCGGTGTGGAATTATTTCTCCACAAATCCGGACAACAGGTGTCAAGCCATCTGTTGCATTTATCAATCCATAATAAGTAGGGGTAAGGACATTAACCACCTAGGAACATCCTCCCTTATGCGTCACCTGCAGTGCATTCATCATAAGTCATTGGGGTAATTCAGAGTTGATCGTAGCAGCAAATTTGTTAGCAGTTGGGCAAAACCATGTGTTCTGCAGGTGTGGCAGATATAAAATTTGCATAAAGAGTTAGATTTGGGTGGGTTATTTTGTTTCTGTGCTGTATGGTAAATACTGGCTGTTTTATTTTTACACTGCAATTTAGATTTCAGTTTGAACACACCCCACCCAAATCTAACTCTCTCTGCACGTCATATCTGCCCCCCCTTTCCATGCAGTGCACATGGTTTTTCCCAACTGCTAACAAATGTGCTGCTGTGAACAACTCTGAATTAGGCCCATTGTCAAGTTCAGAAACTTTTGGTAATAGCTTAAGCAGTCCACTGACACCTAAATGATGTGGTTTGTTTGAATATTATTTCTCTGTGAGGATGAGGATGTAAACACTGAAGGGGGGAATCTGAGGATGAGGACGAAATCTTGCCTCTATAGAGCCAATTTATGCAAGGAGAGATTCATTGATTCTTTTTTGGTGGGGGACCAAACTAAGCAAACATTTCAGTCACAGCCGTGTGGCAGACCCTTTTGCTGAAATTATTGTTTTGTTAAAGTGTGCATGTCCTGTTTATACAACATAAGGGTGGGTGGGAACGCCCAAAGACAAATCCATCTTGCATGTCTTTTCTTTGCCACATCATTCCAGGAGTGCTGCCCTATATGAGGTGCTGCCCCTCTGCCCTATCAGGGCAGGGGTACTGCCCCACTGCCGTTTAAGTCCAGGGGTGCTGTTGCCTGTCTTCTGTGCTGTGTAATTCTCCAGGGGTGCTGCCTATGCTGTATAAGTCCAGGGGTGCTGTTGCCTGTCTGCTGTGCTGTGTAATTCTCCAGGGGTGCTGCCTATGCTGTATAAATCCAGGGTTGCTGCCGTATAATTCCAGGGGTGCTGCTGTACTTGATCCTACATTTAAATTAAAGCGTACAGCAGAATATGAAACAAGCTTCAACATCACAAACATATTTGTGAAAACATAGCCGCAAAGGTGGAAATGGAAATTGCAATTTTGATGAAGTGTTATCCAATAAGACCACATTTGTGGCCAAAGTCAGTCTGACTCAGAAGAGACAGAATCATAATCCAGCTGGAGAGGTAAAAGAGAGATTTTATGCCGGAGCATTAGAGAGAAGTACTTCTCAATTATTTCATGTTAGGGACTCACTCAAATGAATGGATCCAATTAGTCAACCTTCGTTTTGATTTATTATTAATGTTCCACATTTTGGGATTATTTATTTACAAAATGTGCATTTGTTGTACAGGGTTCTTTTCCTATGGGCTGCATAGGGTTATCGCAAGACCTCACGGTGTTAGAAGAACAGAGTTTCAGTGATCTTGCATTGCATCAGCTTTCCATTGCACTGCAGCACTAGATGGGCCAGGAGCTCATGTGAGGCACAAGCAGTTACTGAATAAGGCCCAGTATGGAGTATCATGGTGGCTTACAGCCAGGAAGATGTCTGGCTTGCCAGGCTGAGGCATGCTGTGGGCACAGAGGTTAGCATTGATTCCTCCCACAGTCCTACTTATAGTATGAAATTAGTTTGGACTGTAGAGTGGTAAGCTCCACTAGGGTAGTGGCTCAATAACATACAAATTCACTGCACAGTCCTGCTTAGAACTGTACTGAACCCACCCGAACTCAACTTGCCTCGTCCTGTGCTGGTGTGGGGGGTCAGGAGGGGCTGCTAAAACATCTAAGGGTCTGCTTTATTTAAAAGTAAAATATGAATAAAATAAACAAGACACACAGGTATGCTCACATGCATGTAACTGGGACACACAGGTATGCTCACATGTGTGTAACTGGGAACTTTGAAAAACAAAAATAAGGCATCTGCCACAAAATCTGTAAATACAAATGCAATAAAATAACGGAAAAAAAGAAACCCACAAGATTTTCCCAAATTATATCTGCAGGCTCCGTGGAGGGGAAAATATCCAATATTGATCCTGTGGTATACACCAGTATATTTGCATCTCATTAAATCCGAGATTATCTTAATCCCTGAAAATGGATACATATTCGGAGTCTTTGGCCCCTAGTTTTTTTTTCTTTGCATGATGTGATCTTTGGGGCCTAGTTTTTAAAACTGCGATCCTGTCTGCCACTGCAGTGCCACTCCTAGATGGGCCAGGTGTTTGTGCCGCACACTTGTGTCGCTTAGCACAGTCATCCAGCGACCTCGGTGCAACCTTTTGGCCTAAAAACAATATTGTGAGGTGTGAGGTGTTCACAATAGACTGGAAATGAGTGGAAATGAATGTTTTTGAGGTTATTAATACCGTAGGATCAAAATTATCCCAAAATTCTGTGATTTTTGCTGTTTTTATGGGGGTTTTTCAAAAAAATCCAGATCCAAAACCTCCTTCATCTTAACTGTAGTCTACTACTGCTATAGCCATTGTGGAAATGAAGTATGTATACAATAAAAACAGGTTTCAGAAGACCTCAGCAAAAGTGTTGTTGATTTTCATGAGGCTAAGTGCCACTACACAATTCTTACTGAAGGCTGTTGCCTTGTATAACCCACAATGATGTGGGAGTGATTGTATAAATAAAATCATTCTGAAAGCAAGACTTGAAATACTTCAGTCAGTCTTGCAGATCCCCACAACATGGCTAATAGCACTTAAGAAATAATATTATTTTCTGTTTCGAGTTTAAGAATGTTCCGCGTATCGCTGAGAGAAGTAGGACTCATTGGCCACAAAAAAGACATGTTAAGATTCCCCTAAGTGAATACTGTATGTATTGATTTAAAGTCTCTTCTCACCAAGTACTGGTGAGCACATTTACCATTCACAGAACAGCTCACATAAGTTTATATACAATATAATAAGCATACTGTATTTACACTTTAGTGATGATTTTCTGGGAGCTGACACAGAAGTGGCCACTGTTCTTTCTATAGACTGATCTCCCCATTATCTAAGTGAGGATTTTATGATACATGCATACAGGACTTGTTTGACTGAAATCACTACACTTAAAGCAGATGACACCAGCTGTTAGACTGGTCCACAACGACTAACAGTAAATTGAATGAATCTTTTTAGCAAACTGCGGCTGAAATTAGCAGTTTAGTAAGCAACGCAGTTGCGTCTCACCAACAGCTATAGGGGCATAGAATGGGTGTAAGTGCTATTACTAGTGAATAAGGCGGTTTGGGGCATAGGAGAATATGCTTGCGGGTGTGACAGAGTCCAGAGGGGGTGTGGCCAGCAACCGCAGAGGCTTTGCTAACCATTAGAGTGTGCATGGGTTGGGCCCCTTGATATAGATAGATAGATAGATAGATAGATAGATAGATAGATAGATAGATAGATAGACACATAGTTAATGAGGTTGAAAAGAGGGGTTCAACCTACATTCTGCATTAAGCTGTGCACATTATAATGCACCAGTCGAAATAATGGTTTTGTACCTATTGACAACTATATGTCGTACCACACCCTTATACTTAATGTCAATATATTAAATGCTATAGCCTTGGAAACTTTTCTCAGCTAGAAAACTGTCCAATCCGTTTTTAAATGCATTACCAGAGTCTGCCATTATTATCTTCTCCGGCAGGAAGTTCCAAATCCTTATTGCGCTTACGGTGAAGAACCCTTTCCTACGTTGTGTACGGAATTTTCTCTGCTCTAGCCTCAGCGAGTGCCCACGTGTCCTATACAGAGTTCTATTATTAAACCGATCCCCTGCTATCTCTTTGTATTGACCCTTTATATTTCTCTGACGTCCTAAGTGGATGCTGGGACTCCGTAAGGACCATGGGAATAGAGGCTCCGCAGGAGACTGGGCACAACTAAAGAAAGCTTTAGGACTACCTGGTGTGCACTGGCTCCTCCCACTATGACCCTCCTCCAAACCTCAGTTAGAATCTTGTGCCCGGCTGAGCTGGATGCACACTAGGGGCTCTCCTGAGCTCCTAGACAGAAAGTATATTTTAGGTTTTTTATTTTACAGTGAGATCTGCTGGCAACAGACTCACTGCAGCGAGGGACTAAGGGGAGAAGAAGCGAACCTACATAACTGGTGGTAGCTTGGGCTTCTTAGGCTAATGGACACCATTAGCTCCAGAGGGATCGAACACAGGACCGGACCTCGATCGTTCGGTCCCGGAGCCGCGCCGCCGGCCCCATTACAGAGCCAGAAGCAAGAAGTGTTCCGGAAAATCGGCGGCAGAAGACTTCTGTCTTCAACAAGGTAGCGCACAGCACTGCAGCTGTGCACCATTGCTCCTCATGCACACCTCACACTCCGGTCACTGATGGGTGCAGGGCGCTGGGGGGGCGGGCGCCCTGAGGGCAATATAATACACCTTGGCTGGCAAATCTACACCATATATAGTCAGGAAGGCTATATAGGTGTAAAAATACCCCTGCCAGAATTCCAGAAAAAGCAGGAGAAGTCCGCCGGAAAAGGGGCGGGGCCATCTCCCTCAGCACACTGGCGTCATTTTTTCTCTGCACAGTGCAGCTGGAAGACAGCTCCCCAGCCTCTCCCCTGTAGTTTTCATGCTCAAAGTGTTAAAAAGAGAGGGGGGCACTAAATTCAGGCGCAATATGTGTATACAAGCAGCTATTGGGGGAAAAATCACTCAGTTATAGTGTTAATCCCTGCATTATATAGCGCTCTGGTGTGTGCTGGCATACTCTCTCTCTGTCTCCCCAAAGGACTTTGTGGAGTCCTGTCCTCAGTCAGAGCATTCCCTGTGTGTGTGCGGTGTGTCGGTACGGCTGTGTCGACATGTTGGATGAGGAAGGTTACGTGGAGGCGGAGCAGAGGCCGATAAATGGGATGTCGCCCCCTGTGGGGCCGACATCAGAGTGGATGGATAGGTGGAAGGTATTAACCGACAATGTCAACTCCTTACATAAAAGGCTGGATGACGTAACAGCTGTGGGACAGCCGGCTTCTCAGCCCGCGCCTGCCCAGGCGTCTCAAAGGCCATCAGGGGCTCAAAAAAAAAACGCCCGTTACCTCAGATGGCAGACACAGATGTCGACACGGAGTCTGACTCCAGTGTCGACGAGATTGAGACATATACACAATCCACTAGGAACATCTGTTGCATGATCTCGGCAATGAAAAATGTGTTACACATTTCTGACATGAACCCAAGTACCACATAAAAGGGGTTTTATGTTTGGGGAGAAAAAGCAGCCAGTGTTTTGTTCCCCCATCAGATGAGTGAATGAAGTGTTTAAAGAAGCGTGGGTTCCCCCGATAAGAAACTGGTGATTTCTAAAAAGTTTCTGATGGCGTACCCTTTCCCGCCAGGGGATAGGTCACGTTGGGAGATATCCCCTAGGGTGGATAAGGCGCTCACACGTTTGTCAAAAAAGGTGGCACTGCCGTCTTAGGATACGGCCACTTTGAAGGAGCCTGCTTATAAAAAGCAGGAGGTTATCCTGAAGTCTGTATATACACACTCAGGTACTATACTGAGACCTGCAATTGCCTCAGCATGAATAGTGCTGCTGCAGCGTGGTCTGATACCCTGTCAATATTAATACCCTAGACAGAGATAATATTTTGCTAACATAGAGCATTTTAAAGACGTCGTCTTATATATGAGGGTTGCACAGAGGGATATTTGCCGGCTGGCATCCAGAATTAAGGCAATGTCCATTCTGCCAGGAGGGTATTAGAGACCCGGCAGTGGACAGGTGATGCTGACTTTAAAAGGCACATGGAGATTCTGACTTATAAGGGTGAGGAATTGTTTGGAGATGGTCTCTGGGACCACGTATCCACAGCAACAGCTGGGAAGAAAAATTTTTTACCTCAGGTTTACTCACAGCCTACGAAAGCACAGTATTTTCAGGTACAGTCCTTTCGGCTTCAGAAAAGCAAGCGGGTCAAAGGCGCTTCCTTTCTGCACAGAGACAAGGGAAGAAGGAAAAAACTGCACCAGACAGCCAGTTCCCAGGATCAAAAATCTTCCCCCGCTTCCTCTGAGTCCACCGCATGATGCTGGGGCTCTACAGGTGGAGACAGGTGCGGTGGGGGCGCGTCTCGGGAACTTCAGGGACCAGTGGGCTTGCCCACAGGTGGATCTCTAAGTTCTGCAAGTAGTATCACAGGGATACATGCTGGAGTTCGAGGCGACTCCCCCTCGCCGTTACCTCACATCAGCCTTGCCTGCTGCCCTCGGAGAAAGGGAGGTAGTACTGGCGGCAATTCACAAGCTGTACTTCCAGCAGGTGAAATCAAGGTACCCCTCCTTCAACAAGGCCGGGGTTACTATTCCAAAATGTTTGTGGTACCGAAACCAAACGGTTCGGTGAGACCCATTCTAAAATTGAAATCCTTGAACACTTATATACGAAGGTTCAAGTTCAAAATGGAATCGCTCAGGGCGATTATTGCAAGCCTGGAGAATTTCATGGTATCACTGGACATCAAGGATGCTTACCTGCATGTCCCTATTTACCCTCCTCACCAGGAGTACCTCAAAATTGTGGTACAGGTTTGTCATTACCAATTCCAGACGTTGCCGTTGGTCTGTCCCCGGCACCGAGGGTATTTACCAAGGTAATGGCCGAAATAATTATCCCGTACTTGGACGATCTCCTTATAAAGGCGAGGTCCATGGAGCAGTTGTTCGTCGGAATAGCACTATCTCGGGAAGTGCTACAACAGCACGGCTGGATTCTGAATATTCCAAAGTCGCGGCTGGTTCCTACAACGCGTCTACTGTTCCTGGGTATGGTTCTGGACACAGCACAAGAAAAAAGGGTTTCTCCCGGAGGAGAAGTCCAAGGAGTTGTCGTCTCTAGACAGAGACCTCCTAATACAAATACAGGTGTCGGTGCATCAATGCACGCGAGCCCTGGGAAAGATGTTAGCTTCTTACGAAGAAAATTCATTCGGCAGGTTCCATGCAAGGATCTTCCAGTGGGATCTGTTGGACAAGTGGTCCGGGTCGCATCTTCAGATGCATCGGCGGATAACCCTGTCTCCAAGGGCCAGGGTGTCGCTGTTGTGGTGGCTGCAGAGTGCTCATCTTCTAGAGGGCTGCAGATTCGGCATACAGTACTGGGTCCTGGTGACCACGGATGCCAGCCTTCGAGGCTGGGGGGCAGTCACACAGGGAAGAAACTTCCAAGGACTATGGACAAGTCAGGAGACTTCCCTACACATAAATATTCTGGAACTAAGGGCCATTTACAATGCTCTAAGTCAGGCTAGACCCCTGCTTCAACACCGGCCGGTGCTGATCCAGTCAGACAACATCACGGCGGTCGCTCATGTAAACCGACAGGGCGGCACAAGAAGCAGGATGGCGATGGCAGAAGCCACAAGGATTCTCCGATGGGCGGAAAATCATGTGTTAGCACTGTCAGCAGTGTTCATTCCCGGAGTGGACAACTGGGAAGCAGACTTTCTCAGCAGACACGACCTCCACCCGGGAGAGTGGGGACTTCATCCAGAAGTCTTCCAAATGAATGTACACCGTTGGGAAAGGCCACAGGTGGACATCATGGCGTCCCGCCTCAACAAAAAGCTAAAAAGATATTGCGCCAGGTCAAGGGACCCTCAGGCGATAGCTGTGGACGCTCTGGTAACACCGTGGGTGTACCAGTCGGTGTATGTGTTCCCTCCTCTGCCTCTCATACCCAGGGTAATGAGAATAATAAGAAGGAGAGGAGTAAGAACTATACTCATTGTTCCGGATTGGCCAAGAAGAGCTTGGTACCCAGAACTCCAAAAAATGATCTCAGCGGACCCATGGCCTCTGCCGCTCAGACAGGACCTGCTGCAGCAGGGGGCCTGTCTGTTCCAAGACGTACCGCGGCAGCGTTTGACGGCATGGCGGTTGAACGCCGGATCCTGAAGGAAAAGGGCATTCCGGAGGAAGTTATCCCTACGCTAATTAAAGCTAGGAAAGAAGTGAGCGCAAACCATTATCACCGCATATGGCGGAAATATGTTGCGTGCTGTGAGGCCAGGAAGGCCCCAACGGAGGAATTTCAGCTAGGTCGATTTCTGCACTTCATACAGTCAGGGGTGACTATGGGCCTAAAATTGGGTTCCATTAAGGTCCAGATTTCGGCTCTATCGATTTTCTTCCAAAATAGAACTGGCTTCACTGCCTGAAGTTCAGACTTTTGTTAAGGGAGTGCTGCATAGTCAGCCCCCGTTTGTGCCTCCAGTGGCACCGTGGGATCTCAACGTGGTGTTGGATTTCCTGAAGTCGCATTGGGTTGAGCCACTTAAATCCGTGGAGCTAAAATACCTCACGTGGAAAGTGGTCATGCTGTTGGCCTTGGCGTCGGCCAGGCGTGTATAAGAATTGGCGGCTTTATCATGCAAAAGCCCTTATCTGATTTTTTTATATGGATAGGGCGGAATTGAGGACTCGTTCCCAATTCCTTCCTAAGGTGGTATCAGTGTTTCATGTGAACCAACCTATTGTGGTGCCTGCGGCTACTTGGGACTTGGAGGATTCCAAGTTACTGGACGTAGTCAGGGCCCTGAAAAATATATGTTTCCAGGACGACTGGAGTCAGGAAAACTGACTCGCTATTTATCCTGTATGCACCCAACAAGCTGGGTGCT
Source organism: Pseudophryne corroboree (assembly GCF_028390025.1). Taxonomy (NCBI): domain Eukaryota; kingdom Metazoa; phylum Chordata; class Amphibia; order Anura; family Myobatrachidae; genus Pseudophryne; species Pseudophryne corroboree. The sequence continues at coordinate 475,334,501 of NC_086451.1, forward strand.
CCTGCTTCTAAGCAGGCTATTGCTCGCTGGATCTGTAGCACGATTCAACTTGCACATTCTGCGGCTGGACTGCCGCACCCTAAATCTGTAAAAGCCCATTCCACGAGGAAAGGGGCTCTTCTTGGGCGGCTGCCCGAGGGGTCTCGGCTTTACAATTTTGCCGAGCTGTTACTTGGTCGGGTTCAAGCACTTTTGCAAGAGTCTACAAGTTTGATACCCTGGCTGAGGAGGACCTAGAGTTTGCTCATTCAGTGCTGCAGAGTCATCCGCACTCTCCCGCCCGTTTGGGAGCTTTGGTATAATCCCCATGGTCCTTACGGAGTCCCAGCATCCACTTAGGATGTCAGAGAAAATAAGATTTTACTCACCGGTAAATCTATTTCTCGTAGTCCGTAGTGGATGCTGGGCGCCCATCCCAAGTGCGGATTGTCTGCAATACTTGTATATAGTTATTACCTAACTAAAGGGTTATTGTTGAGCCATCTGTTGAGAGGCTCAGTTATATTTCATACTGTTAACTGGGTATAGTATCATGAGTTATACGGTGTGATTGGTGTGGCTGGTATGAGTCTTACCCGGGATTCAAAATCCTTCCTTATTGTGTCAGCTCTTCCGGGCACAGTATCCTAACTGAGGTCTGGAGGAGGGTCATAGTGGGAGGAGCCAGTGCACACCAGGTAGTCTTAAAGCTTTCTTTAGTTGTGCCCAGTCTCCTGCGGAGCCGCTATTCCCATGGGAATATGGAGTCCCAGCATCCACTACGGACTACGAGAAATAGATTTACCGGTGAGTAAAATCTTATTATTTGAAGATGTTAATAATGTCTCCTCTTAGACGCCTCTTTTCTAGTGTATACATATTTAACCTAATTAGCCTTTCCTCAAACTCCAGTGTCTCTAACCCTTTAATAAGTTTAGTAGCACGCCTTGAACTCTTTCTAGTTCCCTAATATCTTTTTTTATAATATGGTGCCCAAAATTGAACACAATATTCCAGGTGCAGACGTACCAATGATTTGTACAGCATCAGGATTACATCCTCGTTCCTTGTCTCAATTCCCCGTTTTATGGATGCAAGAACTTTACCTGCCTTCTTTGCTGCATTTTGACATTGTGTACTGTTATTAAGCCTATTATCTATGAGCACCCCCAAATCTTTTTCCACTACTGTTACCCCTATATTTTCCCCATTACGTGTGTTGGATGCAAGTTTGTTTTTAATCCCAAAGTGCATAACTTTTAATTTTTCAATATTGAACCTCATTCCCCATTTAGACGCCCAGGTTTCAAGTTTAGATAAGTCATTCTGTAGAGACTCCACATTGATTTCCGAATTTATTACCTTACACAGTTTAATATAATCTGCAAAGTAGCAGGTCAAGTGCGGACCTTTGTGGTATTCCGCTGACTACTGGTGACCAGCTGGAGAACATCCCATTGACCACTATTCGTTGTACCCTGTTATCCAGCCAATTACCTATCCATGTACAAATAGTATATCCTAGGCCAAGTTCCCTTAATTTGATGATCAGTCTCCTGTGAGGCACTGTATCGAAGGCTTTTGCAAAATCTAAATAGACCACATCCACTGCTTTGCCCTGGTCAAGATTAACGCTCACTTCCTGGTAGAAGCTATTTAAGTTAGTTTGACACAATCTGTCCATCAGAAACCCATGCTGACTCTTGCTAATAAATTTAGTATTCTGCAGATAATCCTCTATGCTATCCCTCAAAATTCCTTCCAATATTTTACCCACTATAGAGGTTATACTAACTGGTCTATAGTTCTCCGGATGATTTTTAGATCATTTTTAAATAATGCCACTACCTCAGCTATACGCCATACCCTCTGTACCATACCCATATGTATATGTAATGTTATGTCATTAACAACAGCAATGCACTTTAGAAAATACAGCATAACTTACTGTTTGGATAAGGTAAGTATTCTTCAATTGCAGTCTGGAACCTGATCCCTAGAGGAGCAGATGGGCCCTTAGGCGGGACCACTTGGGGCTTTATCTGTACTCCTGTGGGCCAATCTGACTCTGCTAGTGAACATGGCTGCTTTAATGGCTGCCTAAACAGACACTCCGCACAAACACACCCTAGCCATGTACAAACAATGACAAGACAAAATGACAAATACACTGCACACAAAAAAAAATAGTACAAACTGTTTACAGACAAGACACAGCACATAAAAGACACAAGACTACTTACATCCACAACCAGGACAAACTCCTCCAAACTACTCCTTAATATCCCTATCTCTCATTTCTCAAGGGATTTGTGCTATTACCATTGCATGTGATGCCTTCTACCAATAGGAAAAGGCTAGGAAGTGTTTTCTGGAATGTGACAATTTTCATTGCATTTATTTGTCTGCAGAGTCTATCAAAAACCTGCTGTCTGACGGAACAAGCCGATTCACTATCGAAATTCAATAGACAATCAAATGTGATGCTTAGTAAATACTGCATTTATGATGATGTCCGGTGATTTGGTTTAGAAGTCAAACACGATTCTTAGTAAATTTACCCCTCGGACTGTAATGCACACAGACACTGACATACTAGACAGACACATTTAATCAAACAAACTCAAACACACACAGGTGCACGCTTACCCGGAAACCAATTAACCAACCAGTAAGTCTTCAGAAGAGATGCTAGATAGTAATTGTTCCCCAGCGGACACCACAACAGTAACAATACAGCACAACAATAATAAATAATAACACACCTAGATAGGGAGCTGAGGAGCAGATCATATTGTTATCTTAGAAGGTTCTAAGGCTGTGTATATATTGTTTTGATCCGTATTTAATATATATGATACTATATGGATCATTTTGATATTTGTCATTTGATTATGCTGGTAATTACCTTGATTATAGTAATTAGTGAAACTTTCACAATAGACATTCCAAAAAAAAAAAAAGAAAAAGAAAACCCCATGACAAACAAATAATGGTTCACATAAATTAATAGCCTGCAACATTCACCTTTTGAACTCTTAATTAATGTTGAGAAACACTATCATTAGACAACAGTATAATTATCGGAGGACAATAGAATACATTTCACTCATTAATGTTTGATGACCATTGATGATGAGCGCGTTCAGAGCCCCTGATAGATCTGAAGCTAAAGCATTATATATATTTCATGGGGAAGACTGGAGCCAGTTGTTGCCTCATTTGTCTTCCAGTATGCAGCATATTGATGCTGGATCTTCAGTGAAAACATTAAGGGGTCTATTTACTAAGCCTTGGATGGAGATAAAGTACCAGCCAATCAGTTCCTAATTGCCATGTCACAGGCTGGGTTTAAAAAATGGCAATTTGGTGCGGGCTGGTTGGGACTTTATCTTCGTGCACTTTATCTCCATCCCAGGCTGAGTAAATAGACCCATATGTGTTTGATTCTGCATATGGAGAGAGGGGGCTGGAGAGAGAAAGAGTGGGGGTAGGGGCAGATAGGGACTGGGGGGTGGAGAGTGGGGAAGGGGCAGTAACCAGCCCCAGACCTCTCAGCCTTGGCTGGATGGGAAAGTAGGGGGAAAAAATTATGTAGTGTTCCGCCTATTTTTCTCTAAATTACATCAGGCTGAACCAAGTGAGAGGGGGGATAATGCTATGGCAGGAAGACACAGCATTGGTTACCCCTGCCATATCTTTATCCAGCTCCAAACCAGTCTTCCCAGGTCTGGAATCCTTGAAAAGTTGGGACCCCACCAAAAAGTAGGGTCCCCCAGGCCTGGACTGAAAGCCAAGGGCCTGGGGAACAAATTGCCAGCATTCCCAGATATTAAGGCTCACCGGCACCTGTAATCTGCTTGGAACTAAAATATCTAACTAAAGACACTACATACACTCCAATGGTTGTAGTTCTTTATTATAAAAAAGAAAAATCATACTCAACTATCTTTTGAGCGAATCCTCTTTGGATTTTACACTCTACGAAACAATGCCAATGTCAGTCAGTGACCAATGGTATTGGTTTAGAACCAAAACTGAAGGTTAATAAAGTTACCCCACTGAGTCCAATTCTTCAACATGTTGAGTTTGGGAAAGTTCTGGGACAGCCATTGAGAAGATGACATAGAGATGGCTGGACATGTGTGAGAAGAGAGAAGGGGAGAGGTCTTGTTCTTATTCTTCATTTAGATCAGGGCCATCCAAACTTTTTCTTAGAGTGCCATATTAACAAAATGACTTTGAATTTAGGATCCCTCAAAAATGGTTTTATAAGGCAGATATTTTCATCCTTCAACCCACAGTAATGTATTCCAACTCCCAGCAACCTGACCAAGATGATAAAAATGTTAGGGCACGCCATCAGTTTTTGTAAGGAGAGAATTAATCATTAACAAAAGATTTATCAAGATTGTGCCCTCAGTTTATATTATGTCCGCAGCAGCCCTAGCCTAATAGAAGTGACCAGATTTAACCTCTCTTATGCAAAGATATCTCCTACTTGGCAGTATGAATAGGAGAGTGGGGAGCTAGGACAGAGGAGTTGGCATTAGGAAGAGAAGAGTGAGATAGGAGAGTGGGCAGTAGGGAAAGGAGAGTGAGAAGCAGAGATAGGAGAGTGGGCAGTGGAGAGAGGAGAGCGAGTAGCAGAGATAGGAGAGTGGGCAGTTGGGACAGGGGTGCTGACAGTAGAGAGGAGAGTAGGAAGTGGGGACAGGGGAGCTGGAGTATGGGTAGGAGAGTGGGCAGCAGGGAGAGTATAGTGGTTAGCTGAGACAGATGAGTTAGCAGTGGGAAGAGGAGAGTGGGAAATACTGTAGGGAGAGGACAGTGGGCAGTGAGACAGATATCTGCTATGGTACCATGCTGCCTGTCTGTCACCCATGGCAATATGGTGGTTGTCCAACACATAAGACCCATTATTTGTGCATATGTGTACGGCCTCATTCTGGGCGTGTGAAGGACTATTTTGTGTATTTTATATAGAGATGCGCGGGATCGGATGTAACGCCAGAATTAACACTAGTTTGGTTTTATCCAGATTTTTCTTATAGGCTATCCAAAACACGTGACATCCGTGAGCCAATAAGATGCCGTTTTGAGAACCGAGTAAATCCAAGTAAAACCGAGTAAAACCGAACCCGCTCATCTCTAATTTTATATTATAGAAACAGGCATAAGTCTAACTCAGCATCAGGCATGTGATCTCATGCACACAGGCACTCTAATGCTAGATACACACATGTACAGTAGGCAACATATACACATGTGCTGAGGCATGTTTGGGCAGAAGCCAAGTGTGTGGAACATATGTTTTCAGATGGTGGAGTACATAACTGACATATATAATGGCAGATGCTCAATTAGAATGCCAGCAGCATGGTAAGCACTGAATACCCTTGCGGCTCACTGCGCTCACCATGCTGCAGGCTCCGGGATTCTGGCTGGCGGCATAGCTGGCTGTCGGGCTTCCTGCATCGGTATCTTGACCACCAGGATCCCAACAGCTGGCAAATTAAACGCATCCCTACATATACAACATTTATGAACTTAACTTGGGAGTTCTTAGTAATTTGAACCCATTGCCTGTGGCATTGCAGTCAGACAATCTATTCAGTGAGCTATCTGCATAGAAAGGTAGATAATTCTAAGCTAGAGAATTCTATCTATTTGAAGCTTACCTTGTACTTTGTGATAAAATGATCAGCATTGCGGCTGAGCAGATCTATGTAGTGTGTGGCTACAAGGGATTGGATGTGTGGCTGCACACTACATATATCTGCTGAATTGCAATGCTAATTATTCTTTTACAAAGTATCAGTAGCTTCATGTTGTTAGGAATCTCATGGTTTCTATGCAGGATCAAATAGACCAATGAGTAGTGTGTTTGATTAAAATTCAACAGGTCATAGGTTTGAATCCTGGGTATGGCGGTATATTGAAATGTGTTATTTAATAAAGGGTAATGGAACTGAATAACAATGAGCTCTCAAGTCAAGTGTATGAATGTGGTATAAAGAGGATTTGTGTAAAATTAAATTTTCTGCTGTGGTCTATAAATGTGGGTATATTTGGTTAGGGGCATCATAGCATGGGCTTTCTCTGGGATCAATATTTTCCTGCCCCTTCCCCACGAGGCACGCACTTATGTCCCTATTGAAAAGATGGGGGGGCATTCTCTCTCTGGTACAGGGCACCAAAAAGTCTAGTTACGGCTCTGGGTTGCTGTTCATGTTGACTACCTTTGCGTTTCCTTTTGGTAGGAGATATCCAAAACATTGGCTATACTGTATGTTGCTGCTGTTTGCCCACTAGTGACCCTGCACCATAAATGTTGGTGGACCCAATACAGTACATACTAAATTGGAAAAAACTCTTCTGCTCTCCAGTTATCATTTGCCGGCATCAGGATTTTTTAATGTTTCAGTAGGAGACAGAGATGATTTGTAAAACAGTAATTAAAGTGGTTGTGATCAAAATCTTTGCTTGCGGCTCTATCCTGATTTACAATGCCTCAGCTCTGGCTGGCGTTTTATCATTGTAATTTAAATTACCTCTTTTTTTATGACTTAACTGTGACTGACCAGAAGGAAAATAATTTGGATTAATTAAGGAAATCTTTCTTTATTACCCTTGTCTTCTGTGGTGTGACATGGTCTGCAAAGCAGCAATCTAAGTAATATTAGGGTTTTCATGAGCGCGGTCACTGAGAACCTCGCTGCTGATGAGGGCTCCGGCCCACGGTGCTTGCACTTTATGACCCCTCTAGGTGGGATTGCAGAGTATAAAGCAGACACTTGTTTTACATTTGCATCTATTTTACTCTTTCAGAAACTTTGAAGTCTGCAATATGACAAGATCAATGTAATAAAAAATGTTTAATACTAGAAGGAAATTTCTGGTTAAATAAAATGACAAATGGTATACTGTACTGCTGACTTATGGTTCAACTAATCCCAAAAATGTAAGTGTTTATATTTGAATTAGAGATGTTCGGTGGGCACTTTTCATGATTTGTGTTTTGGTTCTAATTCCCCGCTCGTGTTTTTGTTTTGGATTGGATTTGCCAAAACCAACCTTTCGTGTTTTGGTTTTGGTTTTGGATCTGGATGATTTTTTTAAAAACATAAAAATGGCTAAAATCACAGGATTTGGGGGTAATTTTGATCCTACGGTATTATTAACCTCAATAACATTCATTTCCACTCATTTACAGTTTATTCTGAACACCTCACACCTCACAATATTGTTTTTAGTCCAAAATGTTGCACCGAGGTGGCTGTATGACTAAGCTAAGTGATACAAGTGTGCCGCACAAACACCTGGCCCATCTAGGCATGGCACTGCAGTTACAGACTGGATGGCACTTAAATAAACTAGGCCCCAAACAGCACATCATGCAAAAAAGAAAAAGATGTGCACCGTGGTGGCTGTATGACTAAGCTAAGCGACACAAGTGTGCGGCACAAACATCTGGCCTATCTAGGAGTGGCACTGCAGTGTCAGACAGGATGGCAGATATAAAAAAAGGCCCCAAACAGCACATCATGCAAGGAAGAAAAAGAATTGCAATGAGGTAGCTGTATGACTAAGCTAAGCGACACAAACAATTGGCCCATCTAGGAGTGGCACTGCAGTGGCAGGCTGGATGGCACTTAAAAAAATAGTATCCAAACAGCACATCATGCCAAGAAGTAAAAGAGGTGCAATGAGGTAGCTGTATGACTAAGCTAAGCGACACAAGTGTGCGGCACAAACACCTGGCCCATCTAGGGTTGGCACTGCAGTCCCACTGCACTAATGGCGGATACCGGACGCACGTCTAACACCAGCATAGTTGTTATGGCCTCAGTAATCTGCTCTGCAACAGGGTATATATATATATATGTATATATATATATATATATATTAGAGATGAGCGGGTTCAGTTCTCCAAGATCCGAAACCCCCCGAACTTCACCTATTTTACACGGTTTCAAGGCAGCCTCAGATCTTCCCGCCTTGCTCGGTTAACCCGAACGCGCCCGCACGTCATCATCCTGCTGTTGGATTCTCGCGAGATTCGTATTCTATATAAAGAGCCGCGCGTCACTGCCATTTTCACTCGTGCATTGGAGATTGAATGGAGAGGACGTGGCTGCGTTCTCTCCCTGAAAAGCTCTGTAATCTGTGCTCAGTGTGCTGCAAATATCTGTGCTCAGTGTGCTGCAAATATCTGTGCTCAGTGTGCTGCAAATATCTGTGTTCAGTGTGTTGAAAATATCTCTGCCTGAAAATGCTCCATATTTGTGCTCAGCGTGCTTTAAATATCTGTGCTCAGTGTGCTGCATTGTGGGGACCACCAGTATATAATTTTAGTAGTACAGTACAGTAGGCCATTGCTGTATTTTGCAGCTCTGTGTCAAGTATACTATCCATATCTGTGCTGCATTATTGTGAGCAGTATATAGTAGGACAGTGCAGCATTTTGGTGACCAGCAGTATACATATAGTACAGTACAGTAGGCCATTGCTGTATCTTGCAGCTCTGTGTCAAGTATACTGTCCATATCTGTGCTGCATTATTGTGAGCAGTATATAGTAGGACAGTGCAGCATTTTGGTGACCAGCAGTATACATATAGTACAGTACAGTAGGCCATTTCTGTATCTTGCAGCTCTGTGTCAAGTATACTATCCATATCTGTGCTGCATTATTGTGAGCAGTATATAGTAGGACAGTGCAGCATTTTGGTGACCAGCAGTATACATATACAGTAGTACAGTACAGTACAGTAGGCCATTGCTGTATCTTGCAGCTGTGTCAAGTATACTATCCATATCTGTGCTGTATTGTTGTGAGCAGTATATAGTAGGACAGTGCAGCACTTTGGTGACCAGCAGTATACATATAGTACCGTACAGTAGGCCATTGCTGTATCTTGCAGCTCTCTGTTACTTCTAGTATCCTGATCAGTGCTCAATATCTGCTGCATTGTAGTAACCAGTATGTATACTGTACTGTGCGACGTGTGTTATACACCTGGTGATTTTTTACATCCTGTAATCTGTACTGAGCGATCTGTGAGATACACCTGGGGATTATACAACCTGTATACTGTACTGTGCAGCGTGTGATACACATGGTGATGATTATACACCCTATATACTGTACTGAGCGATTTGTGAGATACACCTGGGGATTATACACCCTGTATACTGTACTGTGCGGCGTGTGATACACCTGGTGATGATTATACACCCTATATACTGTACTGAGTGATGTGTGAGATACACCTGGGGATTATACACCCTGTATACTGTACTGTGCGGCGTGTGATACACCTGGTGATGATTATACACCCTATATACTGTACTGAGCGATGTGTGAGATACACCTTCAGATTATACACCCTGTATACTGTACTGTGTGGCATGTGATACACCTGGTGATGATTATACACCCTATATACTGTACTGAGCGATGTTTGAGATACACCTGGGGATTATACACCCTGTATACTGTACTGTGTAGCGTGTGATACACCTGGTGATGATTATACACCCTATATACTGTACTGAGCGATGTGTGAGATACACCTCGGGATTATACACCCTGTATACTGTACTGTGTGGCATGTGATACACCTGGTGATGATTATACACCCTATATACTGTACTGAGCGATGTTTGAGATACACCTGGGGATTATACACCCTGTATACTGTACTGTGCGGTTTGTGATACACCTGGTGATGATTATACACCCTATAAACTGTACTGAGTGATGTGTGAGATACACCTGGGGATTATACACCCTGTATACTGTACTGTGCGGCATGTGATACACCTGGTGATTATACTATACATCCTGTAATCTGTACTGAGTGATGTGTGAGATACACCTGGTAATATCTGTGCTCAGTGTGCAGCATTGTGGTGACCACCAGTATATAGTAGTATAGTACAGTAGGCCATTGCTGTGTCTTGCAGCTCTGTGTCACTTCTAGTATCCTGATCAGTGCTTAATATCTGTGCTCAGTGTCAGTGCTGCATTGTGGTGACCAGTATACTACAGTACAATAGTCCAGTGCTGTTCTCGCTGCTCAGTGTCAGTTCTCCATAGTATCATCAGTGATCAGTATAATCAGTTCTCAGTATAATCAGTGTGCTGTTAGACGTGCGCCTGTTTTCCGCCATTAGTGCAATTTAGGGATTTAGACACTTGATGAAGTTATTGTGTCCCGGTACAAAATCCCATCTAGATTCCACTTCATTAGGCAGGCGATAGCGAGATTTTACCAATTAATATCAGTGATTTATAATTATTAATTACAGTGATCTTGCCAAATAATTCCAGTGATTTTGTCATTTTCTTCCAGTGATTTGGACCAATAATACCATTGATTAGAACAAATAATTCCAGTGATTTTGTCATTTTATTCCAGTGATTTGGACCAATAATACCATTGATTAGAACGAATAATTCCTGTGATTTTGTCATTTTCTTCCAGTGATTTGGACCAATAATACCATTGATTAGAACGAATAATTTCTGTGATTTTGTGATTTTCTTCCAGTGATTTGGACCAATAATACCATTGATCAGAATGAATAATTTCTGTGATATTGAGGTGTTTGTGTCGCTTAGCTTAGCCATCCAGCGACCACAGTGCACCTCTTTTTCTCTTTTCTTTGCATCATGTGCTGTTTGGGGCCAATTGTTTTAAGTGCCATCCTGTCTGACACTGCAGTGCCACTCCTAGATGGGCCAGGTGTTTGTGTCGGCCACTTGTGTCGCTTAGCTTAGCCATCCAGCGACCTTGGTGCAAATTTTAGGACTAAAAATAATATTGTGAGGTGTGAGGTGTTCCGAATAGACTGGAAATGAGTGGAAATTATGGTTATTGAGGTTAATAATACTATGGGATCAAAATTACCCCCAAATCCTATGATTTAAGCTGTTTTTGAGGGTTTCTTTAAAAAAAAAAACACCCGAATCCAAAACACACCCGAATCCGACAAAAAATTTTCAGGGAGGTTTTGCCAAAACGCGTCTGAATCTAAAACATGGCCGCGGAACCGAATCCAAAACCAAAACACAAAACCCGAAAAATTTCCGCTGCACATCTCTAATATATATATATATATATGGCAGTATCACTGGAATTATATGGCAGTTCCACTGGACATATACGGCAGTACCGCTGTACATATACAGCAGGATCACTGGACTTATAAGGCAGTACCACTGGAATTATACAGCAGGATCACTGTATTTATACGGCAATACCGCTGGACATATATGGCAGTAACGCTGGACATATACGGCAGTATCACTGGACATATACAGCAGTATCACTGGACTGGACTTATACGCCAGTACCACTGGAATTATATGGCAGGATCACTGGACTTATGCGCCAGTACCACTGGAATTATACGGCAGGATCACTGGACTTATGCGCCAGTACCACTGGAATTATACGGCAGAATCACTGGAATTATACGGCAGGATCACTGGATTTATACGGCAGTACTGCTGGGCATATACGGCAGGATCACTGGACATATACGGCAATACCACTGGACATATACAGCAGCACAGGGACACCACCACTGGACTGATGCAGGACAACACAGCACCACTGCAATGGACTGGACTTATACAGCAGCACTGGACATATGGCAGCTGAGTACACCCCCGCTGTGACTGGACTGATGCAGCACAACACACCACCACTGGATTGATGCAGCACAACACAGCACCACGGAACTGGACTTATACAGCAGCAGTGGACATATACGGCAGTATCACTGGACATATACGCAGTACCACTGGACTGGATTTATACGGCAGTATCACTGGACTTATACGGCAGTATCACTGGACATATACGCAGTACCACTGGACTGGATTTATACGGCAGTATCACTGGACTTATACGGCAGTATCACTGGACTTATACGGCAGTACCACTGGACTTATACAGCAGCACAGGGACACCACCACTGGACTGATGTAGGACAACACAGCACCACTGCAATGGACTGGATTTATACAGCAGCACTGGACTGATGCAGCATAAGACACCACCACTGGACTAGACTTATACATCAGCACTGGACATATGGCAGCAGAGGACACCACCACTGTGACTGGACTGATGCAGCACAACACACCACCACTGGACTGATGCAACACAACACAGCACCACTGGACTGGACTTATATAGCAGCACTGGACATATAGCAGTAGAGGACACAACCACTGTGACAGGACAGATGCAGCACAATACATGACCACTGAGGACACTGAGGACGGAGACACGTCCTCTCTCTACACTCTCCATTGCCAGAGTGAAAATGGCAGCGAAGCACGGTGACTTATATTGAATCCAAACCCCACGAGAATCCGGCAGCAGGATGATGGCATTTTGCCTCGTTCTGGTTTCTGAGTCAGTCGGGAAAACCTGAGCCTGACTCGGATCCGGGCTCGGGTAGTGAAGTCTGGTAGGGTTCATTTCTCTGAGAACCAAACCCGCTCATCTCTAATTTGAATCATGGAGCTAAAGGCCTGAGTTGGACCTATGTCTGTTTTCTTAGCACAACATACTCATTTCTGCCCAAATATTGCATATGCAAATGTCTGTATAAAGCTTCGGATGCATCTTTCACTTCACAATCTTACATCTAGAGTTGTGGAACAGAGGAAGAGAAGTGAGTCAATGCTTGGGTATGTTGGTATAATAAAGTATTATATACAAAAAATAAAATATAGGTTGTATTTGCATATATGGCATTACTGATTCCAGTAAGCAGCGCTGTTTCTAGGGCCAGATGAGCCGTGCAGTTGTATAGGGCACCTGTGGCCATGGCCTCTGTCTCTTTCTGACAGTATTCCAAGTGGTCTGGCTGTCCACATGGAATACTATTGAAAATGTCCCACCCAAAATGGCCACCACCTCAGAAGAGACACTTCTGAAGAATGCTAGAGGAGGAGGCGGCCATTTTCGGACGGACGTTTACTAGACAGAGCCAGAGGGAGGAGGCAGGCGTGAACAGTACAGCAGTGCTTGGACCACAGTGGAAGCAGCAGCAGAGACAGCAGCAGTGTCATGAAACAACCCCTGAAAATGAGCAGAGTGGTAATTTTAAGGGGCATTATTATGTGAGGCATGCTGCATATATTGTGTCTGCATAATTTGGTGCAAGTGGCATTACTGTGTGGGGCATAACAACTGTCTTTACTATTTGGGGCATAATTGGGTGCAAGGGGCATTACTGTGTCTGGCATAATATGGTATAAGGTGCACTATTGTGTTGGTGTAGGTAGTCTTTTCCTGCAAGGTCATGCTTTTTGCAGAAAGGCTACACCCCTTTGCCACAAGGTCATGCCCCCTTTTGGGGCATGCACACATTTTTTCTTTTTACAATGTTTATGGAAGGAGGAGGGCACATTTTTTTTGCATTCACACTGGGAGTCAAATTGTCTAGAATAGACCTACCAGTAAGTCTTGACTGCAAGTGCCAGCAAAACCATGGTTTCCAGGGCATACTGGTGCTTACTGAACTATAAGTGCCACTATGCTGATCAGTCACAGACATACACTAGGCGGATTGGGAAAGTAATTGCATTGTGTATGCCTAGCATCTGAATTAAATATTTTCAGCACCATGGACGGCTCCTAATCCTTTGCATGAAGCAGAAGTAGTAACTACACTTGTATTTTTCCTGCTCCATCATGTACAGAAGAAGTGAGAAGCAGGTTCCATAATGTCATTATGTTACGGTTGTCATTGGGTCTTCCCTCCGAAGGTTGGGCTCGGGAGGGCACAGGCATTAAGTCTGTAGATAGGTAGCAGTGTCAGGGTGAGCAGAGTTGAGTGTTATTATTTTAATATGTCATATTGTATATTGCTTATTATGTCATAATTTTGGTGGATAATTGAACCCAAAAAAGTACATCTGTAGCCTCTTCTTTCTCTCTTGTGCACTTTTGAAAATCCCATAGTGTCTCTGCTGGTTTCCAGACACTAAAAGTCACTCTTCCTTCTTCTAGTCAATAGCTTGACCTCTTCTCTACCGCACTGGTCATGTCACAGCTCTCTATTGTCCAATGCTCTCCTTCTAAATGATTACAGTCTCAGTACTGGTGGAACATCCAGTAGCATCCAAGACTCTGTTAGTAAGGCTCGTACATGACTCAGAACAGTCCTCAAACCAATCTTCATCAAGTCATCAGTGCTGGGTTACAGTCATTACACACAGTGTTTCCACAGAGCTAAAGCTATAGTAAGATGACATCTGCTGCACTTTGGAGGATAAATAAGACGTAACTCAGAAGTAACAATGGGCAATCCAGTGTCCTCTGCTCCGCAACATTGACAAGGGGGCATTAATAGGCTTTGTTTCACCTTATAGATGATAAATACTAATTCAAATATGAAAATAATGTTTCCCTACCATTGTGACCACTGCAATCCCATTCACACTAGCTCCAGTCTTTCATTTGCCCCTCACTTAGTAATCGTGTTCCAATATTTTAATATACATTATGCAGAGACTATTGATACTTTTTATTTTTTATTATAATTATGAATAATAATAATAATAATAATAATAATAATAATAATAATCTGATGTGGCCAGTTTCAACCGGGCAAAGATTTGCTGACCTGAACATTTTACCCATTTTCACCTTCTTCGTAGGGGAATTTGGAAAAATCCCTGCTTAGTGGGTGGCTGCAAATAACTGTCACAGTTTCCAGCCCACCCACCAGGTCACATGTTCTAGGTCACCCAGCAGATGCACAGGGAGAGGTCACCAACTGTCACATATTCCAGTGCACAATGGTGATGCATTGTAAATGGCAGGTGGACATTTTAACACATAACTCCAAAAAAAAAAGCAACCAATTACATTGCCAATTCTTCAAATCTACAGACCAAGACCTTTAATTTGGTACACGATGTGCCCTGCACGGACACCAGCATCATAAAAAAATATGTCATCCATAAAATCGTCCTTCTTCTATTAAGGTATAGATAAATAACTCACCAGCTCACCTCATTAGCAGGAAAGAGTACTTCTTTTCAGCAAACCCCATGAATTATCATTTGTTTATATATGTAACTACTGTATGTGATTTCTTTATTATAGTATAAAAGAATATAGAGTAAAGGTGAATTGTTTTGGCTTCCCACTGGTAGCAAATCAATAATGATGTACAAATCTGGCCTAATATTATGAACACCATGAACAATGACACAACTAATTTACCTAGTACGGGAAATGGTTCTAAATTGCACACCCTCCAGTAATGAAAGGTGCTATGCTGCTGAGAATAAAGTATTATACACAGACAAAGGGGGTGCAGATGCACTAAACGATCATTACAGTATAATAAAATATAATATGTCATAAGAGGTTGTTGGTATATCGTTGGCCAATGATATCGGCCTGCCCACCAATCGTCCAGGTCACCTCTTGTCGAGCAGGTCCCTAACACTATGGGGCCAACATCTGGAACGCAGGCAACCCTGAAACATGATCAAGCAAAGGACCCCCCCAGGGCATCACATTTTTTTTCACATACTCTCTACCTTTAAACTCATAGTAGGGACCTTCGCATTCCTACACTTTACAGATGGGTCTACGGTTATCTTGGCTAGTTTGCTGCGCCTAGGAACAACATGGTTTATTAACATAAACCCTTCATCTATTGCTCTGAGCTGCAATACAGTAAAGAGAACAATACAGCAGCGGATTAACTCATTACAGCAGGGGATTAAGTTCGACTGCCCAGTCTCAGTTAATCCTATTAAAGGTCAAGATAAACATGGACCCATCTGTATATCACTTTACTATCGCTATTTTTTAGTGTGATGCCCTGTGGGGGTCCTTTGCTGGATCATGTTTTTGGGTTCCCTGCAATCCAGATGTTGGCCCCATAGTGTTAGGGACCTGCTCGAAAAGAGGTGACCTGGACGATTGGTGGGCAGGCCGATATCATTGGCCAATGATATACCGACAACCTCTTATGACATATTATATTTTATTATACTGTCATGATCGTTTATTGCGTCTGCACCCCCTTTGTCTGTGTATACTACTTTATTCTCAGCAGCATAGCAGCTTTCATTACTGGAGGGTGTGCAATTTAGAACCATTTCCCCTACTATGTATATGTACACACCTGAGGTCTGAGAATGCCTCAATCTAGATTGGCACCCCTTCCCCTACCACCCTGTTTTTAAGCAGGGAACCAGCATGGACTGCACTGTGACACAGGCATAATTCTAAGTAAGTCCTATTTATTTATACATAGTGTCAGTATATTTGGGGCTGGCATTTGGACGTAGGGTCCCCCGGGCTGTTCTGGCTGTGCTGTCTCAGGGCATCACCATTTAAATACACAGTCACTTTTTATATCCTGTTTGTCTATTAGTTATGTATGCACATTTTTTTTCACGTACTCTTTACCTTTAAACTCATAGTAGGGACATAGTAACATAGTAACATAGTATCTAAGGTTGAAAAAAGACAATTGTCCATCGAGTTCAACCTATTTGTGGTCTCCTATGCACGATTATTTTGTATAAAATTTTGACTGAAGTTGATGACTGCCATTACGTTTTACCCCTCTTTTTTATAATAACCATAGTGCGTGACTATGCCCCGTAACCCTGGATATCCTTATCTATTAGGAATTTATCTAACCCATTCTTAAAGGTGTTGACGGAGTCCGCCATTACAACTCCCTCAGGCAGGGAATTCCAAACACGTATCGTCCTTACCGTAAAAAAGCCTTTACGGGACCTTCACATTCCTACACTTTATATCACTTTACTATCACTATGTTTTAGTGTGAAGCCCTGGGGGGGACGGGTCCTTTGCTGGATCATGTTTCGGGGGTCCCTGCATTCAAGATGTTGGCCCCATAGTGTTAGGGACCTGCTCGACAAGAGATGACCTGGACGATTGGTGGGCAGGCCAATATCATCTAATAAATCTAATTATTGTTCCATGTGTGTTGTGATACTCACATTTACGTCATTCACAAGCAATAGTTTGTGCTTATTAAGGACATGGTGGTCATTCCGAGTTGATCGCTAGCTGCATTTGTTCGCAGCGCAGCGATCAGGCTAAAAAACGGCAGTTCTGCGCATGCGTATGTGACTCAATGCGCAGGCTCGACGTACGGGCAAAACGAACAATGTAGTTTTGCACAAGGTCTAGCGAAGCATTTCAGTCGCACTGGTTGCCGCAGAGTGATTGACATGAAGTGGGCGTTTCTGGGTGGCAACTGACCGTTTTCAGGGAGCGTTTGGAAAAACTCAGGCGTGCCAGGGAAAACGCAGGCGTGGCTGGGCGAACGCTGTGCGGGTGTGTGACATCAAATCCGGAACTGAATAGTCTGAAGTGATCGCAAGCGCTGAGTAGGTTTGGAGGTACTCTGAAACGACACAAATTTTTTTTGCAGGCGTTCTGCGATAAAAATGTTCGCACTTCTGCTAAGCTAAAATACACTCCCAGTGGGCGGCAGCATAGAGTTTGCACGGCTGCTACAAACTGCTAGCGAGCGAACAACTCGGAATGACTCCCATGGATTCATTGTTTTATTAGATTAAATGATTGTTGATACTACCTGATCAGCTTTTGTATACCGTGTGCAGTGATTGGCCTCGCCCTTCATGGGGAGGTAAAACAGTCATCAAATTGCGCTTTTCAGTCTTTTCCCTAGAATTCTTACAATAAAAAAAAAGCGACTAGTAGTTATAGTTTTATTTTATAATTAATAATGGTACTTTTATTTTATAAAAATTTTAACTTCTGATTCATTGTTATAATATTTTCATTATTTAGATCTTATATTACCAGATTATAAACTATTGTTCATTAGTTGTAATGAAAAATGTCGGCCTAGGCTCCGTCTTTGTATTTCTCTATGAGCGATTATAATGGCTCTTAGAAATCTTACAGTAACCGTGTTATTATAGGAGCTTTCATTCCTTTGCTGCTTTTTTTCCCCTCTTAAATGAAGGAATAATGTGAAACCGTGGTAACAATAGTATTGCTAAATTGAAACATTTGTGAAGAGAAGTGGCAGCATTCTTCTCCTGACCTGTAATTTGCTTGGGCTGTGTTCGTACTTTTTCACTTACTAAAATTCTCCTTTCCTGCACTCTTCCTCCTCTTGTCGTGTGTCCTGTCCTATTTAATTGCTCTGCCATTACTATGGCTTGCTCGTGACCTTATTCTGTATTATTTTTCTCTGTCTCTGTGATATTCCCAGTGTTTTCTGTAACCCCACTCTGTCTGTTTCTTGTTATTATGAGCCAGTTTGTGTGCTACAGTATATGACGCTTTATTATTGTAAGTTCTGTGTCTTTGTGGCTCCCTGTTCTCTGCCATGCAGGGTCATACATAGAAAGAATCAGCGAGGAGAAATAAGAATCTCTATCCCTATAAAAGGACATTATAGCCCCCCTGGAACCCATTCTTCCTGTATTGTTTTAGGTGAAAACATCTGTGGATGGTGCATTTTGTGACTGAGAGCTCTGACTAGTAATATTCTTTGTCTATTCTGATCACTACACATTCGGAACCTTTACATTTTCATAGTCTAATGCACAGGTTCTCAAACTCGATCCTCAGGACCCCACACGGTGCATGTTTTGCAGTTCTCCTCACAGAATCACAAGTGACATAATTAGCTCCACCTGTGGACCTTTTAAAATGTTTCAGTGAGTAATTAATACACCTGTGCACCTGCTGGGTGACCTGCAAAACATGCACAGTGTGGGGTCCTGAGGACCGAGTTTGAGAACCACTGGTCTAATGGACTCCTGGGTGAGAAGATTGCAATTTACAGTGACAGGAGAGGAGGGAGCGGGTACCATCCAGCTGTTACCTGAGTGGGATATTTAGAAATGCTGGATATTTTGCCTTGAGTGCAGATATTAATTTTAGTACACCGTCCCTATCTTGGAAAGTTCTAGTCTCAGAGCTCAATCCCTGTTCCCCAGCTCACTTCACTAAGGCTGTAAACAAGGAGATGATTACACTCTGGAAGTGCCAGCCTCACTGATCATCAAAAGTGTGGGAGTTTGGGAGACGG
Organism: Pseudophryne corroboree; assembly: GCF_028390025.1. NCBI lineage: Eukaryota > Metazoa > Chordata > Amphibia > Anura > Myobatrachidae > Pseudophryne > Pseudophryne corroboree. The sequence goes on from NC_086451.1 coordinate 475,353,583, forward strand.
ATCATATCAGAACTTTACTCGAAGGGAGAAACAGTGACCACCACCTAATTGAGTCCCAATGATTAACCTTTTTCATGCAGGGCAATGGGTTCTGGGAACTTGTAGATGTATATCCTGTATAATCAGAGTGCAGGACAGATGGGCCCCCTAAGCCCCTTGGTACCATCTGTTCCCACTATACTGTAGCTATATCCATGCCGGATGTTATCAGTTAAGATCATATGGAAATGTATGAATTTACATCCCCCTATTTATCAGATTATGGTACAATGAAGGCTTTGGGAAAATCTGCCCAGGTGTGGAATAGAATTCTATAATGGCAGCAGTACTGGAAAGGAATGAAAGGTGGTCACCTGGGACATGGTGAGGCATGGCCATATGATATTTAGGACATTTAAACAGGCGGCGTGGTTAAGGGCTTTGTGGTCTAAGGGTCAGTAATGTGAATTGGATTCTAGAGGACACATGGCGAAAGTGTAAGTGTTTGTAAAGTGTTGCTGCAGATGTGGATTTCCAGATTGGAAGATGTTACAGTAGCCAAGGAGGGAGAGAATGTGAAATGATTTTTGGTAACATTCGCCACCTATAACCTTACTAACCATCAAGAAATTTCTAGTTCAAGAAGAAAATAATATTTATTATGTACATGTGTTACATTAAACTGAAAATGATCTGATTGAACATTTTTTTTCTCAGAGTGACAAGGATAAACATTGCAAAGATAAAGTGTGGTACATGTGCAGAAAGGCTCAATCAAAAATGCCAGAGAAAAAAGCTGGGAACATTGGCCCTAATCCATTATGTGAATAATAATTTTAGGAAGAAATCTACTGTATTAATTGTGTTCATAAATTTACATGTCCATATATAATTTGTTCATTTTTGCTTTAAAATAAGGGGAAATATATCATACATATAAAGAGTGGAGAAGTGGACCATACTGCTTCTACTGTAGCTAGAATTTATAAAATGTGTTCTATAATATGGCAGTTAGGAGCAGATTGGTTTCTATATGCACTGTCTTGGCTTGGACACTTTACTCTTTAGACGGTTTGTTACATTTCCCCCTTTATTTCTTTAACAGAGCATGTTCCCATTCATTTCAATCACAATACATTTATAATGGTATTCTGACCCTATTGAGATTCATTGTCCATTGATAGCAGTGGAATCCCTCACTTATCTCACAGATTGTCAAGTAAACTTCACTGTCACTTTCATGGCAATCTTCATAGTTTGTCCTTAGTATAATACATGAGTTGCAAATTTCCATGTAAATCAGAATAAAATAGAATTGTCTAAATTTAGCTTTTTGATTAACTCCAAAGTTTACTAAAATATAATGAATCTTTTACATGTTCTTTTTGATAGTAACATGTGATGATGCTGTAATTGTTCTGGCATGGTACTATAGGTGCATGCATACTTTGTAGGTAGTCACTATTAATTTAAAAATATATGGGAGATACAAGGGGTGATTGATAAGTACCCGTGTTTGAAGACAGATGGCGCCACCGAAGTCAAACCTGTATATCATCATTTAGTGTCATCTGGGTACTATGGCCCTCATTCCGATTTGATCGCTCGCTGCCGATTTTCACAGCATAGCGATTAGGTAAAAAAAGGCAAAACTGCGCATGCATATGGGCTGCAGTACACACGCGCAAAGTACTTTTACACAAAACTATGCAGTTTTACACAAGGACGAGCAACATTTTTCTGTCACTGTGTTGATCATTGAGTGATTGACATGAAGTGGGTGTTTCTGGGCAGAAACAGACCGTTTTCAGGGAGTGTGTTGAAAAACGCAGGCGTGCCAAATAAAAACACAGGAGTGGCTGGGGAAATGGGGGAGTGGCTGGCCGAACGCAGGGCGTGTTTGTGATGTCAAACCAGGAACTAAACAGTCTGCAGTGATCGCAAGGTAGGAGTAAGTATCGAGCAGCTCAGAAACTGCATGAAATTTTTTTGTAGCAGAACTGTGATCTTTTCGTTTGCACTTCTGCTAAGCTATGATATACTCCCAGAGGGTGGTGGCTTAGCGTTTGCACTTCTGCTAAAAGCAGCTAGCGAGCGATCAACTCAGAATGAGGGCCTATGTTGAAAAATAAATCAACATTTTCCTAATAATTTTTTTTTACTTGCCTAACATGGGTACTTATCAATCACCCCTCGTATAGCAAACATTGGAGAAAGATAAAGTGGAGAGAGAAAAAGTACCAGCCAATCAGCTCCTGTCATTTTTCAAAAATATCATAAACATGACATTGAGAAGCTAATTGGTTGGTACTTAAATTCCACTTTATCTTTCTCCAAGGTTTGTGTCATAACCTGTCACAATATCTGATCACAAAATATGGTATTGTTCAAATTTTGATGTTGTAAGAATGTATATTCTATAAGAAAATGTTTATTTTCAAACTGTATGTCAAGATGCAATTCTGCAATTAGCAGAGTGGGTCCATATGTGAGCTACAGAGGACTTTGCAGCTTATACGCAGACTCCACATCTTCCTACAGTAAGTGACAGAAATTTCTTAAGAAGGGCATTTTTGTTCATTAACCTTAGGAAGCATTATTCGGATTAAAATACATTTAATCTAGCATATTCTCCATGAGTCTTATTAAACTTGAGCCCGTGAGGCCCAAAACTACAGTATGCACCAATGTGTAAGTAAGTGTAAAAAATTAATCATTGCGTGGAAAACATAAAGACTTCGATAATTTATTTTGTGATGGCAGTGAAATTGTGTATTTATCCTAAGTGAACAAAGTGCACAACCATCATGACCCAGCTGTATTAGATTGTGGTTTCTAAGGGCAGGCTGGAATCGTGACAGTTGGATACATCTCTTTCATAGTTGTTTTCCTGAGTTATATGCCACTAAAAAACACCTACATCATAACTTTTCAACACCCTTCTCCACTGTGCTGTGCTGCCTACCACTCCCACAAAGATTGTAGATGGATGACAGAAAGTGGACCAGAATGAAGCTGAGATTCAATGGAAAACAGTGATTTACAAGAGGGATGTAATGTAAAGGAAGCTTATCTCATCATCATTAACAAATTTTAAGGTGATATTAAGCAAAATCCACATGAACTGTGGGCAGTATAGATGGCAATGGGGTTAGCATTATTAATTACATTTCTGAAAAAGATCCTATCTGTGTTAAGTTTGCTTTTTACGCTCCATGGGCCTAATTCAGACCTGTTAGTTCACTAGGGTTTTTTTGCAGTCCTGCGTTCTCATAGTCACCGCCCATAGGGGAGTGTATTTTCACTTTGCAAGTGTGCAAATGCATGTGTAGCAGAGCTGTACAAACAGATTTCGTGCAGTCTTCGAGTAGCCCAGGACTTACTCAGCCACTGCGAACGCTTTAGCCTGTCTGGGACCGGAATTGGCATCAGGAACCCTCCCTGCAAATGCATGGACACGCCTGCGTTTTTCCAACCACTCCCACAAATTGGCTACTTCCTGTCAATCTCCTTGCGAACGCCCATGCAAATTTATTCTGAGCACAAACCCATCGCTGAGCGGCGATCCGCTTTGTACCCGTGTGATGCGCCTGCTCATTGCGATGCATATGCATGGGCAGTTTAGACCTGATCGCCCACTGTTCAAAAACGCAGCCTAGCAATCGGGTCTGAATTAGGCCCCATGTCTTTAGGGGATTCTTCCAGTTGTTACGGTTTCCTCCCACACTCCAAAAACATACTGCTAAATTAACAGGCTGCTAAACAAAGTGTGTAGGTGTATGTGATAGGCAATATAGATAGTAGGCTCCCCTGGGGCAGGGACTGATGTGACTGACATGTATTCGCTGTATAGCACTGTGGAATATGTGTACGCTCACTGTATAAATAACTGCTAATAAATACATCAGGATTTCTATACCTTTATGATTATGATCATATTTACAAGGAATTAGAGTAACTAATTTATGATTAATTACATTTAAACTATCCCACAACTACCATGATGTAAACGTCACTCAATAGAATGAACAATGATAGTCCCAACATTCAGTCATACTGCCATGCGTTTTTAAATAGAAAAGGACTGTTCCAGGAGGTACCTCAGAAGCCTCCAAAATGACAAAAGAAAGACCAGCGTTCCCTGACAGCTACAGACTGTAGCTGACTCTCTAGATAAGGCAAGGAATACAGTACAAAAGCTGCTTACACTCTGTTTCCTAGGCTACCACTCATACTAGGATTTCATTCTCTCCGTTTGAGATGCATCATTTTATCAATCTGATGATTGTGGCAAATAAACAAATATTGTTTCATGTAATCTGTTTGTGTACTTACTGTTAACATCATTTATATTTTTGAATATCAACTGCTATACCATTACACAAACGCTTACGGAGGAGTATACTATAAAACTGATTTGTGATCCTTCTGAGGAAGCCGCTGATGTTTAAAAAAGTTGGAGAAACGAGTAAAGGATGAGGAGTGTGACCCGCGGCTGGTGGCACAATTGATCGTACATTGCACTGACGGCGTGAGTACCAGAAACTTACCAAGTGGGTGAGATGTCACCTGGACTAATAGCTGTACACCGGTCTGCTACATGCTGAGCCGTGCATTATTTAATACACACATGGCCACGCACATACTATGCACATGGACTATGCAATAATATATTGAAAAGTGAATGTGAGCTTGCAAGTGTTCATACTAACCGCAGCATAGATTACACTGGATACTAATGCTGTTTGTCTGATATGCTTTTCAATCTGGTCATGTTGGAATAATGGGATATGAACTATTACCATCGCTAACCCACTAACAATTGCAATTTATGTTGGATGAATGAAATATAAATTAATATCATTGCAAATACAAAAAAATGGACTCTAGTTCAAATACCATTACCAATATATTGCAATTAATATTGATTTTACGATAGTACTGATCGTGAACAACAGGGATATCTATATTTCCAGCGCCCGACCATTGCTAAGCAACGGTCCCGGCGCATCACGTCCACCGCGCCTCCTCTTGCTCCCTGCTCGGCGACTGGCAACGCCAGGACGCTGAGCGCTCTGAGCCGCCGGGTCCTTGGCAATGGGGACGCCACAGGCAGCCCGCGTTCCCCGTTGCCATATAAGTAAATTATCACCTGGCAGCATGTGGTCATGCAGCAGCGCAGCTGCACGACATTATCAATTTAGGTGCTCTTTAGCTATTGGTGCAGATACCTCTTATAATCTCCCTCAGTGCCTTACACTGACGCCGGTGATAGCTTCCTATGAGCTGTTACTGCTCTTGAGAATTCCCTGTTCGGTGTTCTGTGATCTGGTCTACCTTGTTCCAGTGGTCCTGAATCCAGTGTTTGGAAGCCGGTCGTTGGAGTCCTTCCAGCCCTTCAGTCAGTAGAAACCTGTCTGTGATCTCAGGGTTCTCGTTCACCTGCGCTTGTTCCTCCCGGTGTTGTGAGTAGTGGCTTTTGCCGCGTCTTACGGCCTAGGTTGTAGTATTCTTTTATTATACTTGTTGCTGGTATTTTTGCGGAGGTTTCTGCCCTAGCTGTCCTCACTGGTAAACAACGGTGACGTTTAGGGTGTGGACAATATTACCTTTGTTGTCCTTTTACTTTGGCAGCAGTGCCACACATACGTTTTGTTTGAGTTTAGTAGTAGCCCCTAGCTCTGTTTTTTATTTAGTTAGTGGTCCCCTTGTTCTCGCCCCATCTCAGTTTATGCCTTGTCTCCAATTAAGACCGGGGGCATCGGAGTTGGGCAGACTTAATCCGCACTTCAAACGCGGCTGCCATGGGCCCAATAACACATAGTCTCGCAGGCGTAGACTGACCACGCGGGTGGAACAACGGAGTTAGGTTCCATGGGGTTGTTGTTGAACTTCGCTAATTACAGCGTCACGTTTCTGTGTTCTTAACTAACCCACTTAGTATCTTACGTTCTGAGCACAAAGAATGTAACATTATCACTGGCCCAAAACAATAACAAAAAAAAGAAAAAAAGGGCTATTTCCGATATTCTAATCAGGGTGGCCTTGAAATTCTGTCCTCATGAATCTGGCAGCATAAGGACAGAATCCCAGCCAGCTTTTGGCCAATCAGGTTCAGGATCTTACCCTTCGGGTAAGGTCACAGGAAGATCTTCTGCGAGCATCCCCGGGTATGATTCCTGAACCAAAGATGCACCTTCCTGACCACTTTTCGGGTAACCGAAAAGATTTCTTTCATTTTAAGGAAGCCTGTAAACTTTATTTTCATTTAAGGCCCCGGTCCTCAGGTACAGAGTCTCAGCGGGTGGGCATTGTGATGTCTTTGCTTCAAGGCGATCCACAAACCTGGGCTTTTGGGTTGAAAGCCGATGATGCAGCCTTGCTAACAGTAGATGCCTTCTTTAAGTTATTAGGCCTTTTGTATGATGACCCAGATAGTGAAGCGTTGGCTGAGAGCCACCTGTGTGCACTTAAACAGGGTAAAAACCCCGCTGAGGCATATTGTACAGAATTTTGCCGTTGGTTGAACGACTGTGGCTGGAATGATCCTGCCCTGCGCAGTCAGTTTTGCCTCGGTCTGTCTGAAGTAATCAAGGATAGTCTCCTTCAGTATCCAGCTCCGAAGACTTTAGATAAGCTCATGGAGTTTGCTATTAAGATTGATTGTCTTCTCCGAGAGAGGATGGCTGAAAGAGGGGCTAATTTCAGGTCTAGTCCATGTGTGTATGGTCTCCCTGAGGACGTTGAGGAGCCCATGCAAGTGGGTCTCTCCTGGCTGTCTCTAGAAGAAAGAGCCAGAAGGCTAAATTCAGGGCTCTGCTTATATTGTGGTGGCAAGGAACATGTTGTGCGTAACTGCCCAAATAAACAGGGGAATGCTCTGACCAAGTGAATTGTGAGGGTGTTCACTTGGGTCTGCAGTTAATCTCCTCAAATGATTCCTTGTTAATTCCTGTAAAAATGTATTTTGAAAGTCTCAGTTCATTTGTGTCAGCCTTCATTGAGCGGAGCTGCCGGGAACTTTATGGATCTTGCTTGGGCTCAGGCTTTGGGAGTTCCGCAGCTTCAATTAGATAGACCTATCACTAAGCACATACTAGATAGTGGTCCACTCTCAAATGGGGTAATTACTCATCAGACCCCTCCAGTACATTTGACAGTGGGGGCCCTACATTCCGAAAAAATTTAGTTTTATCTCACCCATTGTCCAGCTGTGCCTGTCGTCTTAGGTCATCCCTGGCTTGCCCTTCATAATCCCACAATAGATTGGCGGTCTGGAGAAATTTCCCGGTGGGGTTCCTTCTGTGTTAAAGGATGTATTTCTCATCCAGTCCGGATTGCGGCTGTTACTCCGGAACTCATACCTTCGGTATATCAGGATTCTGCTCATGTTTTCTCTAAGGGTAATGCTGATATCTTGCCACCCCACCGGTCATATGACTGCACAATTAACCTTGTCCCTGGTGCCACTCTGCCAAAAGGTAAACTTTATGCTTTATCTGGCCCAGAGACTAAGGCCATGGATGACCATGTACAGGAGAGTCTGAAGAAAGGGTTTATTAGGCCCTCGAAATCTCCGTTAAGTGCAGGGTTTTGTTTGTTGAGAAAAAAGACGGATCTCTAAGACCGTGCATAGACTATCGGATCTTGAATAAGATTTCTATTAAAAACACCTACCCCTTACCGTTGATTTCGGTGTTGTTTTATCAGCTCCGCACTGCGGTTATTTTCTCCAAAATCAATCTCAGAGGAGCCTACAACCTCATCCGATCTGGGGATGAGTGGAAGACTGCTTTCAGTACTCAGTCCGGACATTACGAATATCTTGTGATGCCGTTCGGGCTGTCCAACGCTCCTGCGGTATTTCAGGATCTTATTAACGACGTCTTCCGCGACTTTTTAGGGAAGTTCGTGGTCATTTATTTGGACGACATTTTAATTTACTCTGAGTCTCCTGAATAGCATGTTGTCCATGTGCGGCAAGTGCTTGGAGAACCATTTGTACGCTAAATTGGAGAAGTGTGATTTCCACATCACTGAGGTGTCCTTTTTAGGGTTTATTATTTCTCCAAAGAGGTTTTTTATGGAACCTTAGAAACTCCAGGCTATCCTAAGCTAGACGCAACCCACTAACTTGAAGGCTATCCAGCGGTTTTTGGGTTTTGCGAATTATTATAGACATTTTATTCATGCCTTTTCAGATTTAGTTGCTCCTATTGTGGCGTTAACAAGAAAAGGAACTGATCCTTCCAACAGGTCGCCTCAAGCCGAGTCTGCCTTCTGGGCCCTAAAACAGGCCTTTGTCTCAGCTCCAGTTCTCAGACACCCCAACCCTGATCTTCCCTTTATTGTCGAGGTGGACGCCTCAGAGGTTGGAGGGGGAGCCATTCCTTCTCAGGAAGACCCCAAGTCTCTGGTGTTACACCCTTGTGCCTTCATGTCCAGGAAATTCTCCTCTGCTGAATCCAACTATGATGTTGGTAATTGAGAATTGCTGGCAGTCAAATGGGCTTTTGAGGAATGGAGGCACTGGCTTGAAGGAGCGAAGCATACCATTACGGTGTTCACTGACCACAAGAATCTACAGTATATTGAATCAGCAAAACGGCTAAATGCTCGGCAGGCGCATTGGGCTCTGTTTTTTACACGATTCAAGTTCATCATCACCTACAGGCCCGGTTCTAAGAATACTAAGGCCGATGCCCTGTCACGTTGTTTTCTTCCTGCTCACAATAACCACTCTTCCGCAACTCACATTGTCTCAACGTCCATCATCCGGGCCGGCCTCACACAGGATTTGTTCACACAACTTGTCCAGGTTCAGCAGCAGGCTCCCAGTGATACTCCTGTTGGTCGTCTCTTCATTCCTGAGTGCTTGAGAGGCAGTGTTCTCACAGATTTACATGATAGTAAGGTTGCTGGTCATCCTGGTTTTGCTAAAACCTTGGAGTTAATCTCTCGCTCGGTGTGGTGGCCTAATCTTTCCAAGGATGTTAGGGAATTTGTGCTTTCCTGTCAGGATTGTGCTAAGCACAAAGTGTCCCGATCCTTGCCGGTCGGGCAACTCATGCCTCTTGCAATTCCACTCAGGCCATGGTCACACATTTCCATGGATTTCATGGTGGATCTTCCTCTTTCATCCGGGTTCCGGGTAATTTGGGTAGTTGTGGACCGTTTTAGCAAAATGGCCCACTTCACTGCTTTACCCCGATTACCCTCCACTCAAGTTTTGGCAGTTCTGTTTCTCCGCCATGTCTTCAGGCTTCATGGTTTACCTGTGGATATAGTCTCTGACCGGGGACCACAGGTTATTGCCCGTTTTTGGAAGCGTTTTTGTGCCTCGTTAAACATGAAACTTTGTTTAACGTCTGGATACCATCCACAGTGTAACGGGCAGACTGAACGTGTGAATCAGTCACTAAAACAATATTTACATCTTTATACTGCCAAACTTCAGAACGATTGGTCAGATTTTCTGACTCTGGCTGAGTTCGCCTACAATAATGCTTGCCATTCATCTACCATGGAGTCTCTGTTCTTTTTGGTCCTGGGCTTTCACCCTAGAGCCAATTCCTTTAATCCACATTATCCAGCTTCTTCTTTGACCTTAACCTCCCATCTCAGAGTTATTTGGAGAAAGGTACACCTTGCCCTTAAGAAGGCTGCTTTTCGGGATAATTTTTTTTCTGATAGGTTCCGACACCCGTGTACATTTAAGGTAGGGGATAAGGTGTGGTTCTCATCTTGCAACATCAAGCTCCGACAACCCTCGGCTTGATTGGGACCCAGATTTATTGGACCATTACTTATTGTCAAAAAAGTCAATCGAGTGGCTTTTCGGCTACGGTTGCCAAAATCACTTAAAATCGGCAACACTTTCCATTGTTCTCTATTGAAGCAATATGTTCTTTCCAGGAGATTTCCTCAGAAAATTTTCCAGTGTAGACCTCCGGTGGATGTTCAGGGTCAACAAGAATTCCTAGTGGAGAAGGACTTATATTCAAAATTTTCTCGTGGTCAGCTCTATTTTTTAGTTAATTGGAAAGGGTACGACCCAGAGGAAAGATCTTGGGCCCTGGACAAGGATTTGCATGCCCCTAGGCTTAGGAGGTTGTTCTTAACTCAGATTGACAGTGTCGGAACCAGGGAGATGAGACGAGGGACAGCTCAGCAGGATGGGACCATGTGTGAAGACAAGCTGGGATGGAGTGGCATGGACGGCTGAGGAAAGGGGAGCGACTGTTGGGACGGAGCGGCGGGGATTGTTGAGCAGCGGGGAGCGGCTGTCAGGATGGAGCGGTGTGGATGTGTGAGCAGCAGGATGGGTGAGCAACGGTTGTCGGGAGCAGCCAGATCCGACAGTCGGATTTGACCAGCTCATTGAAAACTGACATGTTGGATCCTTTCCGTCAGAAAGGATCCAACAGGTATTGAATACACCCCATAGTGTCCATTTATAAATAAAGAAACATTCAGTTTAGTCCACACTGACATTTGGAGACCGACATCGATATTGAATAATATGAATCTGTAATATGAGAAAATCAGCAGTGCAGGTATTTGAAGATATAACTATCTTATTAATAATAATAATAATAATAATAATAATAATAATGATATTGCAATTATGGGTAATTTGTAAACAGATTACCATTGTAATCTTTGTATATTATTATATTTTTGCTGAATACTGAACGTCAATCTATGACATTGGACTCATTAATGTTACAATATAAGAAGCTGAGATTGCTTTCAGGGTCTTTGCAATGTAATTCCACACTCAGCGGTATACACTGAGGATGAATCGTTATATGCTGTATCCATACAGATCTTTTTATTCTTCATACAATTTTTTCTGTCACATTTCTACCACTATCACTGGTCCTATGAAATGCACTGTTTACACTATTTATTTTACATTCACTGCAATATACTGTATATAACGTCATAGCTTTAAATGCACAGAAATAAATAGATGAGATTAAAACTACTGTGACCTTGTACATGTGAAAATACTGAATACACAAATTTATAGATATTTCCAGAACTATTATATAATTTATTACACTGGGAGCTGACACCAACCACATATTACTTTATAAAACATCTTTCCCACCACAATTCATACAATGTATCTGAATGACATCCATGGTGAGACATTAATACAATGTATCACACTATGGGCACAATTCTGTAACAGTATGATAAAAGGTCTGCATTTCATCTCTTATTTCCTGTGATTACCAACCAGAATTATTAGGGAACTACAGTAAACAGGGTAAGCAGCTAATATATATATATATATATATATATATATATATATATATACATGCAATGCAGTCGGCACTCACAAGGTTAAATATCACAACCAGCCTCCGTGCAACATTCAAATTGTCAATGCACTCCTCCAAGAATAACGGCACTGGAGGCAATGAATTCAGAAACGATGTGTATTGAAAAGCGACAGCTGTTTCAGGGCAATAGCCCTTTCCTCAAGCAGCAACAACACAAAATGCTGGACAAAACAAACAAACAACACTCACCCCACCTAAATACCCGCTGAGGCGCTCACCACCGCATCCTCTCCACGCGTCCCTGCTTCCGGAAATGAAGTCGCCGGGTCACTTCCGGTGAGCGTGTCACCCGTTGTCATGGATACCCGCTGCTTGCGGTTCACCACTTCACAGCTGTGTCTCACAAGATGCCGTCTCTGCTTCCTCCTCAGCCAGGGCACCCGCGATCGAAGAGGAAGGGTAATGGCCTAATGCGCCTCGGCCTGTATAAAGACGTTAAGTACATTAAATAGTGCACATAAATAACAACCAGCAGAGAAGATACAAATGTGTGTGACATTAAATACAGAAGTATATTTGTGAACTCAGATCCCCAGACCCACAGGATGGGAACCTATTCTATTCCCTACTCTGTCACCCAGGAGACTCCCAACGGTGAAATTAAGCCTTCACAAGCAGGGGGGTGTATACAATAGATACTATACATCCCAGCCCTCATATTGGTAAAGCTTGTATTAATAAAGCTTGTGAATACTAAAATGGGCTTATGAACACTATATGGATCAAGAATCACCAATACTCCTGTGTTAATGTGAAACAGCTTGGTTAAAGGCACAGGCGCCTAGCCAAACACATTCCAATTGATTTTATCGTTCAGGCCACGAGGCCAGAACGTATCCAATTTCAAGATCCAATGGGTCTCCTTTTCCAGTAAGACCCTGGCCCTATCCCCTCCCCTCATAGACAGTGGTACATGCTCAATGCCAAAATATTTCAAGGAGCTTACAATATCGGGCCACTGGCTGATCTACAGGTTTACCTTCCAAGGTCAATTTGCTGGCAGAACGGTGTGCTGCCATGCGTTCACTGAACTTACGTGTAGTCTGCCCTATGTACTACAAACCACATGGGCAAACTATAGCATACACAACAAACGTAGTACTGCAGGTAATCACCCGTCTAACGGAAAATTTGAAATTCCTATGTGGGTGTTGGAATTCCCTACAAGATACCATATAGTTACACGTTGCACACTTGGGGCAACGGTAACACCCCAGGGTTTTTTTTTTACATTAGACACAGGATGATTACCCATCCCAGTAATGTCGGTTCTGACAATTTTGTCGTATAAATTAGCTCCTCGCCTGAATGCAGCAATGGGTTTAATATTTTTAAACGATGACAGTTCCGGGTCCGATGCCACAATGGGCCACAAAGCTTGTGAAGCCCTGCGGATAATTGGACTAGCCATTGAAAAATCGGTGGCCCAGGGAAGAATATTACTGGAATCTTTTTTTATTGGATGTAACAGCTGATCCCTGGACATCTGCAACACTTGTTGTTTTTGTGACTGCAGCACCGAATCTTCATACCCCCTTGCTATAAACTTAAGTATCATGTCGTCTAATAGGGCAGGGATCTTCTCTCTGTCACTTGTGATGCGGGCTACCCACATCATCTGGGGCAAGGACACTCCCTTTTTCAATGGCTTGGGGTGATGACTGGAGGCCATCAATAATGTATTCCTATCGGTAGGTTTGGAGAAAATTTCAGTAGAAATACATCCCCCAGTAAGCATAATCTTAACGTCTAGAAAATTGTCCACCCTCTCGTCACACGTGTACGTGAATTTAATAGGGGAGGGAAAGGTATTCATTTCTGACATCAACTTCTGGAAGGCTTCTTTCCCACCCCCCCATAATAGGAAAACATCATCAATATACCTAGTATACAAAATAATATTATCAGCCACAGCTTGATTGGTGAAAAACATTCTGTGTTCCTGAGCAAACATATAAATGTTAGCATACGAGGGTGCTACCGATGATCCCATCGCGCACCCTCGCAGCTGCAGGTAGAACTCACCATCAAACAGAAAATAATTTCTGCTTAAGGTGAGCTCTAACAGGTTGAGAAATAAACTATGGTTGAATGATGATGGAGCTAGGTTGTCCTCCAGAAAGTCCCGCATCGCACACATACCCTCCTGATGTGGGATGGACGTGTATAAGCTGCAGACATCCAGGCAGCACATCAACGTGCACGAAGGTAATGCCGCAAGTTCCTGCAGTTTCAGAATGAAAGAGTTAGTGTCCTTCAGGAAAGTTCTTTGTTCCAATAATAATGGTTGCAGGATACTGTCCAGGAGCTGAGACACAGGCTGGTAAAGCGAGTCTCTAGCGGAGATGATCGGTCTCCCAGGAGGTTTAGTCTGATGTTTGTGAAGCTTCGGAATAGTATATAGTATAGGGCCCTTTGGATGCTGGACACATAACACCTTGTGTACTTTATCCGGTAGCCAGCCTTGCATTTTGGCTTTGTCCAAGATGGTAAACAATTCTTGTTGATATTCCAACATTGGATTCTTGGAAAGCTTACGATATACCTCCTGTTCAGCTAGTTGGCTCAGAGCTTCCTCCCTATAATAATCTAGATCCATGATGACAATGGCCCGGCCCTTGTCAGCTGGCCGGATCACGATATCCTGATACGTTTGAAGATTCTTTAAAGCCTCTCTTTCACTAAGGGACATATTCAATCTGATTTTGGCAGGAGCAGCTAAAAATCTATTAACCAAATCATCCATAAGCCTACTGAAGGTTCTAATAGAGGAGTTGGAGGAGACCGGATCAAACTTGGATCTGGAGACACGTTGCAGAAACTTGTCAAACACAGAAGGTGCGACTGTCTGAGAGGGAGAATTTTGGAAGAATTCTTTGAGCCTAAGCTTCCTGGTGAAGTGATGAAGGTCTCGCGACCAATTAAAGGGATCATGCGCATTGGTCGGTACAAAGCTGAGGCCACGACTCAGAACCTGTGTTTCTGTAGGCGTGATGGTTCTTCTGGACAGATTAAATATTAAGTGTAATTCTTGTTCTGAGTAGCTTTTCGGACCCCTTTTGTTCTGGCCAACCCTGCGGGTGGGAGTGCATCGGTCCGGACATGGCCGTCTTTCGTAGCTTGTCCTAAAGGGAAACTACCCGAGGCTTTTTCCCATTCAGAGAAAGCGAAGTCGCTGTCACTGCTGGACTTCGCACTCCTGGGACCTTGTTTCGTCCTCTGCCACGGTCTACGTCTCTGTAAGGCTCGCGGTTTGTCCAAACCATCCACACCTGCCAACCACCTGTAGTCTTTGTTGTCATCATAGTCCTGGTCTACAGTCATCTTTTTATTGCGCTTAAATTTAAGCAGATCCCGCCTGTATTGGTCGCACTGAGTCTCCAATTTGCGTATCCAATCTTGAGAATTGTCAGATTCGAATACCTTCAAGTTCTCTCTCTCAAAAGTCGCAATTTTTTGTCGTGTGAGCTGTAATTCCCTGTTGGCCTCCTCGATCACAAGTACCATAAGATCGAAGGCACATCTATTGAGGATTCCAATCCATTTTCTAACAAAGTCTGGATTGTGGCGCCCAATAGTGGGCACATTGCAGATACGGAATCCTCTGGGGATTTTGTGCTCTCTGTAGTATTCGGTGAGTGAAATTCCATGCAGTAAGAAGTCTATCTCCCTGCGTTTGTATTTCATTAACTGGAACAGACAATCCTCAGCTTTCATCGCCGTATCCATAACAGGCAAGATTTCTTTGGACAGGATATTCTCAATCTCTTCCTGTGTGAAGCTGAACGTTTCTCCGGGTGCCATCGTTCCCACGATGCTGCACCCTGGGATGTCCTGGGCCACTATTTTCTCCAAACCTACCGATAGGAATACATTATTGATGGCCTCCAGTCATCACCCCAAGCCATTGAAAAAGGGAGTGTCCTTGTCCCAGATGATGCGGGTAGCCCGCATCACAAGTGACAGAGAGAAGATCCCTGCCCTATTAGATGACATAATACTTAAGTTTATAGCAAGGGGGTATGAAGATTCGGTGCTGCAGTCACAAAAACAACAAGTATTGCAGATGTCCAGGGATCAGCTGTTACATCCAATAAAAAAGATTCCAGTAATATTCTTCCCTGGGCCACCGATTTTTCAACGGCTAGTCCAATTATCCGCAGGGATTCACAAGCTTTGTGGCCCATTGTGGCATCAGACCCGGAACTGTCATCGTTTAAAAATATTAAACCCATTGCTGCATTCAGGCAAGGAGCTAATTTACGCGACAAAATTGTCAGAACCGACATTACTGGGATGGGTAATCATCCTGTGTCTAATGTTCAAAAAAAAAACCTGGGGTGTTACCGTTGCCCCAAGTGTGCAACGTGTAACTATATGGTATGTTGTAGGGAATTCCAACACCCACATAGGAATTTCAAATTTCCCATTAGACAGGTGATTACCTGCAGTACTACGAATGTTGTGTATGCTATAGTTTGCCCATGTGGTTTGTACTACATAGGGCAGACTACACGTAAGTTCAGTGAACGCATGGCAGCACACCGTTCTGCCATCAAATTAACCTTGGAAGGTAAACCTGTAGATCAGCCAGTGGCCCGACATTTTAAGACCGCGGGCCACCCCTTAAGCTCCTTGAAATATTTTGGCATTGAGTATGTACCACTGTCTATGAGGGGAGGGGATAAGGCCAGGGTCTTACTGGAAAAGGAGACCCGTTGGATCTTGAAATTGGATACGTTCTGGCCTCGTGGCCTGAACGATAAATCAATTGGAATGTGTTTGGCTAGGCGCCTATGCCTTTAACCAAGCTGTTTCATATTAACACAGGAGTATTGGTGATTCTTGATCCATGTAGTGTTCATAAGCCCATTTTAGTATTCACAAGCTTTATTAATACAAGCTTTACCAATATGAGGGCTGGGATGTCTAGTATCTATTGTATCCACCCCCCTGCTTATGAAGGCTTAATTTCACCGTTGGGAGCCTCCTGGGTGACAGAGTAGGGAATAGAATAGGTTCCCTTCCTGTGGGTCTGGGGATCTGAGTTCACAAATATACTTCTGTATTTAATGTCACACACATTTGTATCTTCTCTGCTGGTTGTTATTTATGTGCACTATTTAATGTACTTAACGTCTTTATACAGGCGGAGGCGCATTAGGCCATTACCCTTCCTCTTCGATCGCGGGTGCCCTGGCTGAGGAGGAAGCAGAGCCGGCCTCCTGTGAGACGCAGCTGTGAAGTGGTGAACTGCAAGCAGCGGGTATCCATGACAACGGGTGACGCGCTCACCGGAAGTGACCCGGCGGCTTCATTTCCGGAAGCAGGGACGCGTGGAGAGGATGCGGCGGTGAGCGCCTCAGCGGGTATTTAGGTGGGGTAAGTGTTGTTTGTTTGTTTTGTCCAGCATTTGGTGTTGTTGCTGCTTGAGGAAAGGGCTATTGCCCTGAAACAGCTGTCGCTTTTCAATACACATCATTTCTGTATTCATTGCCTACAGTGCCGTTATTCTTGGAGTAGTATATATATATATATATATATATATATATATATATATATATATATATATTTTTTTTTTTATTTTTTTTTACTAAATATGTATAATGATATGATAAATGTGAATGTGCATACATTATTATAATCATAGTTCCTACTATGTATGAGGCTGTGCATTTCCAAGATGTTCCCAGGTAATGCATATTAATGTATATTATTATTTATAAAGTATGTGGGCAAACAACACATTTCAAAAATAAAATATAATTTGTTATAACTTGCAGTGGTATGCAGTCACATTGACGACATTCAAAATGGCGACACTGTATTGTCGAATGGTTCAGTCAACATAGTCAGAATGCTGAAATTATGTTGACATGCAACATGTTGACATTGACAAAACATAGACAAGTTCAAAATGCATCATGAACATATGGGTGTTAGGGTTTGGGTTAGGCTGCAGTTATTGTTGGTCTGCAGTTAGGGTTACGGAAATGCTGAGTTAGGGTTAGGTTATGGATGGGCTGCTGTTAGGGTTAGGCTGTGGTTAGCACTTAGGTTGTGGTTAGAGATGGACTGCTGTTAAGGTTAGGCTGTCATTAGGGTTAGGCGGCAGATAGGATTATGGATGTGCTGCTGTTAGGATTAGGTTTAGGCTACAGTTACGGTTAGGGTTAGGCTGCTATTAGGGTTAGGGACAGGCTTCTGCTAGGGTTAGGCTGCAGTTAGGGTTAGGTTTAGGCTGCTGTTTGGGTTAGACTACAGGTAGGTTAGGCTGTGGTTAGGGTTATGGATGGGCTTCTGCTAGGGTTAGGCAGCAGTTAGGGTTAGGTTTAGGCTGCTGTTTGGGTTAGGCTACAGGTAGGTTAGGCTGTGGTTAGGGTTATGGATGGGCTTCTGCTAGGGTTAGGCTGCAGTTAGGGTTAGGCAGCAGATAGGGTTAGGTTTAGGCTGCTGTTTGGGCTAGGCTACAGGTAGGTTAGGCTGTGGTTAGGTTTACGGATGGGCTTCTGCTACGGTTAGGCTGCAGTTAGGGTTAGGCAGCAGATAGAGTTAGGTTTAGGCTGCTGTTTGGGTTAGGCTACATGTAGGTTAGGCTGTGGTTAGGGTTATGGATGGGCTTCTGCTAGGGTTAGGCAGCAGTTAGGGTTAGGTTTAGGCTGCTGTTTGGGCTAGGCTACATGTAGGTTAGGCTGTGGTTAGGGTTACGGATGGGCTTCTGCTAGGGTTAGGCTGCAGTTAGGGTTAGGCAGCAGATAGAGTTAGGTTTAGGCTGCTGTTTGGGTTAGGCTACATATAGGTTAGGCTGTGGTTAGGGTTATGGATGGGCTTCTGCTAGGGTTAGGCAGCAGTTAGGGTTAGGTTTAGGCTGCTGTTTAGGTTAGGCTACAGGTAGGTTAGGCTGTGGTTAGGGTTACGAATGGGCTTCTGCTAGGGTTAGGCAGCAGTTAGGGTTAGGCAGCAGATAGGGTTAGGTTTAGGCTGCTGTTTGGGGTAGGCTACAGGTAGGCTAGTCTGTGGTTAGGGTTACGGACGGGCTTCTGCTAGGGTTAGGCTGCAGTTAGGGTTAGGTAGCAGATAGGAATAGTGTTAGGCTGCAAATATGGTTAGGGGGGATGTAATAAGTTTACCGGCTGTCGGGATCCTGGCGGTTGGGATACCGATGATGGAATCCTGACAGCCTACATTGCCGACAGCCGGAATCCTGTTGCACAGGGAGTATTCCCACTCGTGGGTGTCCACGACACACATAGAGTTAGAATACCTGTGGAGAGCGCAGGGAGCCACAGTCACCACAGCATGGCGAGTACTGCAAGCCCGCAAGAGGACTCATACAGCTTGCCCCGCTGCTGGCATTCTGGCAGGCGGAATGCTGCTGTCGGAATATTGACATCTGGCATCCCGCGTGCTGGTAAATAGTATGTTTTCTGGTTAGGGTTAGGCTGCAGATAGGGTTAGGTTAGGGTTAGGCAGGGACGAGCGGTGAGCTAAAATGCTCAGGAGGCAATGGTTAGCACCAGAGCCAGATTTACATGAAGTATAGTATGAGCCAAAGGGTACATCTGGACATTATACACAGGTGCAGTAGCATATACATCTGGACATTATACACAGGTGCAGAAGTACATACATGTGCAGGGCCGTCTTTTCATATGGGCTCAATGGGCTCTTGCCCAAGGGCCCCAGGGGTAAAAGGGCCCTAGGCTGATAGCTGAGGGTCCCCTCTTTCCAGGGGTACCAGATTTTTGAAAATCGGCCCTGAGGAACCAGAGATATCAGACTTCAAAGCAGTGGTCTCCACCCAAGCCTGTTAATTGCTCCTCCCAGCCAGATATCTCGAGTTCTGTCTTACTTAAAGTTTTTCTGAGGGTATACTCCAAAAGCTGGGACACTCCTCTTCTGGTGAACACTGGAATCTTGTCTCTACTATGCTCAAAACCAGAGATATCAGCCTTCCAGCAGCTGCTCCCTGCTCCAGCTCCACATGCCTAATAAGCAGTTTTATATTTTCGTTAATGGATTGCTCTGGCTCCTGAACCCCTGAACTCTGATCCCCAAGTCCCGAGTACCTCCTGAAAGGTGGGAACGCTCTAGTTTTTTTTTATCCCATTAAAGCTAGGAAATCTAATTCCAGGAACAGGAGATATCTGCAGTAAAACAAGCTGCCCTCCCACCAGAAAATTATGAATATTAAGCCCACTCCACTATTGACCCCTTCCCTATGTATTAAACACCCCCTACCACCCTGGAAATCACGTACCCTGGCCCCTTCATTCAGTCCAATGTCCCCTTCTACAGTTTAGGGTTCTCCTTCATGCCCCATCTGTGCGGCAAAGGAGTAATTAGCAGAAATTATTTCTCCAGGTCCTACATGCTGAGCGAAAGATAGAACCCCCCTTCTGCCCGCGGGACATCAAAGCTGCCGCTGATAGAACACCCCACTCCTACCGCTGATGGGTGGGCAGGGGGCCCAGTGCATTGCTGTGCCCAGGGGCCTACACTGCTGTTAAGACGGCTCTGTACATGTGGGCATTATACACAGGTTCAGCAGTATATACATGTGGGCATTATACACAGGTGCAGCAGTATATACATGTGGGCATTATACACAGGTGCAGCAGTATATATATATGGGTATTATACACAGGTGCAGCAGTATATACATGTGGGCATTATACACAGGTGCTCCAGTATATACATGTGGGGATTATACACAGGTACAGCAGTATATACATGTGAGCATTATACACAGGTGAAGCATTATATACATGTGGGCATTATACACATGTGCAGCAGTAAATAAATGTGGACATTATACACAGGTGCGGCAGTATATTCATGTGGGCATTATACACAGGTGAGGCAATATATACATGGGGGCATTATACACAGGTGCAGCAGTATATACATGTGGGTATTATACACAGGTGCAGCAGTATATACATGTGGGCATTATACACAGGTGCTGCAGTATATACATGTGGGCATTATACACAGGCGCAGCAGTATATACATGTGGGCATTATACACAGGTGCAGCAGTATATACATGTGGGCATTATACACCGGTGCAGCAGTATATACATGTGGGCATTGTACACAGGTGCAGCAGTATATACATGTGGGCATTATACACAGGTGCTGCAGTATATACATGTGGGCATTATACACAGGTGCAGCAGTATATACATGGGGGCATTATACACAGGTGCAGCAGTATATACATGTGGGCATTATAGACCGGTGCAGCAGTATATACATGTGGGCATTATACACAGGTGCAGCACTATATACATGTGGGCATTATAGACCGGTGCAGCAGTATATACATGTAGGCATTATACACAGGTGCAGCGGTATATACATGTGGGCATTGTACACAGGTGCAGCAGTATATACATGTGGGCATTATACACCAGTGCAGCAGTATGTATACATGTGGACATTATACACAGGTGCAGCAGTATATACATGTGGGCATAATACATAGGTGCAGCAGTATAGACATGTGGGCATTATATGCAGCAGTATAAACTCCTGGAAATTTGGTGAGTATTGATCAGAGATGTGTGGTTAAGATACTGTAGGCAGGGGGGCACTGCCACACCTGCCATAGACTTTTTACTCCAGAGTTTTGGCTATAGAAAGGATTAGAATAATACTAAGAAGATATTTCTAACATATTCTTTGTATTTGTTATATACTTTATACAGTCAAAACTCTGGCACAAGCGTTAGTATGACAGGAAAGGCTCTGCCTCACCAGCCTCACCCCACCGCACATCACTGGGAATAGAGTACCAGGACACATACTGTACATTCATGTCATGGCTGAACTTAATGTCACTTTCCCCTGAGAATGGGTGAATCAGGGACAAGCCATGGGTCATACATAGTGGAAGATGTATCAAAGCTTTGAGAGAAATAAAGTGGGTAGACATTGTACTAACCAGTCAGCTCCTGCCATTTTTCAACACAGCCTGAAAAGCAAGTTACTGTAGATGCTATAGGTCAGTCTCTCTCAACTTTATTTCTCTCCAACAGAGAGGTTAAGGATTTGACAAAGGGGATATACAGAGGGGTCAAGAATGAGCCATACACTGGAATTTACATGATAACTGATCACTAGGAAACTTTAGCAAAGTGGTGAGTATAATACTGACAGCAGGCAGCCTCCATATTGAGTCTTGTATATGGAATCCTACTCTGAATGTGCCACCATCATGATGTCAGCAGTCATATGGATGAGTGCCAGTTGGCTGCGACTGAACCCGGATAAAACAGAGGTCCTTATGATAAGACCGCAAAATCAAAAGACAAGACTGCAGCATAGCCAACCAACTGGACTTACACTCGGGGATTCAGATATACAAACCACTGATCATGTGCGGAATCTTGACGTTGTCCTGGATGGTGGCTTGACACTTAAACATCAGATATCAGCCACAATCAATCCTCATTCTTTCACCTGAGGAACATAGCCAGAATCAAGCACTTAATTCCCTCAGATGATCTGCCAAAAGTCATCCATGCATTTGTATCATCTTGATTAGACTACTGTAATGCCCTCTACCTGGGTCTACGAGCACGAGAATTGCACTGCTTACAGCTGGTGCAAAACACAGCTGCCAGGCTGTTAACCGACCAGCCCCGTTCTAGCCAGGTAACACCCATCCTCTACTCCCTTCACTGGCTGCAGGTAAGATGGCGAATCATCTTCAAGATTGGCTTACTGAGTTTCAAAGCATTACATGACCAGGGCCCAAGTTACCTGAAGCAGCTACTGACCCCATACTGCTCCACTCAATTACTGCGATCTGTAGATGAAGGACTCTCCCATAATTCATCAGCGGGTCGAGCTTTTAGTCATGCGGCTCCGACTCTATGGAACTCACTTCCCCGCACAGTGCGAGAGGCCCCAACTATAGAATCCTTCAAAAGTAGACTCAAGACTTTCCTCTTTACTCAAGCATTCCCATAATTGTCCCTTTAGTATCTCCATGCTTCTGTATTTTATGAAAAGCTTTTCTGTACTTCATCGTTTCTGTACTATATTATGCTATGTATCTGTTAAGCGCCTTGAGTCCTATTGGAGAAAGAGCACTATATAAATAAAATTATTATTATTATTATTATTATTATATAACTGCAAATACACCTTTTCTAGATTATCGTATTCCCAGTCATCAAGGCACACTAAAGGTGTGTACACATGGTGAGATCCCTGCTATGTTTGATTTTGACTATGCAATTTCCCTTGAACTCCCCCAAAGCCCAGATAGCGCAGATTGTACAGATTTTGACTGTCTGTGCTTCAGATTTTGTCTATGTACGATTTTGACTAAGTGCCAATTTTGACTATACTTTGTACTAGATTGTACACTAGATAGTGATGATTGACTTGCCTGCACAATCTATCTAGCCTTACGATACAGACCCCACGGGAGCGCACACCATAACAGTGAAAGTGTTAGTGATATCCAGGCTTTAGCACAAACTGTTAAATCAAAATAACTGAGGTACTAATTAAGTCACCTGTGCTCAAGCAGGAATATCACTAAACCTGGACCGTTAGTGTGCCTTAAGGACCAGGGTTGGGAATGTCTGCTGTAGAGGATAGCACCTGCACCAGAATAAGGGGAACAGAGAGAGCTCAGGGACAGTCACAGCCAGACACGGTAAGTGAGAGCCGGGTGCTGTGCTCATAGAGTTAAGCAGGTACAATGAGTTATAGCGCCAGTAACAGATCTGACACTTTATTGCCAATAAAAGATGTTGTCCTCACACATCGATGCTGCTGCCGCACCAAATAGCCCCTCTGGGCGCCAGGTCCTGTGAGACTCTGCTAACATTGGGCATATTTATTGCATCTTATTTGCAGAAAATGCATCCACAATGTGGATATGACGCACGAGGAGACCGGACTGATCAATATGATATGAGGCACTTGTATATCTGTAATTAAAAATAAATAAATGTTTTCTGCGCTAATAATGCAATGCGTCACTGCATTACGTCTCCCCCGCTGGATGCAGTGGCGGTGAGACGTGACTTTAACAGACAGCCACTTCTCCATCAGGCTGAGGAATCCCGTGGATATCAGTAAGGTAGGGAAAGTTAGGTCTCACTTCTGGACAAGTCTGTGAACCACACCGCAATAGAGCTCCTAAAAGGGCTGTAAACAATTGTTTTACTAACTATTGTACCTCTTTTTTACAGGTGACACTTTAATACATAAGCGCTCGTTTTTTTTTACCATACTTGTGTATCCGTGTGCGACTGAGTCTCTGAAACTGTATACGAAGTGCTACAATGTAACAGCTGCAGCTTTTTCCCAATAATTACAAGGTTCTCAGTACACTGACTGAACACTATACTGACCATATTATCCTTTTAACCTGGGACACTCATGAATTACACAGGTTCTGTGGCTGGCTGACTACAAGCCTGCATTTCACCTGGTTTTAAGCAGCCACAGATCCTGTGTAATTCATGAGTGTCCCAGGTTAAGAGGATAATATGGTCAGCCTACTCAACACACACAATATACAAGCGTTGCATATCAATCAGCACAGTCTCCTGGTCCATCCGAGCCACACCCCATTGCGACTTAGGTGCCCGACACTAGCAGAGTTGCACGGGACATGGCGGCTCACTCGCGACGGGTATCTCTCGCTGCTTGGCCTATTCAGGCTTGATGTATGAGGACACATCTGTAGTTCACACTTTGGTTTGTGAAGTCTCCAAGTGATCGCTTTCAGAAGTAACGCAGCAGTTCACGTCTGTCCATAGGCCATGCTCTGGGGAATAATGGTGGAAGGGGTGTTTGGCATCACTCAGCAATCATTTGGAAGAACACATTCCCAGATATCAGAAATATTATCAACAAGAAGACACATACAAAACAAACACTACTATGAACATTGTAGTCCTTAGTCACTTTATGTCCATATCAGTGGCACTTTACACTGAGGTGGAAGCCATTTAACTTCAGAAGTGGCACCGAGAACCTCTAATAGATGTCATATAAATATTCCAGCCCCTCGCAACCAGCACAACCAACAAAAAACAAAATATGACCCCTGTATACTGTACTTACTACATTTCCCATAATGTTATTTATTATCCATTCCCATGCAACTTATCTTCCCCACTAGCCGCTTCCCTTTCTGTAGCTCTCAGGAGTCACACGCTGCTATATCTTCTCATGCAGTGTTGTATCCTTCAATTACTTACTAATTACATTTAATTGCTATGATGCAGTGCAGCAGATTGTGGGGCAACAGGCAGCATTAATAAGAATCACTGAGGTTCATTAAAAAAAAACATATCGAGGTCGGATTCTCCGTGGAACAAACAATATCTCACTGTAATTAGCGATACACAATCTAATTGTCCTGCATTCATAGCACACTTAATGTCAAGACACTTTCAAAATATTATCTAGCATTTCCTCTATGTCTCTTCTGGTGACTTGAGCCAGAAGGTATGAAAGGCAATTGTCATATTTAAATTATCAGCTGGAAGCGAATGTATTGAGAAAGTAATGTGTTATTTCTGCTTGTAGGTATGTTACATTGAATCCTGACTGACACAGTAAATTGCTTACTGCTGACTTTCCTGTTGGAAATTATGAGTGTGCAGGTCACAGGTGGTAGTATTGCAGATTTATGTATGGACACACCAGCAGCTGTCTCAAACTATGAACAGCCAAGTTACTTAACCAGTGGTGCTGGTTTATTCATAGATAGCAGGTACAGTCGTACTCACTGTTGGATGTACTCTGTTGCTGAAAAAAGCTAGAGTGGAGTGGGGTTTCATACAGCTTACAAGCCGGTAAGTGAGTACGGCAAATGGGTAGTAGTGGTGCAGGAATGCTGAAACAGTTTTATATCAGCAGGTAATTGCAGGTCTCTTTAGAGTTGAGCAGGAGACTTCTGTCTCCCACCATGTCATACTACACACAGTCTCACATAGTCAAGTTAAGGTGGCCCTTGCAAATGTTCAGTAGAGATCTCTGTGGCTAGATTGGGATAGTGAGAGCAGGAAGACTGGAGTTTGTGCAGGAGTACACTCCTCTTCCAATATATTTTACATCAGTGTGTGTATGCAACCACTTTCACCAACACTAAAGATGTGTGTAGACCCACGTGTTTTAGCTTTAGTTTGGTTTTGGCAAAACATGTTTTAGTCCGGTTTTGGTAATTTCCAGTATGATATGGCACCTTAAATAACCAGGGAGGGGAGTATGTGCCATCAAAAACACACTAAATTCAGTTTCTAGGTCTAAGTTTCTAACCCAAAGTGACCCAAGCAGGAGATTGGTTGAACTCGAAACCCCAATGTTCGGGTATGCTCAATTTTCAACAAAACCAAACTGCACATCTGTTACCAACACACTCGCAACACTGCCATAACAGTCCCTTAACACAGACCATCTCAGTGTGCACTTGGCCATCACAACAGAATGTCCAGTACAATTTCAGTACACAATCGGGACACATGCGCTGTATAATTTAGATGCTTGCACAGTACCAAAAACTTACTCTTCTACATTGACAGTAGTTGTACCCACTTCAACTTGGAGAGCCAATCCGGTCTATATTCAGTACAATAGGGTCATGGAGATGCAAGTCAACCTTGCCTGCTAGAAATGCAACCAATTTATGTTCACACATACTGTAGATATGCTTTATAAATAATGTGAAATCACATCATACCATCATAGCTAGACTGTTTGCTTAGACTCGTTAGGCAGAGATTGTGTAATGTCTCATAGCTCAACTGTAATGTCAGATTAATTATAAAAAGGAGGGACTGAGAAAGACAGTATTATGCTAAAGCAGCTATCAGCCATTTTGTATAGCAGTAGCCATATTTGAGTATATGTAGAAAATGCTTTTGCTAAGAAGTTATAACTAATGCTGACATTTCATAAGTTGGGAAGAATGTTCTGTGAGAACAAGGTCAAGCTAACCTCTTGGAAACATGTTATGAGACAGTTTCTCGTGATTATAGACTGCATCCCAAGGACAGGAACTAGGGGGCTAGCAAGAGAGCATTTACAAGAAAATTTATGTTTTCTAATTCCTCAGAAATGATGCTTATGTTTTTTTTGTGATGTGTACCAAGCTCCTGTGCAAGTAACTTTGTCCTATATATTCTCTAGGCCAGGGGTTCTCAAACTCTGTCCTCATGACCCCACGCGGTTCATGTTTTCCGTGTCACCCAGCAGGTGCACTTTGTATCACCAACTGTCACATTTTAAAAATCTACAGGTGACCTGCAAAACATGAACTGTGTTGGGTCCTAAGGACTGAGTTTGAGAACCTGTGCTCTAGGCAAATAAACAAGCTTCAGTCTCATTCTTCTAAGCATTACCTTGTGTCATGTTTACTTTGTGAGTCTCCCAATCGATTGGTAATGGTATTAGACAGACAACTGAAGGCCGTTGGTACAGGAGACTATCTACAATACTTTTAACTTAAAAGCCTAAATGTATTTACAGTATATAGACTCTAAAGCTGGGTACACACTACACAATATGACGGGACCGGGCGGGGGATGTGGGGGGTGGAAATCGGCAAGTGCATACACACTTGCTTATGCCGGCAGTGACAAAGTGAGGGCAGAGGCCATGTTGCATTTGGCTTGTCTTCCATCGGCCCTGAATGTATGGAGGATGTCACTGATGATGCGCTAGATAAATGATGTGTCATTCCGATCCATCAAAATCGGGCACATCATTCACAAAATTGTCTATTGTGTACCCAGCATAAGTAAAAATGTAATGCTTAATTCCAAATTAGGCTAACTGTACCCTAGACTAAGATTGCTTTTTGCACATTGTGTTACAGTGACATGTGGTCAGAGACCCAATGACCTCAC
Source organism: Pseudophryne corroboree (assembly GCF_028390025.1). Classification (NCBI taxonomy): domain Eukaryota; kingdom Metazoa; phylum Chordata; class Amphibia; order Anura; family Myobatrachidae; genus Pseudophryne; species Pseudophryne corroboree. Next base: position 475,380,802 of record NC_086451.1, read on the forward strand.
ACACCTAAAAGTCGGCAATTAAAAAAAATATATCTATACATCAACATACAAATGAGTAATATCCAGACTCTAGGTTGACCACACTTAGGTTGACAGTCATTAGGTTGACATGCATTAGATTGACATGGTTTCTAGGTCAACATGGCCACTAGGTCGACATGTACTTGGTCGACATGACAAAATGTTGACATGTGAACGGTGACCTGTGTTGAGCGCAGTGGTAGCAGAGCAAGGCACCTTGCCCGAAGCATGGCGAGTGAACATGGTGCACTAATTGGGGTTTCCGGTCACTCTGCAAAGAAAACGACACCGACATTTAAAAAAAACTCATGTCGACTTTTTGTCATGTTGACCTTGCTCATGTTGACCTAATGCTTATGTCGATCTATTTTGGGTGTCGACTTAGTCACTGTCGACCAATAGTGGTCGACCTAGACACTGTTGACCTAAGTATGATCAACCCTATGACCCACACCCAAATTAATAATACCAATTCAAAATCAGAATGCTGACTACTTGACTGGTGCAGATGTAGCGTAACCTGTAAGGAGATAATTACAATCTAGTAAATAAATAAAAACTACACGTCTCAATGCTGACTAATGATTTATTGTGTCGGCGAGTGGACAGCATTTCCTTTGTTGTTCTTTTCCTTTGGCGGTGTGCCGCACATATATTTAGGTTTAGGGTTGTTAGTAGCCCCTAGCCTTCTGTTTGTTTTAGCTAGAGGTCCCCTTGTTATTATCCTGTCTCGGTTCACGCCTTGTCTCAATCTAAGACCTGGGGGCATCGGAGTTGGGCAGACCTAATCCGCCCTTCAAACGCAGCTGCCGTGGGCCCAAGAAACCATAGTCACTCAGGCGTGAACGGACCACACGGGTGAAACAACGGAGGTAGGGTGCTAGGGGCTATTTCCACACCACACCTTACTTCAGCATCACGTTCTGGTGCTCAGGACTCACTATGCAACATCTCCCTTGTTCTGAGCACTAGGAACCTAACACTATGCTTGATTTGTAATTATAACACGCTCATCCTGCTCACAGAAACAGAAGTGGACGTCTTAGTGGCTATAGATCTATGTGACACATGCAGAGCTAGTAACATCAGCCTGTTGAGATTCATCCTGTAGCTTGAGTTTCATCATCAAAGGAAATGGTTGTCCTGTTTTTTCTGCTACTACAGTATTCCAGGCAAGGTTGGAATGGACTCTAGATGGCAACTGCTGAGGTTTCTCTAATTGCTGTGATGACGTCTGCTCCTTGCAGTACTACAGGCAGCCAAGAAGAGGTGAGGAAGCCAAAAACAGTGTGCTCCTCAGTCTGCTGTAAGTGCTGTGGGAAGTGTTCTTAGTGATCCAACCATGTGGCACCAAGACGTAGATACTATGCTCCTGTTCGGTTCTATGACATAAGAGATAGTCTTGTTTTTGCTATGTCAGTTCTGAACGTGTATCTTTTGGTGGTTAGGATTAGAGATGTGCAGTTTGGTTTTCCTGAAATACAAATCCACACAAATTTTATGGATCTGAACTAAAACCCATTCCTGATCTCCTAAGGAGATCTGATTTGAACTGAGTCCCAGTTCGGATCTTCCTGTGGGTCTGAATTCAGACTCTAAGGGGTCTGTTTACTAAGCCTTGGATGGAGATAAAGTATCAGCCAATCAGCTCCAAACTGTAATTTTTCAAACCCATCCTGTTACATTGCAGTTAGGAGCTGATTGGCTGGTACTTTATCTCCGTCCACTTTATCCCCAGCCAAGGCTTAGTAAATAGACCCCTAAGACCAAATTTGGGGTTTTGGATTGCAATAAATTCATGATTTTAAATGTTTTCAATTTTTATACGTTTTAGCAATGATTATCAATAGTTTACGGTTTTTAACGGACCAATAAACTTGAGTAGTGTTGAAATTCTGGTGTTGGTATTTCAATGGTCAGGCTACGACTGCTGAATCCTGATTGGATCCAATTATGACATTATGCTTATGTTTTTTGCTTCCATCACTACTGTAAATGGAGTATTGTCAACCTGTCACTTAGCAGAGTGTCTTCTGCTGCCCTGCACTCCTGTTCTTGCTGTCTGTCCCTACCACCTGCTTGATGTCCTACTGCCTTTCCTGCTGGTGTCAGTCATCAGTGCATCATTACAGGGTGTAGTGATAATAATATAAGAATTAGAGTGGCATCGATTTCTCATCCACACATACATATTGGCCCTCATTCCGAGTTGTTCGCTCGCAAGCTGCTTTTAGCAGCATTGCACACGCTAAGCCGCCGCCTACTGGGAGTGAATCTTAGCTTAGCAGAATTGCGAACGAAAGATTTGCAATATTGCGTAAAGACTTCTCTGTGCAGTTTCTGAGTAGCTCGAGACTTACTCTTCCAGTGCAATCAGTTCAGTGCTTGACGTTCCTGGTTTGACGTCACAAACACACCCAGCGTTCGCCCAGACACTCCTCCTTTTCTCCAGCCATTCCTGCGTTTTTCCAAGAAACGGTAGCATTTTTTCACACACACCCATAAAACGGCCAGTTTCCGCCCAGAAACACCCACTTCCTGTCAATCACATTACGATCACCAGAACGAAGAAAAAACCTCGTAATGCCGTGAGTAAAATACCAAACTTCATAGCAAATTTACTTGGCGCAGTCGCAGTGCGAACATTGCGCATGCGCAATTAGCGGAATATCGCTGCGATGCGAAGAAAATTACAGAGCGAACAACTCGGAATGACCACCATTGTTTCCAGGTTTGTCTGTGTTTGCTGTAATTTGTTTATTTCATAGTAGTTTGGTTTGGGGAGTGTGTTTAAAAAAATATATTAATTTGTTTTCTAAAATCTATGGTTTGGTTTGTGGATTTATTTCTTTTTTTATTTTTAAAATCATGAAATAAATTAGATGACGTGTTTAAAATTGCATATTAATGCATTCACAGCTGCAAATTTGTACGCAGCTAATGGGCATATTTCAGACCTGATCGCAACAACAAATTGTTCTCTAATGGGAAAAACCATGCTGCACTGCAGGTAGGGCAGATGTAACATGTGCAGAGAGAGTTAGATGTGGGTGGGGTGTGTTCAAACTGAAATCTAAATTGCAGTGTAAAAATAAAGCAGCCAGTATTTACTCTGCAAAGAAACAGTAGAACCAACCTAAATCTATCTCTTCTCTGCACCTGCCCCACGTGCAGTGCACAAGGGGCCTAATTCAGACCTCATTGCTTGCTAAGGTTTTTTTGCACTGCTGTGAGCAGATAGTCGCCACCTGTAGGGGAGTGTATTTTTGCTTTGCAAGTGTGCGAACGCCTGTGCAGCCAAGCGGTACAGTTTCTGAGTTGATCAGAACTTACTCAGCCGCTGCGATCACTTCAGCCTGAATTGACGTCAGACACCCGCCCTGCAAACGCTTGGACACGCCTGCGTTTTTCCAACCACTCCCAGAAAACAGTGCGATCAGGTCTGATTGACCCCATGGTTTTGCCCATTAGAGAACAATTGTGCTGCTGCGATCAGGTCTGAATTAGGCCCGGTGTGCGGAAATATACTAATACTGCAGCCGCCAGGAAATGTAATGACACGCACACCGGCAGATTCGCAGATTCAAGCAACTGCATACAAACACGCAGCGGTGGTCGCATATCCAGCCATAATCGACACCCGGAGCTACCCTATTGCAGTGGGAACTGACATGCTGGCTCCATGTTTTGTGTGTATGGGATTGCAGTTGTGGGCTGAGACACTTCTGCGTTTTTGCTGCCTCTCCCCCTAATCTCCCCCAGATGATCGCTGACTGTCAATCACTTTGCAAATAAATCCTCACAGTGAGCAGCAACGCTAAGGTACTTTGGCACGTGCGCAGTGCGATCGTGATGCATGTGCAATCATCCGATAATCACTCATCTGGAAAAGCAGCATAGCATACAACTGTGAATCAGGCCTTTATTATCAAGACGTTACTTCCCAAATTCAACAATTTTATGCCATCTATAATACGCTTAAATAAAAGCATCAAATATTTACCATACACTATGTTTATACGAGTACATTCTAACGTCATCGCGGTCAAGGTTGTATTGTCCTTGAAACATACTGTAAACAGGAAATTGACCTCTTTAGTAAAAGCAATGTTTCTGTTCCTGCAAGTGTTTCGTACATACTCACAAGACAATTATCTGCTGTATAAAAAACATAATTCATCTTGAAAACATATTACACAGACAAATATAGTTCATGGTCTAAATAAACAATTCTGTTCAAATGCATCTGTTCTAATATTTGTTTCAAATCTTGTAGCTCATCTTCTAATGAAATAATATATTTGTATAAAGCAGAACAGAATTGCAGGCAGCGTAAAAGCACCCTCCCAGCTGTCACCTGCTGTTAGGGCAATGAGGGAGAAATCAGGGTGTTTGGGGTCCTCAATTGTTGATGAATGCACTACCTCTAATTTTGGGCAATAACAGAGTTTCTTTATTTTTTATTTGTATTTTTAGGTATCATTTGAATCAATGTAGGTTTTTCGCATTTGTGCTGCTTTTCTCTGCTTATGAGAGGCCTCTATTAGAACTGTTACTCATGTTACTATAGTATGTTTATTAGCATGATGTGTATTTGGTATCCAAAACTTCTATTTGCATTGCTCTGTAAATCAGTAAGGGCATGACCTAATCATTTCTTGCCTATGCAAAAGCAGAGATCCCTTTCTAATGTGGCAAAATAAGGAATCCATATTACGATTTTAGAGTTGATTAAGTAGAGTTGAGATTAATTAATTGTTAATTTTCTTGATCATTTCTACACACTAGTCAGTTTGAATCTATATTATTTTTTAACATTATTATTTATTAACAGTTTTTTTATATAGCTCAGCAAAGTGTGTTGCACTTTACAATGATAAAACAAAACTGGGTAATAACAAACAGTCAGAGGTAGGAAGGGCCTGCACGCAAGCTTACAATCTGCAGGGAAAAAGGTATTGATACACAAGGATAGGTGCTATCTCTTGCATAGTTGTCCACCAGATTGCAAAGGTTCTCGGTGGGCTGCATGATTTTTGCCAAACAGCAACGATGTACCAGGGTCAGGAGGAAGGGAAAGTGAAGGAAGAGAAGATATGTGAGGTTATGTGTGGACTGTACTGTGGGGATATAATCGGATAGGAAAGATTATGAAGGTTATGTGAGCAGTTCTGGAATTTGATATGCTTGTCTGAAGAGGTGAGTTTTCACAGAATGCTTGAAGGTTTGGAGACTAGAGGAGAGTCTTATTGTGCGTGGTCGGGCATTCCACAAAGTAGGTGCAGCCCGAATAAAGTCCTGCAATCGTGCATGGGAGCGAGTAATGAGTGTGGATGAGAGATGTAGATCTTGTGAAGAGCGAAGAGGTCAGGTTGGGAGATATTTTGAGATATTAACACACTGGCTACTAAATGTTCACAACCACAGATTCTTTCTACAATATATGTCATCCAATTCAATTGTCACTTCATGGCATAATCATTACTGATCTTACCAACATCTTCTTGATGATGATGATGATGATGATGATGATCTTCATTCTTTGCCGTTCAACCTAGCGCTAACGTTGCTTTGAAATGAGCAACATCAGTGGGTGATCAGCATCATTACAGGCTGCATACAGTTTACCAGCTACGCTAGCGAAAACATAACTGGAAAATGTAACTAATGCCATAATGGCAGTCTACAGAAGTTCCCCATCAATTACTATTTTGTTGGGTAAAAAAAAAAAATTGCTTCCAATTTTTTGTTTTCAGTATAATAGTCATTGAAAGCTTTTCTTTGACCATTTAGTCTCTCAAGCAAACATTAGCTAGGAATCTACTAGGAAGATTACATGAGTTGTTTTAGACTCTGTACCTATTCTGATGGTGAGATCAGTCTCCCCAGTCCTGGAAATACTGGTGTTGGGTGAAGAAGTTGAGGACTTTTATTGCTAGTATCTTTGCCCTGGCATTGTGGTGAGAGACCCACTGGTGTCACACGTCAGGCTTGAGATGAGGATTCTGTTGGTAGTTAGTGCTGGAGATGACTGATTGAGGAGCAGATTGCAACAAATCCCCTAGTCTTCACTGGGACATCAAAAGACAGTATGGGCCTTGGCTGACAGGAGCATACCAGTCACTACAATCCTTCTTCTTGCTAATTTGGCAAGCTGGCACTTATATGTGGAATGTGGGAGCAAAGTAAAATAAGACAAAGGTCATTGTCACTAGTACAGTTCCACAGATGAAGATACAGGATGAGGTCAGGGGCACAGAATCTTGAGTAAGAAGACAGGTAATGAACTGGTTCACAAATAAATAGTCAAGGCTCAGTAGGGAAGGAAAACTAATACTCTGGCATAGAATAGTGCACAAATTAAGCCTAAATTTGAAGCCATGCCAGAGTCAGCTGACTGTCACTTTAAACTGGAGACAATGTGTACTCCCATATCTAGTAGTTCTGGTGGTGGAGAGTGAGGGCCCTTAAGCTAGGAAATGTGTCAAGCTTAGAGATTGACAAATGTTTACTGTGCACTGGTGGTATGACCATTGAAATTCTTCCATAAGAACTCCAAGACTGCAGTCATGTTGAGATGCAATGTATAAGAAGATCACTAACGGTGTCAACTTTGCCAGATTACTGAGCTCTTGATTTTGATCTAGCATTCTCATGTTCTTCACTTGTGTCTCAGTATTGGTCTTTGCTTGTCATCTGTGCTGGTCCCCTTACTTCACTTTTGGGTTAATGTACCAAGTACCAGTGAACAAGATGCCTATAGCATCCAGTCAGCTTTAAGGTAGCATTTATCAGGTACATTCTATAAAATGATAGGTAGATGCTGACTCGTTGCTCTGGGTAATTTCTCCATTGGTCTACTTTCCACTCTTTTCCCAGCTTTTGTTATTGACCTTGGTCTGTGAGATGACACTCTTGTTTCTTGGTGTATAACCTAAGCCTGAATTCCAGATCTGCTATCCCAGTCTTCCAGTCATTGGAATTCTCTCCTGAATATATTTTCCTGCAAAGCCTATAGGCATTAACAAGCTAATTAAGGGCAAACTGTTTCTTCATTGTAACATTGCTATTCAATTTTTTGAGTAAAATGATCTGTTGACTATGGCATCAATCTTTCTTGACATTGCTAATGTTGAATGCTTCCAGTGTCTTAAACTGGGCATACACTATACAATTATCTGGCAGATAATCTGCCAGCTCTGGCTGTTTGGGATGAAAATCTGGTATTGGATGAGAGCAAATGACAATTGATCATCTGCTCCCAAACACTGGAAAATGAACAAAAATGGACGTTCCTACAGATTGGTTAAATCCATGATTCAACCAATTTGCCTGAACGACAGGTTTAGTCCATTTTCCAGTGTTTTTGAGCAAATAGTCGATTTTCATTTGCTCTCATCCATTACCAGATTTTCATTCCAACAGCCAGATCTGGCAGATTATCTGCCAGATAATTGTATAGTGTATGCCCAGCTTTAGTAAGTGCATATGAAACTCTGTACAATGAGGTTAAAGACATAAATAAGACACAGCATATGTCATATAGGGGGAACAACACACAAGCCATTGTCAGTATTTCTTACATTTAGTTGAGTAGCCGGCTAATATTGCAAAAATGGCTCCTGTCTGGTGCAATTGCTGTGATTGGTCTAATTGTGAAAGGAGCAAATTCTTCTGCAAATATTTTCTACTCTGGGCTGATCTGTGAATAATCTGCGTATCGCAATTCACTGAAATGTTGCCAAAAAGCAAAGAATTGTATCATAGACTATGAGATTAGTCTATGAAGTAAATGGGACTCTTTACTTTCAATGTCTAATTACACACAGTACATTTATCAGCAATTATTAAAGAATAATAAAATATATTGTCTTTTATTACATTTAAAAAAAAAATCATCATTAATCCTACAGTATATTTAACACGTGCTGACATTTTGTATTCTTTCTGTATTTTTCCTTTGAAACAATGTTCTGCTACTTTGGCATTTTTAAGTTTCTGTGAAAGCTCCCCAGGGCTGAGACCTTCACAGATTGTAACAGTAGGTTTGCTTGAAGTATCCCAGGCCTGAAGGATTTACGTGTTCAGATATCCTTTGACCCGTGAATTTATGCTCAATGGCTAGTCTAACGGGGAAAAGCTTTCACAACATTCCTGTTAGTGCCAGATGCTGAACAAAAAGTGCACCAGGGAATTATGTGACAATTTTAAAGATACTTACTTATCCATAAAACACTGCAACCTGGGAGGAGAGAAATAGGTCTGTTTGTCAAACGTCAGTTTAAAGAGGAATTCTGCTTCTCGCATTCTATAAACGCAACACTTTTTGCCAAGAAACCTATTCCTCTTTTTAACATAGAAATGTCACAATTGTATATTTTTGACAATATAAAATAAACATAATTGTTTTGTAACTATTCATTATATGTTGTTGTTTTTATAGTTGTTGATTTGTAAATGGACACTAGGGCTATGGGGAAAAATACAGGATATATAAAATACAGTCGTGATAAACAAGTTCATAAAGAGAATGCAAAAGAAAAAAAAGGCCAAGGTCATGAGAGAGACAGCGTTGTAGTGCAACAAGGAATGGAGAAAGGGGCAAGAGTGAAGGCATAACACCATGGGTAGTGAGGGTGGATCAAGAGTGGAGAGGAGTGCAGGCTCCGTGTGAGTCCCTTCTTCTCTGGCATCAGCCGCAGCGCTGTAGACCGGTGCACTGCTTGTGGTGGACGTGCTTGGCCTGCTGGATACACAGTATGAACAGCAATTCTAAAGCTAGGTACACACTATACAATTATCTGGCAGATAACCTGCCAGATTTAGCTGGTTGGAATGAAAATTTGGTAATTTATGAGAGCAAATGACAATGCACACCGACTCTCCTGCCTACGGATTACTTCCTCCCACTCCTACCTCCAAGATTTTTCACGTGCTGCACCACTTCTCTGGAATTCCCTACCTCTCCCTCTCAGACTCTCCACCTCTCTACAAAACTTCAAACAGGCTCTCAAGACCCACTTCTTCACCAAACCCAGCCAACTCTCATCCTAACCCTCTGTTCCACGCTCTCTATGTACCCCATCTGTGTCACCCCTGTCTGTCTACCCCTCCCCTTTAGGATGTAAGCTCTCACGAGCAGGGCCCTCTTCCCTCATGTGCTTATCCTTTTTCTTACTTTAATAATCTTCAACTGCCTCAACTCCAGCAGTCTTCTGCCACCTGATACTTATTCCAGTGTTATCTGCTGATGTAACTATGTTTATTTACCCTGTACTTGTCCTATACTGTCATCAACTGTAAGTTGCTGTTTTCCTGTTTGATTATTTGTTTATGTACTCTGTAATTTGGCGCTGCGGAACCCTTGTGGCGCCATATAAATAAACAATAATAATAATAATAATAATAATGACTAAAGCTGGGCATACACTATACTATTATCTGGCAGATAATCTGCCAGATCTGGCTGGTTGGAATGAAAATCTGGTAATGGATGAGAGCAAATGACAATCGACTATTTGCTCCAAAACACTGGAAAATGGACTAAACCTGTTGCTCAGACAACATGGATTTAACCAATTTGTAGGAACGTCTGCTTTTGTCCATTTTCCAGTGCTTGGGAGCAGATGATCACTTGTCATTTGCTCTCATCCAATACCAGATTTTCATTCCAACTATCTGCCAGATAATTGTATATTGTATGCCCATACACAGAGGTACACGAAAGACATATGGCAGGGGCAGATCCAGAACAGAATGACGGGGGGGGGGGGGACCATGACAGGGGAAGATGGGGGCTGCTTATGATTGATCAGATTGTCTATTGGAACTAAAGCCCCCTACACACTGGTAGATGTAATCGACCAATGATATATCACCCAACGATACTATCGCTGGTCGATTTTGCCTACCCACTAGACGATATTGATGGTCATTTTGGATGATATGAGAGTACATTACATCTATATCGTCCAAATTGACTTGCATGTTTAAATAACGATAAAGCAACGATGAACGATCGCGGGGCCGCGCATTGTTCATCATTGATGCATACACGCTGAGCGATATGAACAATTTATCGTTCATTACTGAACAAGATCATTCATGTTGCCCATACACATCACCCAGTGTGTAGGGCCCTTTTGACGCCGGGTCTGCAAAAAGCTTACAAAGTGCGCACAGCACTTCCACGTTTAAGAGGCCACCCTCCTATTAACTCCCATAAATGATCACCAACTACGTCGACATCCTCACTACGAGCGGCGTAAGCCACCATTGTGTCCACCCCTAAATCCGACCCTCTGACCCTTATTTTTTCCTATGCACATTATAAGAATAATGTCATTTAAAATGTTTGTAAATTATGTGATTTAGGTCCTACAGATGGAGTCCTGCTCATCTATCCCTTTAATAGGGTTATTTGAGCTAGGGAAGTCGGACTTAATCCCCTGCTGTAATGACTTAATCCCCTGATGTATTGTTCTCTCTGTATTGTATTGCATCTGGAAACAATAGATGAAATACTTATGCTAATAAGCCTTGGTGCACCTAGGTGCAGCAGAGAAGGCTAGATGAGCGAGGCTCCGTCTGTAATTCAGCTTGGATCGCTATTATTAAGACAGAAATAGCGATTTTCTCGATTCTGCTTCTGCTAAAAATCGCAGGTGAAGAGCCGCCCCCAGAAAGGTAAACGCCCACCGATGCAATTGCAAAATTGCACATGTAATCGAAGAATTGTGATGCATATGCAGAAATCGAGTACCATCAACAATTGCGGTTGACTCTGGGCTACTCAAAATAATGTGAAGGCAGTTGTACCGATGCCATGTTTTTAGTCGCAATCCATTGCAACTGCCGTCAGACACTAAATCTGAAAACGTCCGTGATCCACCAACGTTTTTCCAACCACACCCCACAAACGCCATGTTTACACCCACAAATGGTCACTACCTGTCAATCAAATTGCAATTGTATTTCAATAAATTGCAATTGCAAATGACGCTTGCGCACGTGCAATGCATTTGCCGATAATCGCCCAATGTGTAATTTTGCAATTAAAACTGAATTAGGCCATTAATTGGCTAATTTGCAAAATACTGATAAATACTTACCTCAGATGGGTTGTTGTGCTTTTACTGCGGAATTGCACTTTTGAATACAAAGTAGCAATTTATATATAAATAATATAAAACTTTATATTAGAGATGTGCAGCTCAGTACATCAGAAATCTGAATCCACCCGCATTTTGTGGATCTGTACCGAACCAAAACCCGGTCAGGATCCCCCGAGGAGATTCGATCCAAACCTAGTCCCGGTTTGAATCTTCCTGCAGTTAAGAATTAAGATTTGAAAAAATGACATTTTAGATGTTTTATTATTGATTTGTATCGATGATCATCAAATTTAAAATCAATTTAAAACAAACTGAAATCTGAATACAATCCAAAATACTTGAGGCTAGTTTTGCCAAAACCAAAACACAATGTTCTGGATCACATTTATATCGCATTGTGCGCATTCCATGACCAAGTAGTCCTGTAATGCAGCCATATTTGGAGAGTGTTTGTGCTTCTTCTTCACAGACTGCTCCAACATGTCCCACATTTTCTCAATAACTTTGAGATCTGGCAAATTGGAGGGCCATGTGAGTAGTGGCACGTCAGTCTGGTGCTCTGCAAACCATTCCTGCACAATCCTAGTGCGATGGACAGTGCAGTTATTATCCAGAAACAGTGGATCCATGAAATTCGTCATTCAGAAACTGGACAAATGGGGAAAACTCTTGATCCAACAATGTTGGCCAAGGGTCCAGCTCCAGTACACGAAATACACCCCCCAAAGACATGACACTTCCATCTCCTTTCTGCACAGTTCATTGGACACAGTCTGGCTGAATCGCTTTCCCAGCCCTCCTCATGGCTCGTTGGGATATAAGCAAATTCTGGATTCATAAGACAATATGATGCATCTCCACTTTTCAATTGTCCAGTGATGATGCTGTTTGGCCCATGTCAGACGCTGTTTTTTTTGGATGGTTGTTAACCAAGGACGCACCCTGGCTATACTACTGGACATTCGTAACCCAGTTCGCTCCAAAGTGTTTGCTCTGATACTGTTTGGCTGAGTCCGGAATGGTCTTGTTGGAGCAGTTCCTGATGCGTTTGGAACTGATTGGTGGTTGCTAGATGCCCTAAATGCCTACGGTCCTGATTTGTCATGATCGACTTCTGCCTACTGTTCTGCCGCTGATATTCTTGGTGTCCATGCTTCTTCCACTGTAGACGGATACGGATCACTATCTTCGAGGACACACCAAAAAATATCTCCACCTCCTCCAGGCAATGACCATGCTCTCAGACAAAAACAATTGCTCCCTTTTGACACTCAGTCATGTGACGTATACAAGCCATGGTTCCACCTGAAAAAGAAACAATATCTCAACAAGTTTCATTGTATAGCTTTAGTGTCACCATCTACACACATGTTCATGTCCTGAGTCATTGAACTTATACCACTTTGTGTTTCCGCATCAATATTATATTGTCTGGTGTGTTTTCTATATACAGTATATACTAGTTAGCAGCCCGTCAAAATGATGGAACAACAGCGCAGTAATGTCAGCGCTGACAGCTGTGCGCGCCCGAGCAGAGCAACAATTGATTTGCTCTGTTAGCGCCATCTAGTGCCAACCACCATGCAAAATACTTGATTCCCCCCCATAGATGTGAGGAGCAGAGTTTGCCCTTTATTATATGGGATTATATAGGATATATATATATATATATATATATGTATACACACACACAGATATATTACTTTCTGTAATGACACTTGGCTATTGCTAATGGCTTATGCACATTGGTAGTCACATTTACATGGCAGTCATCTCTAATATTAAAGTAAGCAGAACACATGTAAGATGGGTGTTAGTGATCCACACAATGGGCCTCATTCTGAGTCAGATGTAAGAGCGATATTCACATCGCTCTTACATCTGCAATCTTCAATCTTTTGACAACTGCACATGGAACTAAGTAGCTAAAAAGTCACACATTGTATGAGTGGCTGGACCGCACACAGTGTATGAGTGGCTGGACCGCACACAGTGTATGAGTGGCTGTATCGCACACAGTGTATGAGTGGCTGGACCGCACACAGTGTATGAGTGGCTGGACCGCACACAGTGTATGAGTGGCTGGACCGCACACAGTGTATGAGTGGCTGGATCGCACACAGTGTATGAGTGGCTGGACCGCACACAGTGTATGAGTGGCTGGACCGCACACAGTGTATGAGTGGCTGGACCGCACACAGTGTATGAGTGGCTGGACCGCACACAGTGTATGAGTGGCTGGACCGCACACAGTGTATGAGTGGCTGGACCGCACACAGTGTATGAGTGGCTGGACCGCACACAGTGTATGAGTGGCTGGACCGCACACAGTGTATGAGTGGCTGGACCGCACACAGTGTATGAGTGGCTGGACCGCACACAGTGTATGAGTGGCTGGACCGCACACAGTGTATGAGTTGCTGGACAGATTGAGGTGCCCGGAGTCTGAAATGTATTGGAAATGTATTGGGCATTCTTGGGCTGTGACTGGGAGGTGGCTAATCAGACACATGGAGCCGCACCGTCTTTTGGGTGAGTCACGATCACAGTGCAGAGGTTCATGTGAAGTCAGACGCTTACTCGTTCACATTGGAAGCCATACTCTGAGAGAGAATCTGCCCCTAGCATGGGGCTGGCACTGTGCATGTGAAGGTGCTGCTGAAATATGAATTTACAGAAAGTGGGCATCCCGGGCCTTGCGTATTCAGATGCATGTTTGTACGCCAGAGAATATAGTATTAGTCTAGAGCTGCATATGCCACTGCCCAACCCCCCCACACCCCCCCACAATCCCAAGGCCCACACCCTAACAGTGATCCTGATACTTACCTGTGGTATGTTGGTGGTGGGTGTTCCGGCGCTGGAATTCCAAGTGGTGTTGGGATTCCGCAGTTGCTCACGCATCCCGTGCTTATGACGTGGTTGGGTGTATTGGAGTGTAAGTACGTCTGACGTAAATCTGGCGTATATGCTACTGGTGTAAAGCTAAATCTATTCCAAGATATTGCGAGATACCTCTGACATATGGGTGAAAATACTAAAAACTAACGATTCGTTTTGACTCAGTTCTTCTTGCCAAATTCTGATTTGAAAATGGGACAAAACATCACTTCTTCCACCGCAATATGTCCGTGAAAAATTACGTTTAGTCTTTTTTCAGATCTGAATTTAGCAGGAAGAACCGAGTCATAAATATACTATTTTTTTCTTGGTGATTATAAGAAATTATTTAATTTTTTTAATGCAAATAGGTCAGACAGAGGACCAGACCCTCAGACTGCAGAGGTGACATTCCCAGGTTTACACTATAAGCTATAGTATGTTAAAAAAAAAAATAATAATTTTATATATATATATATATATATATATATATATTATTGAAATCAAAGCTGATTAGAAAAACAATAAAACAGCTTTAGAATTGAAAAGCTTTAATGATGGATTTGTAAATGGAGTTCAAGAGTAATTCATTATATCTGTAAACTTGAATTCAATAAATATGTAATCTGCAACGGAATAAAGCAATTATAACACATCATATCATAATGTTGGTTCTCCATTAAAATATGGCAATTTATTTGTACTTGTGAGTAAAGCGACAGATAAAAAACACTCAGTGTTTGGGAACCTTTCCTGAAAAGGATAGAAATTACAATTTTTCTGCTGTGAGGCTTCTGTAACCCGGGGCAAGGACAGCCAAACGTCAGGCGGTTAATTAAGGATGTCCAATTAACACATACTGGCTGCAGAATTACTAGAGAGATCTACAATAACTGTTCCATAAAGGAGCGTAGCCTACCGATCCCTGTGTCCTGTGCGGTGTTTGGAGGGTGGATACACTGTAAAACAAACAGAAGAGGCAATCTGACCTTTTCACATCCAACATTAAGGCGAATTTTCAAATGAACCGTTAACATAAAAGCTTTGATTGAATAATGATGTATCCGCCCCATATTGTCTCTCCACTGAGGCTGAATGCATCACAAGCCAAAATAATTCACAAGCAGCTGAATGACCGCAGTCCAGGCCAGTGGGATACAAAGAGCTGGAGGTCCCATTCTTGCATCTATGAATAATATCTTTTTGTGCCAGCTGAATGCAATCAATGTAATATAAAAGTAACAACATTTCATTGTCAGTAGATTTACTTGCAGGCGCTGTTCTCTTGAATGCTTTAGATGTAACAAAGTTACACTGGTTTAGGAAGCGAGGGCTATTTCTATAAGAAGCTTAATATTCTGATAATCTTCCATGTTAACAAAGATTGAATAAATAGGTATTATACATAAATAGGTAAGTATGTGTGGAAGTGATTGCCCCTTTAAAAAAATGTCCGAGTTTGGCCAGCATCCCAATCGATCGCCGAACTAGGCATCTGTAATAATGATACATGTTGAGATGATGGTTGCTCCTTGCTGAAGGTGGGCTTGCGTCTTCTTGCATAACCTATTACGCATGTTAGCATGTTATTTTGTGCACTAGCACGCAGAGCCGTAACTAGACTTTTTGGTGCCCTGTGCCAGAAAGAGAATTTGTGCCCACCCCCACCCCCCATTATTTCAATAGGGACATAAGGTACATTCTGCACATCGTGGGGAAGGGGCATGACAAACTTGATCCCAGAGAAAGCCCATGTTATGATGCCCTGTCCCACATTTTATACTGTAAGAAAATGAATTTGGAGGCAAATCCTCTTTATAACACATTCATGCACTCAACCCAAGAGCTCACCACCATTCAGTCACAATACCCCTCATTAAATAACACATTTCAATATACTGCAACACCCAGGACTCAAACCCACAACCTGCTGCATCCCAGCCAAACACCCCACCCACCGAGCCACTTGATCTTGCATAAAAACTATGAGGTTTCTTGCTACATGAAGCTACCTGTGCCCAGTAAAGAAATAACCAGCACCATAATCGAGCAGATCCCTGCAGTGTGCAGCCACACATCCAATCCCTTGCAGCCACACACTACATAGAGGTGCCCAGCCGCAACGCTGAGCACCCGTTCACAAACTGTGGCTGTGTATCTGCCTTTGGGAACACAGCCGCATTCACTGACACACCCATGAGACGGCCTTTGTTGCTTTCACTTTAGGCCACCTCCCAGTTATCTCGCCGGAATGCCCATGGTTATGCGCCACCAGCCATAATGCCGGCAACTCCGTACGCAACAGTGGTCTCTGCGTACAGTCAGGAAAATGCATGCACCGCAGCGGTTGTCTGGACTTTTTGCACACATGCATTAACAAATAATTGCTCAACTGTGCAAAAACATTGGCGCTGCACCCACCTTATGGCCTCTTAAGTGAGCGGTTCAGCATCTTTGGATATGCAGCTGACATCCATTACATGTCCTCAACACTCCTGTGTCAGCTTATCCTCCCCCTGTTACCTCCCAGGGTCGCCGACTATCAGACCCTTCACGTGAATCTGTATGGCACATCTGAGCACCAATCATCGGGATGCATTACAAGTCATTGGCCAACTGCGCAAAGCATTAACACTGCGCCTGAATTTGGCCCAATATCTTCCTTACATATAAGCCGTGTATCTTTACCCAATTGTGAATGAGTTCCGGTCGCTCCAGTGGGCGTGTCTTTTCATTTCTGGGCGGCAGAGTCGCTTGCTGATATCTGCACAGTGTCGGACTGGGGCATGAAGGGCCCACCGGGGGAATGCAGTGATAGGGGCCCATACTTAAGGGTGTGGCCAGCCTACAAAGGGGGTGTGGCCAGACTCTATAGAGGCTAGAAATACACAATAGTCTTGTGAAGTGTAATGCAAAATATCTATCATGTATAATACAAGTGCACAGTCTGGAACCTGATCCCTAGAGGAAGGAGTGGGGGCCCAGGCAGTGGGGTCTACCGGTGGCTCCCCTGGTACCCCTGTGGGCCTGTCCGACCATATATCTGCAGTTGCGTTGTGTATAAAACCACACTTGCAGCTGTATTTCCACACTTCTCTGAATCAGGTCCTGGGTGACTCTAACCCAAGTGCCACTACTGAGTCAGGCTACGTTCCAGGAGACTCCCATGAGATTTGCACATACACAGTGCCAAAGTCTACTGAATTCATGCACCGGCAAGAAAGACTGAACACAGACCCATCCTCTTGTGGACGGGATCCGGTCTGAAGATCGACAGTGTCTAGGTCGGCAATGTTTAGGTCGACCACTATAGGTCGACAGTCACTAGGTTGACATGGATGGAAGGTCGACAGGGTTTCTAGGTCGACAGGTCTAAAGGTCGACATGAGTTTTTCACATTTTTTTTCTTTTTTTGAATTTTTTCATACTTAACGATCCACGTGAACTACGATTGGAAGGGTAATTTGTGCCGAGCGAAGCGGTAGCGGAGCGAAGGCACCATGCCCGAAGCCTGTCGACCTTCCATCCATGTCGACCTAGTGACTGTCGACCTATAGTGGTCGACCTAAACATTGTCGACCTAGACACTGTCGATTTGATGAACCACACCCCTTGTGGACCCCCTCTGGTCATAATTATATTGAATATGACAGCATCGGACGGTCGCATATTTCCAAGTCAGAATCAAGCTCATGTGAATGTTTCGCCCCCTCTCATGAGTGTTCTCTTTGTAATCGTATTTTTATTCTTAGGATTGCTCCCTCACAAGGGTGTATTTTGCTGCAAGCATCGCGGTCATTAGTCCTCAGGCTACACGCACAAAGCATCACATAAACATATCACAGACAGACAATGGACCAGCCTGAAGCCCATCTTTGCAAACCATCGAACACTATGAATAATGTCACATAATAATTCTTGAACTTAGACAATAGCGTGTTCCGGGACAGACGCTGACACCTGACTATTAGAGATAGCGGTTCTTGTAAATATTTCCTGATAATACAATGACAATTTCCCTGAGTGTGTGTTGCAGACATCAAGATGATTCCAAAATTGCACATCAGATGTAGAGGAAATGGGGCTGGGATCAGAGTTTGTGAATAAAACAAAAACTATTATTTTCTTCGACTCGTTTCATAGTTGCAAATATTTCAAAATAATTTACAATATAACTTTGTTTTGGATCTGATGCATCTGAGCATCTTGTTATGTTGTTTCGGAAAGGCCTGGGAGCACTACAAGTACATCATGTAAAATTTACTGTGAGGGCCTGATTTTGAAGTCTGGAAGTGAGAGCATCCAGTGGTGCAAGTGTGCCGGTATGGGTCAGTATGGGTACCGTTAAGAAATTGGATGTAACATGTGCAGAGAGAGTTAGATTTGGGTGGGGTGTGATCAAACTGAAATCTAAATTGCAGTGTAAAAATAAAGCAGCCAGTATTTACCCTGCACAGAAACAATATAACCCACCCAAATCTAACTCTCTCTGCACATGTTATATCTGCCCCACCTGCAGTGCACATGGGCCCTCATTCCGAGTTGTTCGCTCGCTAACTGCTTTTAGCAGCATTGCACACACTAGGCCGCCGCCCTCTGGGAGTGTATCTTAGTTTAGCAGAATAGCGAACGAAAGATTAGCAGAACTGCTACTAAATAATTCTTTGAAGTTTCTGAGTAGCTCCAGACCTACTCACAGATTGCGATCAGCTCAGTCCGTTTAGTTCCTGGTTTGACGTCACAAACACGCCCTGCGTTCGGCAAGACACTCCCGCGTTTTTCCCTGACACGCCTGCGTTTTTTTAGCACACTCCTGGAAAACGCTCAGTTACCACCCAGAAATGCCCCTTTCCTGTCAATCATTTACCGATCAGCAGAGCGACTGAAAAGCGCCGCAGAATCCACAGCAAATCTGCTAAGTTTTTAGTTAAATAACTAAGCGCATGATCGGAATGACCCCCATGGTTTTGCCCATTAGGGATAGATTTTGCAGCTGCGATCAGGTCTGAATTAGGCACTATATTTGCCAAAATTTTAGCAGTCTCATTTTGTTAATGTTTTTTTTTCCAATTCTAAAGTGCCATGGAATATATATATATATATATATATATATATATATATATATATAATTTTTATTTATTTTTTTCCTTTTGTCAAATAAATGTTTATTGGTATGCCAAAATATTACACACACACAGTCACACACAGAGTCTCACTCACACACGCGCACACACACACACACACACACACACACACACACACACACACACACACACACAAACACACGTTAGGCTCATGTTCTCACAGCATACTGCCACAGTGATATGTAAACGGAGGATTGCTTTCTATTCAAGAACAGCTGACCTTTAATAGACAAATGCCATTTGCATTATTAGGATAAAATACATAGGTATGGTATCATTTCCATAGTAATGCTATTTCTGTTCAATTCTGCATGTACCACTATGAATCACAAAACAAATTTTGGTTTCTAAGAAACAGCATTGGGGTATAACAGCTCATCCATAATATATAGAGATACGCTGTAGACCATATAAAACCGAGAAGAAGAAAAAATATTCCCGGCCATGTTTATGAGTAATAACCTTTATTACAGAAGTACAATAAGATTGCTAGGCTACATTAAATTATTAAATGGGCAAAAATATGTGCTACGATATGTATTGTTTGCACTAGATCTATTTTAGTGTATATCAGCTGGGCCGTTTATTTGATTTTCGATGAACTTCGTACCTGGGACAGTCCAGGTGTTTACATAATTTATAGGTAAAATATATGTAGACGTACAGTAGATTGAATTTAACTTTTCTTTATAATGATGTGTAAGAGCACGATTACACCATCATGTTCATGCATTACCCTGGATAAAATATACTTTTTTCTTCTTCTTCTTCTTCTTCTTCTTCTTCTTCTTCTTCTTCTTCTTCTTCTTCTTCTTCTTCTTCTTCTTCTTCTTCTTCTTCTTCTTCTTCATAATAATAAAACTTGAAGATTATTGTGGGTCCATTTTTGTTGATGTGCTGGCTATTGGAGTACACCCATGGCCAAAGCGTCTAATTGCTGTTTGCAAGTTGTCGTCATCCCCATGACAACTGCTACTGGTCATACATAGCATACTGTAGCATGTTCAAATTAATTTGGGGCTGCTCCAATGTTGAACAGATCCCTGTTTGTAGACCATATCTAGGGAGTTTTTGCGTATGCAAGTCCGTGAATTTACATTTTAAATGCATATACACGTGTGCCTGAAGATGTAACTCAGACAAAATTCAGAGGACTTATCAGCACATGTCTGGGCTATGCAAAGGGGATATAAGTGTAAGTATTTCCAGGTGTATCATTTGCACCTTGTATACAGCTTGTGCAAGTGAGCACTAAGGATAATGATGAGATGTGTACATATACGTGGCGAGCATATTTGCAAATTCATTAACGTGCAGAATATGCGACCAATGTTGGAGCTGCAACCAAATCCAACATGCAAATAGTGGAGCCACACCAACTGCCAGTGAGTCCTACCCGGCGATGTTTGCAAAGATTGGGGTGGCATTTGGGGTAGCTGTCCTGTTTGCATTTTGGATTCTGGAGCCGCCACTGCATGGAAACATACACTGTAAGAAGTACTGTATTTTAAATGTAATGTAGGTTAATGGGCACTAAGCCATGGTTGAATAGAAAAACAATATAGCCAAATACCCTAAAAAAAAACAATGGCCCTCATTCCGAGTTGTTCGCTCGTTCTTTTTCATCGCATCGCAGTGAAAATCCGCTTAGTACGCATGCGCAAAGTTCGCACTGCGACTGCGCCAAGTAACTTTACTATGAAGAAAGTATTTTTACTCACGGCTTTTTCTTCGCTCCGGCGATCGTAATGTGATTGACAAGAAATGGGTGTTACTGGGCGGAAACACGGCGTTTCAGGGGCGTGTTGCTGAAAACGCTACCGTTTCCGGAAAAAACGCAGGAGTGGCCGGAGAAACGGTGGGAGTGCCTGGGCGAACGCTGGGTGTGTTTGTGACGTCAACCAGGAACGACAAGCACTGAACTCATCGCACAGGCAGAGTAAGTCTGGAGCTACTCTGAAACTGCTAAGTAGTTAGTAATCGCAATATTGCGAATACATCGGTCGCAATTTTAAGAAGCTAAGATTCACTCCCAGTAGGCGGCGGCTTAGCGTGTGTAACTCTGCTAAATTCGCCTTGCGACCGATCAACTCGGAATGAGGGCCAATTACAATAAAAAGAAGTGTAGTATTCCATCCATATACAGTTTATACAGTCCAGAGTGGTGCTCCTTTATATATATATATATATATATATATATATACACACACATATATAAAGGAGTGCCACTCTATACTTTGGGTTGTATAGATTGATAAAGGGCTGAGCAGACACAAAACTTTGAGGTTTCTGCAACCAAATAGCAATAATAAGTTTATACAATTCAACCTATTTCCTTTCTGCACATATATCACATATACATTATCATCCAATTTTTTTTTTAAACAATTTTTTTTTCCGTTTTTATTAAATTTTTTAATAAGTTGTATTTGTTCTTTGTAGGTTATGTATTTACTATTGCTGAATGTGTAATACATTATATATATATTTATTTTTATTTTTTTGTATTATAATTAGTAAACTACATTTTATTGGTTGACTGGAATGAAGTATTGTGCTTCCTTAATTTATCCTGAGGCATACAGAAAATAAGACTACCTCATTTAGATGCGGTATTCCGGCATTTTGACGCTTGTAGCGCTCATTCCGTTGTGTATCATCAACTATTAATGTCTTGTAAGCAGACTCATGAGACGTTTATTCAAGGTCATAAACTAACAGCAGCAATTCTGCAGAATCTGCGGCGCTGAGTTTGTTTTGAAGAGAAAAAAAAATAGTCAAAAAAAAAATAAAATAAAAATGAATGAAAAATTGTTTAAATAGATCTGGAACGCCAGGATCTAGGGATCAATCAAAATAATCAGCGGGAACAGAGCTGTGTTTTATTTTTAATCATATCAAGCGTTTAATCCCAGCACCAGTAGATAAAACAAAATGCAGCCTCGCACCTCTTTTATCTGCCGTTTCAATACATCTCTATACATGGAATAATATCAGACAATGGCAGAATAGAACACATTAAATTGTAAAGGCTGCTAGACATATAACACGAAAAACAGTAATTACTTAGTTTTCATCTAGGATCTGATTGTAAGGCCTAACGTGATTTGCCCCAGAGGGCACATTTCTCATTATAGCGCAGGGTAGAGTTAATACTATGTACAGAAAACATACTCAGTGAGGGTGTTATTCACCGCGACAGCCTACGTACAGTACACACTTATGTGCTCCAAGTGGCGGTTTACGATTCACTGATAACTCGTGTATTGTGACCTGCCTTAAACTTAGTTGATGCGTCTGAGCAATATATTTATCAGCTACAGGTTGAAGATAAACTCTGTAATTATGTAAACGCCTCCTGAAAACACGTTGTCTGATATTCAGAATGAAATTATATATCTCTGCCTTTTAACATCAACTTTCCTGACCAAGAGATTTAAAACAATTTCTATATTTAGAAGTTTTAATTGTTAGTTATTTGTTGAGCTGCCTTTTTTTTTTTTTTACAGAAATTACAGTACGAGCAAAATGCTTTTTCGTTTATTGTAACTTGTCGGAGATTAGACAAATCAGGGGGTTGAAATCATGATAATAATGATGCAGAATTGTACACAGCTTATATGTGTGAAAATATTCAGATGCAGTACCTGCTGAGATTTGTATTGAGATCCCTACTGCGGCTTCGCGCCACTCCCTGTAACCGCCTCAAAATGGTCGCCAACTGTGAATCACTTTGCAAAGAAATTCTCACTGCAAGCGGCATTGCTAAGGTGCCTTGGTACATGCGCAGTCAGCATACGCAGTCGGCCAATAATGCTCCATTCTGTACACATCTGCATTGCATGCATCCCTGAATAATGCCCTACTGTAAATGCAGCACCTTCGGTAATGAAGGTAATTTAAGTAATATATACGGCATCCTGCTGACATCACTGACACCACTAAGTTTGCAGACTGTGCTACTTTTCTCTTACTGAACATGCAGGAGGCGTATAATATTTACCAAGTACTCCCTGGTGCCCCTACATGTACAAACATGAGCTAGTGGTATATATATATTTAAATAAATCCGTCTTGTACCTTGTGGGTTATACGGTGTGAGATGAGGCTCTTCCATTGCTATTCATTTCCCACCACTGTCTGTGTAACAAACCCCCTGTAAATTATTGTTCCCATCCCAATCTCCCCTTCAGCTCATTTCTCCAATACAGCCTATTCAATTGTCATTTATTTCTTAACGACCTCCCTCTGCCCTTGTAATGAATTTCTCATTTACAGTTATTATGGATTAGCAATCAATAATCAATACCCAAGTCCAACATTGTGTCAGAAGAAGATAAGTTGTTTATTTGTACTCTATAGCAAACAGTCCGACGTGTCAGCAACTCACAAAAGGAGGATTTATGCTTTATATAGTGGTTAGATGCCATTCCCCATAGTAGGAGTCAACATGCAATAACTGACATAGGAATATAGATAGATAGATAGATAGATAGATAGATAGATAGATAGATCACATCAATTGGCTAGCCAGAGTTTCCCAAAATCCAACATTGCAGTCCAGGTTTTAAGGATATCCATCCATGCTTGAACCCAAATGCTTAAATCAAATTGACTGACGTATTAATTAAATTACCTGTGCTTAATCAAAGATATCCTGAAAATCTGGACTGTAAGGGCGGAGTTTGGGAAACTGAGCTAGACCAAAAGAATTTGTGCGATCATCTCCATTTAATACATTTCTTAGAAAAACTAAAGATGTTACATGAGTTCCTACAAATGTGTTCTCACGCACTAAGAGCCCTTCCGCCATACTGTATGGCGCGAGACGCCTGGTGGTATTGAGGTGACCCGAGCTGAGTACTGTACAGTATTTTTATGCAAGTGTTCTGTCTTAGTTACATGGCAGACTCAGCAAAATCCCGCTCACAATGTACCAGAAAAGCTGGGTTGTGGCCTCAATCGCGTAGGAATCAGTATAACACACAGACAGAGTCACACAATGGAATTTGGGATGAGTAAAAGCCACGGCTGCATGCATCAGATCTCTTCTTACTAGAGATGTGCAGGTTTCCATTTACTTGGTTCTTAGCGCAAGTTCGGATTTACCTGTATTTTTCTTATTTGCTATTCAAAGCACGTGACAGTCGGGTAGCCAATTAGATGCCGTTTTGAGATTCAAGTAAATCCGGGTAAATCCGAACTGGCACATCGCTACTTTGTACACGGATTCAGACTCAGTCGCTCGCAGATGAACAAATGGCGCAATCCCCAGTGGTCAGTATATGGTAGTAATGCTGTTTTGCCACTTTCAGACATTTTAATTATAAAAATACTGTAAGATGCACATTTTGAGTAAAATAAATGTGTTGTGTGGCCAGGCTCCATGGGAACTGGCGCCGTAGACTCAAGCCACAGTGCATCAGAACACAACTATATACGTTTAAAGTGAACATTTATAGGAAAGAAACCATAAATGAAAGCATTCATGAGTGCAGCCATCAGAACCTCATAAAGAGATCCATCCACCGTCATTCCACTAGTCCTAGGCCAGTCATTAGAAGGGCTCAATTCCTCTTGGGAATGGGGCCCACAAAAAAGATATGAAGGCCCTCCCCTTCTTGGTCCCACCAGCCCTAGAGCCAATACCACTAGAGTTCTTTTCCACAGCCCTGATGCTTTTAGGTATGGAGGCAATTATTAATATTAGAATTTATATTATCTTTTACGGTGAACTAGATGATTGTGCTTGGAGAACTTCAAGGGCCCACTGGCACCTGTAGTTCACCTGCAAACAAAATATTAAAAACGTCAGGAATCAGCCGCCGTACTAAACACATTTTATTAAATAAACACGGAAATGACAGCGTTCATTTGATCAAATATTGACCAGTATTGGGTAGGATAGGATTTACAGGAGTCTAAGGGGGTCATTCCGACCCGATCGCTCCCTGCAGTTTGTTGCAGTGCAGCGATTGGGTCGGAACTGCGCATGCATCAGCGTGGCAGTGCACCAGCACATGGCAGTCGTCGTTGCCTAGCAATCACCTCTGATTAGGGGGAGCGGTCCGGCCAACGCAGGCGTGGACGGACCGTGGGGGGGGGGGCGGGCCGGAGAGAGACAAGTAGCTCCCGGGAGCTACTCTTGAAGTGCAAAGGCATCGCCGCTGTGCAATGCCTTTGCACTTCTGCGGGGGGGGGGGGGGGGGGCAGCGGCCCTGTGCTGGGTGTCCCCCCGCATGTCAGTGTGAATGATCGTAGCTGTGCTAAATTTAGCACAGCTACGATCAACTCGGAATGACCCCCTAAATTCCCTGTCCCCACAATAAGGAAGTAAAAAACAAAGGGGAAAAAAGCTACATTGCCACTTTTTACCAGTAGGTGGCAGCGTGGTACCAATAAATTTCTACCATATATTTCTGTAGTTTGTAAATTATACTTGAGCAAAATTTATATACTGTATGCTGTGATCATTTGTATGTTCATTTGTATGTTCACTGATGTCTTTTAAAATCTTCTATCACCCCTGAGATCACTTACTGAGTGCCCACAGTGAGCTGATGAAACCAAAGTAAAAAAAAACCTCAGAGAGAAATAAATACAGTCAGATGTTTCACCTGTGTATATCGCAAAGTGGACCAAAGAGCAAGATTGATACAATTTTGCCCCAAACATTCTGTAGAAATATACAAGCTGAAAGCATGAGAAGTTCCGCAGTGTAACACGGCGTTGCTGGGGGACTGAAAACCCGGAGCACCTTGTAACTGACCTGAAATAATACTGCCGTATGATATCAGCGCCGAAAACAAAAGACTCATTATAAAATTGATAATTATTAACAGGACTGGAGACATATAACTGCAATGTGTAAGGCCTGAGTTAAACAGCGACATAAGAAATAAAGTTTGTTCTTACCTGCATATGTAATGTATTTTATATTGGTGGAAATAACTATTCTGCTACACAATTCTAATAAATGAGATGTGATCGTATAATAAGGGTTATTTTCTGCCCTGCGGGTGGCCACAGCTGGCTACGCCTTCGAGGACACAGATTTTCCTTCCCACTGTTTTGATTAATAGTCATTTTAAAGCATTTACATTTTAAGCCACATACAGTAAGAGATGAAACGGAGGAATGTAGCCTTCAGTTATTCTTATGCATGTATATAGCGTGACTGTGTCCTTATTACAGCAATGCAGGAAATAGACGTTCCATATATTTCCTGATCTTGTCATTGTACAGTAAGTTTATGAACTAGAAGGCTCATGCTATTACTTTGTACATGCGTCATTGGAATGCCATAAGGGAAACACATCTAGCATATTTCAAACAATTCTATTTGCCCATTGCTGACCTGTGTGCGCCAGTAGGGGAATAATCAGGATGCAATTATTCTGTTGACATCTTTAATGCCGACATTTATAATGTTGACTTTACACTCGACAGTCATAATGCAGACATGTCATTCACCATGTCGATCTGCAGAATGTCAACTTGTAACATTCCGCACAGACTGGAGAGTTAGAGATAGGCTGTGGCAGCAGAGACTTAGGGTTACAATACTGAGTGAGAAGGATAGGCTGCGGCAGCAGAGGGTTAGAGTTACACTACTGAATGTGAAGGTTAGGTTGTGGTAGCAGAGACTTAGGGTTACTCTACTGAATGTGAAGGATAGGCTGCGGCAGCAGAGGGTTGGAGTAACACTACTGAATGTGAAGGTTAGGTTGTGGCAGCAGAGACTTAGGGTTACTCTACTGAATGTGAAGGATAGGCTGCGGCAGCAGAGGGTTAGAGTTACGCTACTGAATGTGAAGGTTAGGTTGTGGCAGCAGAGACTTAGGGTTACTCTACTGAATGTGAAGGATAGTCTGCGGCAGCAGAGGGTTAGAGTTACACTACTGAATGTGAAGGTTAGGTTGTGGCAGCAGAGACTTAGGGTTACTTTACTGAATGTGAAGGATAGGCTGCGGCAGCAGAGGGTTAGAGTTACACTACTTAATGTGAAGGTTAGGTTGTGGCAGCAGAGACTTAGGGTTACTCTACTGAATGTGAAGGATAGGCTGCGGCAGCAGAGGGTTAGAGTTACACTACTGAATGTGAAGGTTAGGTTGTGGCAGCAGAGACTAAGGGTTACTCTACTGTATGTGAAAGATAGGCTGCGGCAGCAGAGGGTTAGAGTTACACTACTGAATGTGAAGGTTAGGTTGTGGCAGCAGAGACTTAGGGTTACTCTACTGAATGTGAAGGATAGTCTGCGGCAGCAGAGGGTAAGAGTTACACTACTGAATGTGAAGGATAGGCTGCGGCAGCAGAGGGTTAGAGTTACACTACTGAATGTGAAGGTTAGGTTGTGGCAGCAGAGACTAAGGGTTACTCTACTGAATGTGAAGGATAGGCTGCGGCAGCAGAGGGTTAGAGTTACACTACTGAATGTGAAGGTTAGGTTGTGGCAGCAGAGACTAAGGGTTACTCTACTGAATGTGAAGGATAGGCTGCGGCAGCAGAGGGTTAGAGTTACACTACTGAATGTGAAGGTTAGGTTGTGGCAGCAGAGACTAAGGGTTACTCTACTGAATGTGAAGGATAGGCTGCGGCAGCAGAGGGTTAGAGTTACACTACTGAATGTGAAGGTTAGGTTGTGGCAGCAGAGACTTAGGGTTACTCTACTGAATGTGAAGGATAGGCTGCGGCAGCAGAGGGTTAGAGTTACACTTCTGAATGAGAAGGTTAGGCTGTGGCAGCGGAGGGTTAGGGTTAGGCTGCGGCAGCAGAGGGTTAGGGTTAGGCTGTGGCAGCGGAGGGTTAAGGTTAGGCTGTGGCAGTGGAGGGTTAGGGTTAGGCTGTGGAAGCGGAGGGTTAGGGTTAGGCTGTGGCAGTGGAGGTTCAGGTTTACACTACATGAAGGTCAGGGTTAGGCTGCGGCAGCAGAGGATTAGGGCTAGGCTGTGGTAGCAGAGATTTAGGGTTACACTATGTGAAGGTTAGGCTATAACAGCAGTGAGTTAGGCTTACACTATGTGAAGGTTACGCTGTGGCAGCAGTGAGTTAGGGTTACACTATGTGAAGGTTACGCTGTGGCAGCAGTGAGTTAGGGTTACACTATGTGAAGGTTAGGCTGCGGCTGCAGAGGGTTAGGGCTAGGCTGTGGCAGCATTGAGTTAGTGTTACACTATGTGAAGGTTAGGCTGTGGCAGTGGAGACTTAGGGTTACACTATTTGAAGGTTAGGATGCAGCAGCACAGGATTAGGGTTAGGCTGTGGCAGCAGTGAGTTAGGGCTAAGCTGTGGCAGCAGTGAGTTAGGGTTACACTATGTTAAGGTTAGGAGGCGGCAGCACAGGATTAGGGTTAGGCTGTGGCAGCAGTGAGTTAGGGTTACACTATGGGAAGGATAGGCTGTGGCAGCACAGGATTAGGGCTAGGCTGTGGCAGCAGTGAGTTAGGGTTACACTATGTGAAGGTTAGGCTGCGGCAGCACAGGATTAGGGCTAGGCTGTGGCAGCAGTGAGTTAGGGTTACACTATATGAAGGTTAGGAGGCGGCAGCACAGGATTAGGGTTAGGCTGTGACAGCGTGAGTTAGGGTTACACTATGTGAAGGTTAGGCTGCGGCAGCACAGGATTAGGGCTAGGCTGTGGCAGCAGTGAGTTAAGGTTACACTATTTGAAGGTTAGGCTGTAACAGCAGTGAGTTAGGGTTACACTATGTGAAGGTTAGGCTGCGGCAGCACAGGATTAGGGTTAGGCTGTGACAGCAGTGAGTTAGGGTTACACTATGTGAAGGTTAGGCTGCGGCAGCACAGGATTAGGGTTAGGCTGTTGCAGCAGTGAGTTAGGGTTACACTATGTGAAGGTTAGGCTGCGGCAGCACAGGATTAGGGTTAGGCTGTGACAGCAGTGAGTTAGGGTTACACTATGTGAAGGTTAGGCTGCAGCAGCAGAGGGTTAGGGCTATGCTGTGGCAGCAGTGAGTTAGGGCTACACTATGTGAAGGTTAGGCTGCGGCAGCAGTGAGTTAGGGTTACACTATGTGAAGGTTAGACTGCGGCGGCACAGGATTAGGGTTAGGCTGTGGCAGCTGTGAGTTAGGGTTACACTATGTGAAGGTTAGGTTGCGGCAGCAGTGAGTTAGGGTTACACTATGTGAAGGTTAGGCTGCAGCAGCAGAGGATTAGGGCTAGGCTGTGGCAGCTGTGAGTTAGGGTTACACTATGTGAAGGTTAGGCTGCGGCAGCACAGGATTAGGGCTAGGCTGTGGCAGCAGTGAGTTAGGGTTACACTATGGGAAGGGTAGGCTGTGGCAGCACAGGATTAGGGCTAGGCTGTGGCAGCAGTGAGTTAGGGTTACACTATTTGAAGGTTAGGATGCGGCAGCACAGGATTAGGGCTAGGCTGTGGCAGCAGTGAGTTAGGGTTACACTATGTGAAGGTTAGGCTGCGGCAGCACAGGATTAGGGCTAGGCTGTGGAAGCAGTGAGTTAGGGTTACACTATGTGAAGGTTAGGCTGCGGCAGCAGAGGGTTAGAGCTATGCTGTGGCAGCAGTGAGTTAGGGTTACACTATGTGAAGGTTAGGCTGCAGCAGCACAGGATTAGGGCTAGGCTGCGGCAGCTGTGAGTTAGGGTTACACTATGTGAAGGTTAGGCTGCGGCAGCACAGGATTAGGGCTAGGCTGTGGAAGCAGTGAGTTAGGGTTACACTATGTGAAGGTTAGGCTGCGGCAGCAGAGGGTTAGAGCTATGCTGTGTCAGCAGTGAGTTAGGGTTACACTATGTGAAGGTTAGGCTGCGGCAGCACAGGATTAGGGCTAGGCTATGGCAGCAGTGAGTTAGGGTTACACTATGTGAAGGTTAGGCTGCGGCAGCACAGGATTAGGGCTAGGCTGTGGCAGTAGTGAGTTAGGGTTACACTATGTGAAGGTTAGGCTGGGGCAGCAGAGGGTTAGGGCTAGGCTGTGGCAGCAGAAATTTAGGGGTCAGGTTCTAGACTGTACACTCAAATTATACATTGTTACTTTACTAGAGGGCCAGTAACTTGGTGGAGCAGGACTAAGGAAGAACCTGGAAGCTTGGTTTCTTTTTTAATGGAAATTCCACCAAGACCAGCCTTCTTGCCAAGGAAAGTGGGCAATCCTGACTCACTACTACCTTATAAAGGGACACTGTTCTTTGCAGACTGACTATTTCCTATCTGATGGTTAGCCACACCTCCTCTGGTGGCTTGACACACCCCTTAGCTTGGGCCTTTACCAATGTATTCCCTGGTCGGCCATATACGCCACAGTCCGACACTGGCAGGAGTCATCTACTTATACCAGACGCCTCCTGCTGCCTTACCATAGTAAGTAGCAGTAATGCACCCTCCAGCCACACCTCAATCAGGCCCCTTGTGTATGCCTTGGCGTGCCCTCGGAAATACTGTATTTTTCCATGCACTTGTCTCTTGAGTAAAGTACCGCAGGCCAGTTTTACTTCCAAATCTGCATCGTCTCTTCTGTGTGCAATATGTGCAGAGGACGAATTACCATATATTACACAGTTTGGTTCCTGGCATGAGTTTCAGTGTTTGAACAGCAGTTATTTATATGTAACAAATAGATGCAAACATATTTCATTATTGCTAAACAAAAATGAAATTTAGAAAGATGTACTAATACGAAAAGCACTTTAAATGACAGAATCTGATGCTTAAATCGAAATACTGTGCAATGTTCAGTATTCTGGGGGTCATTCCGAGTTGATCGCTAGCTGAAAATGTTCTCTGCGCAGCGATGATGCAAAAAAAGGCACTTCTGCGCATGCGTATGACGTACTTTCACAACGGCCGATATAGTTTCACACAAGGTCTAGCGATGCATTTCAGTCGCACTGCTGGCCGCAGAGTGATTGATAGGAAGAGGGCGTTTCTGGGTGTGAACTGACCGTTTTCAGGGAGTGTTCGAAAAAACGCAGGCGTGCCAGGAAAAACGCAGGCGTGCCAGGAAAAACGCAGGCGTGCCAGGAAAAACACAGGCATGCCTGGGCGAACGCAAGGCAGGTGTGTGACGCCAAATCAGGAACTGAACAGTCTGAAGTGATTACAAGCGCTGAGTAGGTCTGAAGCTACTCAGAAACTGCACAATATTTTTTTGTAGCCGTTCTGCGATCCTTTCGTTCACACTTCTGCTAAAAACTGCTAGCGAGCGAACAACTCGGAATGACCCCCTCTGTTCGACAATAAACAAAGGTTAAAGTGATGGGCCAATAAGACAGAACCATGGACCGCCAATACTAACATGCAGTATACCTAGTACAGAAGATATTAATATAATTTGCAATGTATATGTTACAGTGTCCATCATTAATGACTGAGCTGTGATTTCTGAAATTAGCTGTCAGAAGTATTTACATAAAACTGATACAACCTCGGAGCCATGTACATTACTTACATTTGTGCACATATTGCTCCTGTCCTCCCCTCTAATTCGAATCACATATTACATATTACATATTACTTGTCCCCGTTGTCTAAGCAATGTGGCAGCAATTTGCATATTTTCAGTTACACAAACATCCCATTCTTATCCTGTATTTCCAATATGCACCATACAGTGGCAGTTTTAGTTGGCGCATCCCTGCAGTTCATAATCTACATTCAGCAGTTGCTCCAGAGGGTTTGATTGCTTTGCTTTAAATATAGGTAATTCTTTATCTTTCCCATGCACCTGAGCAGCCTGTAGACAACAATTTTTGAAGAGTGATTTAAAAGAATTCCAACAAAATAACACCAGCCATCCTCATCTGCATTAATCCCTATACGGAATCCCTATCTGCTTCCTAATAAACACTTTCAGCAACTTTGTTACATATCTTATGAAATATCTAACAAGAGTATTTACGTATTTGTCGTTGCATTATCTGTGCTCTGCCACATAGTCTGTTGACGGAAAGATCCCCAGGCTACTAAATACACGGTTTAATCTGACTGTCATCAGATCAGTCAGTTTTGGATTATAGGAAGCAACAAAATTTCTGCACTCTGTGTAAACCAGCAATGAGTCGTGACCACGCTGCCAACGGGACAGTTCTTCTACAAATTCTACTAAGATAAGCAGGAGGATGTTAGTGGTGGTAACACTGTAAATATGTTTTTTATTAATAATAATAATAATAATAATAAAAAAAAATATTGATTAAAGTGGTTATATTCTTTGTCAATGCATGTAATATAAGGTCCTAGCAGACTGAACTCATCTCCAGAGTCATAGAGTCACATATCTGCCCAAATATATAGGAGAGGTGGCTGGATGCAGGCCATGATGCTGGCGAGCAATTGATGCACCGGCCCCTCCTGCACCCACCCCTCCACCACCCGTGCCCCCCCACTCCCCACCCTCAGCACCCCCGCGCTCACCCCTCCCCCACCCACGGGGCCTCCACGCCCACCCCTCTACCATCCGTGGCACCCCCGTGACTGCCCTCCTCTACTGCAGCACTCCTGCACCCGCATCTTCCCCTCCCGCAACACCCCCACCCGGCACCCACCCGTGGTGGCTCAGGACTCCCTCCCACACCTGTGGCACCCCTGCAACCACCCCTCCCCACCAGCGGTACTCACACAAACGCCCCACCCCTGGACCCCTTTCCCCATCCTCGTCTCCCCCGCACCCGCCACTCCCCCAACCATAGCACCTACTAGGTGATTCATTGTGCCCTGCGTATGATGTTCACGCCATCGCAAGGGGTTACGGCCCCTTAATCATCGCACGCCCTTTGTCCATGCAATATTTAACCACTGACAAAATTAAGATTGGAGGTAATACTTCATATAATACAAATATTGCATGCCCCAAGGGCGTGCAAGGGTTAAAGGGGTGTACCCCATGCGACGGTGTGAAGAGCGCCTGTAGGGCGCAAAGAATTATCTAGATAAAAATGTGAACCAAAACATAAAAACAAATACACTATCGGGGAGGGGTACCGACTACCTATGGTTCATTACCCGAGACCGGTGATTCTTTTAGTGGGGTTTACCCAATGTGATAAACCACAGAGCTCCACTTTTTCTCATAGCTTCCCCCCTCTTATCTACTAACATGTATTTAATTGGTAAATGCTACAAGCTGTCTTTTAACTGAGCATGACTCATCAGCCACAATAACATCACATGTTTGAGTCATCAGACTTAAATGACAGGCTGATTAGATTGCAGGTGCATGTTGTTTACTTGGCTACCAAGCTTGTCACTGTGTTATTGGAGTGTTACAGTGTTGTTTGGCTGTACAGTAGTAAGAACAGTAGAGATTTAGACCCTTTCAAATTGACTGCTGTTTATCTTCATCACCTGTATTCTCTTATCTCCAATAAAACCTTCTCTGGTATTGGAATTAACGTGTGTAGTAATTTCCTTGCTCACATCTTCTATGCACCCACCATCTTGTAGGCATCTTCCAATAGGCTATGGACCCAGGGCTATGGCTATGAAGGACACGTTCAGCAGTATAGAAGGAAAAATTATATACCACAAGCACAAGTATGAGCTTCATAAAACTGAATGACTCAGAGAACTACTCTACTTGGAAATTCACTACTGAAATGTAGTTAAAGCATGAGAAGCTGTTGAATGTCACAGTGGATCCATGAGGCAACCAAAATCTCAAGGAGGTGGCTAAAGTCATTGAAATCAATGGCTTAGCTGTAGAACAGCAAGTACAGTATATTCCATTAACAATGGGAAGGCGTCCGCAAAGGACATACGGATAGCCCTGCAAATAACTTGCAAGGATAAGGGTCTTATGAGGGGAATAAACCTCAGACACACTTTGTATGGGACTAAACTAAGTGAATGTAAGGACTTGAATGAATACATTGATAACATGTTTTCCATCACCCAGCAATTGGCATCCAATGATAGATGTGAAATAGGTTGCTGTGGCTATGTTGCAATCAGGCTACCTCCCACTTGCCTGCACCTCTTGTCATCTGTCTGTCGCCCCTCCCCAATAGATTGTTAGCTCTTCAGAGCAGGGCCCTCTTTCCATCGAAGCCCTCGTCTCAACACATTTCACTCACAGCTCTCCCCTACTCAACGACCATCTTTATCCTGCTAGTAAAGGCTCATCTCCATCTATGGCCACCAGCCTCTAGTAGTACGATGATCACTCCCTCAATACTTACATCTTAGCTGTACTATGTCTTGAGAATGTGTGGTGCTGTGTTACCTGTACTCTATTTCTGTTATTTATTTACTGTAATGCAATGTTTTGTCCCCTGTACTGTTCTTTGTACGGCGCTGCGAAACACATGTGGCGCCTTATAAATAAAATGCAATAATAATAATAACCCCAGAATTTAATTTTCTGGTATTGGCATTGGAATCAAATACCACTAATATCATAAGGGCAAAGCTGCTACAATTCCATAAATGTATACCTGTGGACAGTATTGCTGGAAATCTGCCAATATGCTAAGGGCACTACATTTAAAAGACCAAGGTACTAATGCTTTATTTTATACAAAGTAGGGCACAAGGCTACAGATTGCAGATTAGAAGACCAAAGTGGTACGTAGTAAAAGCGTTATAACAAAAGTGAGTCAGGTCTGAACAATGCAGGCAGACAAACGAGAGACTGCTGGTATATGGACTCAGGTGCCACAAGGCATTTTAGTTGCAATGAAAAATGGTTCAACTCAGTAAGGGAATGTGAACCCATAATAATCATCTAAAGTCAGGACATTTACAGTAAACCTAAAAAAATCAAAGGGAAAACTGTAGTCTCAGACATTGAAGAAGTTTAATCTGTACCAGTCCTTGGAACTAACTTAATCACCATCAGTATCGCTGAGAAGACAAACTATAAAATTAACTTCACAGAAGGCAAGTGTACTGTGCAAAATAAGAATGGGACAATAATAGCTACGGCTACCTGATGCCAGCAACTGACTCTAGTCAAAATATGGAACTGTGGCATAGGCTATTGGGACAGTTAGGTTATGAGAACAAACAGAACAAAAAAATCAAGAAGGGATGATGACAGGAATGACTACAAGCAACCATGATCATCTGGTGTGTGACAGTTACATCAAGGGTAAGCAAACCTGATGCCCCTTTCCAAAATCAGCAACTAGAGCTGAGGAACCACTATCATTGGTGAACACAGATGTACTGTATTTGGTCCTATTAAACATGAATCATGTAGAGGATTCAGGTATTTCATGACACTAATAGACAATTTTACAAGGACGACCCATGGGTACTTACTAAAAGCAAAAAGTGAAGTTATACATAACATGACAGTACGGACTACAAGAATTTAGTAGAAACTCAAATGGGTTACAAACCAAAGACTTTAAGAAATGGAGGAGAGCACCAAAAGAAACGTTTTTTTTTTGACTCATGAGAAAAAATGGGATCAAACATCAGCTAACCATGCCGTATATACCAGAGCAAAATGGTGTAAGTGAGCGTGC
This sequence comes from Pseudophryne corroboree, assembly GCF_028390025.1. Classification (NCBI taxonomy): domain Eukaryota; kingdom Metazoa; phylum Chordata; class Amphibia; order Anura; family Myobatrachidae; genus Pseudophryne; species Pseudophryne corroboree. The sequence continues at coordinate 475,416,410 of NC_086451.1, forward strand.
AAATAGTACTAGTAACAACACCTCCACTACAAACACTATAAAACACCACCTCCCCTACACACACTACAGCAATACCACAAGCCCTACACACTACAGCAATTCAACGTCCTCTACACACACTGCAGCAATACCACAAGCCCTACACACTACAGCAATTCAACGTCCTCTACACACACTACAGCAATACCACAAGCCCTACACACTACAGCAATTCAACGTCCTCTACACACACTACAGCAATACCACAAGCCCTACACACTACAGCAATTCAACGTCCTCTACACACACTACAGCAATACCACAAGCCCTACACACTACAGCAATTCAGCGTCCTCTACACACACTACAGCAATACCACAAGCCCTACACACTACAGCAATTCAACGTCCTCTACACACACTACAGCAATACCACAAGCCCTACACACTACAGCAATTCAACATCCTCTACACACACTGCAGCAATACCACCACATCTACTGTACACACATTACAGCAATACTGTTTCCCCTACGAAAACAACAGCAATACCACCTCCACTACACACACTACAGCAATACCACCACCCCTACACAGTGGGGTGGTGGGTTCCCTCTCAGCTCTGGGCCTCATAGCAGCTGCACTCCCTGCACCTTATGTTAGCTACGCCCTTTGGTTGCCTTTGTAGCCACCTCACATGATTCCCTTTGAAGCCAGTAAAATAGAAAGAGTTCAAAATGTCCCTCCGCAGTGAGTGCCATCTATGGTTGCAGATCTCCTCTGCAGCCATGGGAGGCAAAAGAGGGACAAAACCAGTAAGGAATCACAGAACCACCATAGACCATGTAGTGTGAGTGCTTTTCTTTTGTTCCACTTAATAAAGTGTTTAAAAACAATAATGTTGTCATATTACTTAGCACACAGTCACTATGGAGAGACTTATGGAACTCCCCGTATAGCACTTCAAGGATCCATTCTCAAGAAGCCTTCTTGCTCTGGCCTATGCATCTCATGACCAAAACTGGTCCTGCCTAGGTACACAATGGGAATACATACATCTGATAATCCAACCCCCCCCCCCTCTCCCCCCGCATACTAACCCTAACCCTCCCTAGTGGTGCCTAACCCTAATTTCCCCTCCTCCCCGCAGCCTAACCCTCCCTTCCCCCGCAGCATAACCCTGGCAGATGTTGAACAGGATTCCAGCGTGCAGAATCCTGGTGACGCCATTTTGATTCATGTTGGGGTGCCAGCATCGGCATTCCAAGCAGTGTTGTGATTCTGGCATCAGTCTTCCGTCTGCCGGGATCCCGAACACCAGTCTCTTTAACAGAAGTCAATTTTATACACTCGGGGGGGGGGGGGGGGTCATTCCGAGTTGATCGCTCGCTAGCTACTTTTAGCAGCTGTGCAAACTCATAGTCGCCGCCCACGGGGAAGTGCATTTTCACTTTGCAAGTGTGCGAACGCGTGTGCAGCCGAGCAGGATGAATTTTTTTTTGCAGTTTCCGAGTAGCTCTGGACTTACTCAGCTCTTGCGATCACTTCATCCTGTCTGGTCCCGGAATTGACGTCAGACACCCGCCCTGCAAACGCCTGGACACGTCTGCGTTTTTCCAAACACTCCATGAAAACGGTCAGTTGACACCCACAAACGCCCTCTTCCTGTCAATCTCCTTGCGATCGGCTGTGCGAATGGATTCTTCATTAAATCCATCGCCCAGCAACGATACGCTTTGTACCCGAACAACGCGCCTGCGCATTGCGGTGCATACGCATGCGCAGTAGTAACCTGTTTGCTGCGCTGCGAAAAACGTCAGCGAGCGAAAAACTCGGAATGACCCCCTCAGTCTCCTGAATGATGAGTGATTCCGGTTGCTGGCAGATGACTGTTATGTGTTGCGATGAAGCAGAATGTTCAAATCATTTCCGTGAAATATTTGTGTTATTCCACACTTGACATTCATAGCTCATATTCTGTCAGTTTCATCTGGTTTTAAAGTGTTCCAAATCCTACCCCAGGTATGCCAGGTCTGGTATGAAATGTCAGCGGTGATATTGTCGACAGGTGCAAATTGATGAAAATCATAATGCCAACAATGAAATAATAAGTTAGTAATTGCAGCTAACATCTTATTATGGATCATTAATATAAAATAAAACAGAAGGGGTGGTTGCTAGGGTGGCGGGTGATGGGTACTAAGGTTGTGATGGGTGGTCTGGCTAGCAAATGGTGGGTGCTGGGGTCACTAGTGGGGATCGAGATAGAAAGTGGTAGGTGCTAAAATAATAAGGCTTTTCTCTGGGTTGCAAGTGATGGGTGCTAGGCCACAAGTTGAAAGAGCAAGGGTACATATTGGGGGTCATTCCGAGTTGATCTCAGCCGTGCTAAATTTAGCACAGCTACGATCATTTACACTGACATGCGGGGGACGCCCAGCACAGGGCTAGTCCGCCACGCATGTCAGTGCCGCCCCCCCCCCCCCCCCCGCGCAGAAGTGCAAAGGCATCGCACAGCGGCGATGCCTTTGCACTTCAAGAGTAGCTCCCGGCCAGCGCAGCTTTAGCATGCTGGCCTGGAGCTACTGTTCACTCCCTGGCCCGCAGCGGCTGCGTGTGACGCCCCCCGTTCGGTCCGGCCACGCCTGCGTTGGCCAGACCGCGCCTACAAAATGGCGGCCAAACACCACCTCCTCCCGCCCAGCGACCGCCTCTGCCTGCCAATCAGGCAGAGGCGATCGCAGCCCTGCCATGGCTTTCGGCTGTCTGGCATGCACCGGCGCACTATGGCGCCGGAGCATGCGCAGTAGAGACCCGTTAGCTCAGCTGCTATAAACAGCAGCGAACGAACGGGTCAAAATGACCCCCATTGTTGTCTGGATCAGTGTTGGCACAGAGGTCGGTGCCACCTAGTACAACCAAGAGACCGTCTGTTTGTCTGGCAGGTGTGCACGCTAGAAAAGAGGGTGTGGTTTCATAGTCATTGGGCATAGTCTCACCAGACCACCACTAATGTCCTTAAAAGTGACATGGCCTCAACGGAAGCCCCCAAATACCTCATTCCAGGGGGATAGGGGGGGTTGCGGGCTGTCCCTGAGACATTTCCAGCACTGCCTGCTCCTTCTGAGTGACAATGCTGCAGTATAATGTCACAGTACAGCTCCTGTCACTGCAAAGGAGTCAACATTTTGGTGTCACTCCTTCAAAGCATGAAGCTCGGGTGCAGCTCGCAGGCCCCCCGCACCCCCCTTGGAATACCATTGGTCTGGATAGTAAATGGTGGGTACTAGGGTCACTAGGGGTCATCTGGGTAAAAAGGTTGGGTGTTAGTGTGCGTTTTGGATTGGAAGTGATAAGTTCTAGGCCCAGTAGAGGTGCATGCTGGGATGGTGGAGGGTGGATGGTGGATGGTGGTCGGTGGTCCCTTTATTACACCAGTGTGCACATACTATATATACCATAACTGTGGAGATGGCCTGTCAGTCATCTGCTTGACTTGCACTGCACTTACTGCAGCTTCACTGCACCAGAAGATAAAGCGAGCAGTCAGCACAGTAGGTTTGGTCATCTCTGAACTGAAACAGAAAACACTATTCCATTTATGCTTACTAAACTGCATAATTAAAGAGAGAGACAACAGGTTAAATCAACCAACATGTATAAAAAAAAAATGATTGCTACAAATTATTACCATGCAATTAGTGCGAGGTACGCCACGGCTGATGCTGGCTGGCAGCAATAGCAATTATTGCTGTTTGAAAAGCTTTAAATAATATAATTTTATATTATTAAATATTATGTTTATAACTTAAAGGATATATTTCCATAACCTACTGCACACACTGAAATATATTAGTTATACTCAGGGCCGGCAACAGACATTTTGGGAGCCAGTACACTGATATCTCTGACACCCCTTTCCTGCTCCATCTCAACCCATGACCAACCCCGCCTCAAAACATCCCTACCCTGTATGTGCCAATACATGTATCACCAAGTACAAGACATACACTTACATATATAATATACAGTATACACAGCCATATACGCGTACATACACACACACACACACACACACACACACACACACACACACACACACACACACACACGAGGAGGAGGTTAATTTTGCTGCCGGCAGGATCAATTTTTAAGTTAATTGGCGTCCGGGCAGAGTCAGTTGAAACGGCACTAATAGGAACCGCACCCCCGTAATTTGTTTCTCTGATCCCCGATGCCCCTCTGACCCTTGGAGCCTGGTACAGGGGTCCCCCTTGTCCCCCCCCCCCCCCCGTCACCAGACTTGGTGATACATATAAGGATTATTAAATGATATTGAACTTGCACCCTCCTGAGATGCATGCAAAAAGTTGCATTAATGTTTGCCACATTATTATTATTATTATTATTATTATTATTATTATTACATTTTATTTATAGGGCGCCACAAGTGTTTCGCAGCGCCGTACAAAGGACAGTACAGGGAGACAAAACTTAGCATAACAGTAAATAAATAACAAAAATGGAGTGCAGGTAACAAAGAGCAACACAGTTCTCAAAACATAATACAGCTTAGATGAAAGTAGCGAAGGAGTAATCATTGTTCTACTTGGGGCTGGCGGCCATAGATAGAGATGAGCCTTTACCAGCAGGAGAGAAAGCAGGTAAAGATGGTCGCTGAGTGAAATGTGTCAAGAAGAGGGTTTAGACAAGAGGAAAGAGGGCCCTGCTCTGAAGAGCTAACAATCTAGTGGGGAGGGGCAACAGACAGATGACATGAGGTGCAAGCAAGCAGGTAGAAGCCTGATGGTGGTATGCGAGCAAAGCAGAGATGTCCAAGGCATGGGGCAGGGGGATGGAGGAGCAGCCTAAGGACTAGGTTATGCATTGGAGGGGTACGCTTTGATAAATAGGTGGGTTTTCAATGCCCGTTTGAAGCTTTGCAAGCTCGGGGAGAGTCTAATGGAGCGGGGGAGCGCATTCCACTGAAGGGGTGCAGCACGGGCAAAATCCTGAACTCGTGCATGGGAAGCAGTGACCAAGGCAGAGGAGAGGCGACGGTCATCAGCCGACCGTAGTGGGCGGGAGGGAGTATGAAGGGAGAGGAGGTTGGAGATGCAGGGAGCAGTGGAATTAGAGATGGCCTTGTATGTGAGGGTGAGGAATTTGAAGCGGATTCTGTAGGGGAATGGGAGCCAGTGTAGATTTTGTTGAAGGGGAGTGACAGATGTGGAGCGGCGGGAGAGGAAGATGAGCCTAGCTGCAGAGTTGAGGACAGATTTGAGGGGAGCGATGTGGGAGCAAGTGAGGCCAGTGAGGAGCACATTGCAGTAGTCAAGTCGTGAGATGACCAGTGAGTGGATGATAAGTTTAGTTGCACTCTGGGACATCCCACATTAACTTCATGCTCTTGGCTAATTGGATAGTTTTATGGGTGATTGAGAGTACAGGTTGAGCTTCCCATAGCTGAAAGGCATGGGACCAGTAGTATTTGGGATTTTTTTCATACTTTGGAATATTTGCATAACATAATGAGATATCATGATGATGGGACCCAAGTCTAAATTCAAAATGCATTTATATTTCATATACTGTACACCTAATACATAAAGCCTGAATGTCATTTTATAGAACATTTCTAATAATTGTGTACAGTGAAGCTTCAGAAAGCAAAGTTGTCTTAGTCACGCACAAAAATTTTGGGATTTTGTAAAATTTCAGAGATCAAATTATCAGACATGAGATCCTCAACTTGTATTTTTAAAGAAAAATATAGATGCCAGGAAGGTGTTTGTAACTCATTAACACGCCTCGAAAAGGTCAATTACATTACGCATAAAGTTAAAAGGGGTTATGTAACCTGTGCTAAGCATTTCACTACACATTTTTTATTTTATTTTAGATTAATAAAATATTAGTGGCAAATACTAACGTAATATTCAGCTGTCAATGTGATGATGTTAACTATTTTAATCGCTTGATATTTTAATTGTCAAAAGTTTGGCCTTAGGGGGTTTTGACTAGTTTAGGTCCTTTGCATTGCTGTCTACAGTATATTGTAGAATCAACAGTCTTATAAATAAGTCCTATATAAATGTATGTAATGTGTCAGTAATAGAGAAGTTAGGGTCCCACCTAATAGGATCACTGTGACGTGGTAGTTGGGAAAGCATTTTTGGCCAAACATGTGCTAAGAACCTTATTTATACTCCATGTTAATTGTAGAGTTTATTATAATTGTTTTGACTCCACGTATTTTTAGTGCTTAGAGTGTGTGTCTGCATTTACTTTTTGCTGTATGACACTATAGAACTATGCAATAATGTGCACAAAAGTGATCGCCACCCCATAGAGGTCTGAGCAATTTTGTGTGACTTGGGGCAGATTTTAGGCCCAATGGTGCAATATTGGGTGCCATTGCTGGCATTGAAAGGCCACTGCAATGGCACATTGCACCCTTCACAGCTAATTGGATCGACCTCGTAGTCTGTGCTTTAACCAAACACATACAGTATCTATCATAGAAGTAAAGACGAATGGTGTTACATACAAACTTATTCCATATATAATCTTCCAGCAAATATTTTTCTTTCAATGTAAACTATTTTTATATATGTATTAGAATGAGGGTTTTGATATATTTATACTTATTTTATGTCGTATTTACCTTAGCAAACTGTTTTCCCATCCAGCCATAATTATAGCAGTAGGTTTGTCACGATCCGGGTATCTGGACGCCATTACTTACCCTTCAGATGCCTCCTAAGGCTGGCTCAGCGTTCCAGGACCGGATCCCGCTGTTCCTGAGTTTCCACATGCAGAATGTCAGAGTGGTGATTTCATCAGCCGCGGCCTCCGCTGTGCCCGCGTGGTTAAATGTGCGCTTGTCAGTCTGGCGTCTCCTGTCTCCTGTGGCCGGCGTCGCCATTACTGTTTCAATTCTCACATGGATTACAAACCAAACTTCCCTCCAAGTGTCTGCATGGGCGCAGCCATCTTGGATTTTGTCATCTGAGCATTTCCACCAATCTGCTGTCTGTATTGTTGATTTGCATAATTGCCTAGCCAACCCCTTCCTTGCTGCAGGTATAAGTAAGCTGTGCCTGAGCAAGGAAGGCGTCAGTGCTTTGGTTGTCTAACCTAGTTCCAGTTTGTCTCTCTCCTGTGGTTGTCTTCCAGGTTCCAGCTCCTGTCTCCAGACTTCTGCTATAGAGACCCGCACCAGCATTCCATCTGCGGTGTAGCCTGACTCTCCGATCCATTCTGGACTCACCTGTTTCCAGTTACAACAATCACCTGCTTCCAGCCCAGCTTCCAGCAGTGTACAGCTTCTCTTAAAGGGCCGGTGTCCTTTCTGCAGTTTACCACTCTCCACCGGTATTATTATTTCACCGCTCTCAAACTCCAAACTTCATTATTATTTCATCGCTCTCAAGTTCGTTTATTATTTAACTGGTTCCAGCCAGTATCCACTCCGTACCAACAACAGTCTGGTTCCAGCCAGTATCCACAGCAGCCGTTTTATCTTCAGCAACCCAGCCTTTCCTGGAACACCAGCTGGTACGATCCTGGGTTCTCTCCATTGCTACAGTCAGGCCTGGTAAGGACTTTCCAACTAGAAGATTATTAGAACTGTCTCACTCTACCAGTGCCTGTGGCCCTTGCCACCCTGTAGTACCAAGGAATTGTATTTATCCTCTGTTGACTTTTATGTTTCCTTTACTGCTGCTGTGTTACGGAGTTTGTCATAATAAACATCATTGACTTTTATCCTGGTTGTCGTGGTCACGCCTTCGGGCAGTTATTCTACATGTTACTTACATGTCTAGGGGTCTGATACAACCTCCCAGGTTCCGTTACATCTCAGCCCCTACAACTGAGGCTGCCTCCCGTCAGCTCAGGCCCTCAGTTGTGACAGTAAGCACTGACCTAATGAATCCAGCCGGAGACCAGGATCAAGCGGCCAGGCCAATGCAAGAACTGGCAGCCCGACTTGAACATCAGGAGGCTGCACTGGGCCACATCATCCGCTGTCTCCAGGATCTCTCTACACGGCTGGATGGGATTCAAACGACCCTCCGTGGACCTGGCACGTCCGGTGCGTCCACTACAGTGACACCAGCTGTAACCCCACCCACCTTACCCATTTCCAGTCCACATCTTCATCTTCCAACGCCAGCAAAATTTGATGGATCTCCAAGGTTCTGCAGGGGATTTCTCAATCAATGTGAAATCCACTTTGAGCTTCTACCTGGCAATTTCTTCAGTGACCGTACCAAAATTGCCTATATCATCTCCCTTCTCAGTGGCTCAGCCCTTGACTGGGCATCACCTTTATGGGAGAAGTCTGATCCCCTGCTATCCTCCTATACTGACTTTGTAGCTACATTCAGGCGCATCTTCGACGAGCCAGGCCGGATAACATCTGCTTCATCTGAGATTCTCCATTTACGCCAGGGAACACGTACTGTGGGACAGTATCTTATACAGTTTAAAATCCTGGCATCCGAACTGGCATGGAACGACGAGGCCCTGTATGCTGCATTCTGGCATGGCTTATCAGAACGCATCAAGGATGAGTTAGCTACCAGAGACTTGCCCTCTAAGTTGGATGAGCTAATTTCTCTTTGCACGAAGGTTGATCTACGTTTCAGAGAGAGAGCAACTGAGCGAGGAAGATCATCTACTCCTAAATCTTCTGCTCCTCCTCCTCGTCAACCATCTCCATCCAAGGATGAGCCTATGCAAATTAGTCGTTCCCGTCTATCTCCCGCTGAGCGCCGAAGACGTCTCTCTGAGTCTCTCTGTCTCTACTGTGCAGCTCCGTCGCACACTATCAATGCCTGTCCCAAACGTCCGGGAAACTCCAGATCCTAGCTCGCCAAGGAGAGGGCCGGCTAGGAGTAATGATCTCCTCTCCATCTCCTCATGACTGTAACCTCCCAGTGTCGCTCCAAATTGCTCAACGTTATAGGAACGTCATTGCCCTCCTTGATTCCGGAGCAGCTGGGAATTTCATAACCGAAGCTTATGTTAAACGGTGGTCCCTACCCACCGAGAGACTGTCCTCGTCCATCTCTTTGACTGCCGTGGATGGCAGCAAGATTTTTGACGCAGTCATTTCCTTAAGGACTCTTCCAGTTCGTCTGAGAGTGGGAGTTCTTCATTCTGAGTATATTTCTTTTTTAGTGATTCCAAGAGCCACACATCCAGTGGTTTTAGGCCTTCCATGGCTCCGTCTCCACAACCCATCAATTGACTGGACGACTACGCAAATACTGGCATGGGGTCCCTCCTGTGCTGAGACTTGTTTAGCCAAAGTTCTTCCTGTTTGTTCTTCCTTCCCCAGGTCATCTGATGTTCCCCCTCCTCCATATCAAGACTTCACGGACGTGTTCAGTAAAGCCTCTGCTGATATCCTTCCTCCTCATAGAGAATGGGACTGCCCAATCGACCTCATTCCAGGGAAGGTTCCACCGCGAGGCCGAACTTATCCGTTGTCTCTGCCTGAGACACACTCCATGGAAGAGTACATCAAAGAGAACCTGGCGAAGGGTTTCATCCGACCATCTTCTTCTCCAGCCGGCGCAAGCTTCTTCTTCGTTAAGAAGAAAGACGGTGGTCTGCGTCCGTGCATCGACTACAGAGGTCTGAACGACATTACCGTCAAGAACCGATACCCTTTACCCCTGATTACCGAGCTCTTTGATAGAGTTAGTGGTGCAACTATTTTCACAAAGCTGGACTTGAGGGGTGCCTACAATCTCATCCGAATCCGTGAGGGTGACGAGTGGAAGACCGCCTTTAACACCCGTGACGGACATTATGAGTACCTCGTCATGCCCTTCGGATTGAGCAACGCTCCAGCAGTCTTCCAGCACTTTGTGAATGAGATTTTCAGGGACATCTTGTACCGCCATGTCGTGGTTTATCTAGACGACATCCTCATCTTTGCTAATAATCTCGAAGATCATCGTTTCTGGGTAAAAGAGGTTCTTTCCCGTCTCCGTGTCAATCACCTCTATTGTAAATTGGAGAAGTGTGTGTTTGAAGTTAAAACCATTCCGTTTCTAGGTTACATTGTGTCCGGTTCCGGACTAGAGATGGATCCTGAGAAACTCCAAGCAATCCAGAATTGGCCTATACCCTTAAGCCTCAAAGGGGTCCAGAGGTTCTTAGGGTTCGCCAATTATTATAGAAAATTTATACGAGACTTTTCCACCATTGTGGCGCCTATCACTGCATTAACCAAGAAAGGTGCTAATCCGTCCAAGTGGTCCGAGGAAGCTACACAGGCCTTTCACCTTCTGAAGCAATGGTTCATCTCTGCACCAGTTCTGAAACAGCCCGACACCGACTCTCCGTTTATCTTAGAGGTAGATGCCTCCTCCGTTGGAGTAGGAGCAGTGTTATCCCAGAGGGCCAAAGATGGACATCTACATCCTTGCAGTTTCTTCTCCCGGAAGTTCTCCCCAGCTGAGCGCAACTATGCCATTGGCGATCAGGAGTTGCTAGCCATCAAGCTCGCTCTGGAGGAGTGGAGATACCTGTTGGAGGGAGCTTCCCACTCAATCACCATACTTACCGACCACAAAAATCTTTTATATCTCAAAGGCGCACAATGTCTGAATCCTCGTCAGGCCAGATGGGCACTTTTCTTCTCTAGGTTTGACTTTAAACTCCAGTTCTGTCCGGGTTCTCAGAATCGTAAGGCCGATGCCCTTTCCCGCTCATGGGAGCAAGAAAATGAGTACGAGTCTGCAGACAAGCATCCTATTATTAATCCGTTGGCATTCTCCACGGTAGGGATGGACTCTACGCCTCCACCAGGGAAAAGTTTTGTTAAGCCAGTTCTAAGGAAGAAGCTCATGCATTGGGCCCATGCTTCCCGTTTTGCTGGACATACAGGCATTCAGAAAACCCTTGAATTTATTTCTAGATCCTACTGGTGGCCAACTCTGAAGAAGGACGTTATGGAATTTATTGCCTCCTGCCCAAAGTGTGCCCAACACAAAGTCTCCCGCCAGTCGCCTGCGGGGCAACTGGTTCCATTATCTGTTCCCCGTCGACCTTGGACCCATTTGTCGATGGACTTTGTTTCCGATCTACCTATCTGCAACAAGTTTAATACCATCTGGGTGGTAGTTGACCGGTTCACCAAGATGGCACATTTCATCCCTCTCACCGGTCTTCCGTCAGCTTCCAAGTTGGCTCAAATGTTTATACAAGAGATCTTCCGACTTCACGGTCTTCCTGAAGAGATCATCTCGGATCGTGGAGTACAATTTGTAGCCAAATTTTGGCGAAGTTTGTGTCAAGCCCTCCAAGTCAAGTTAAAGTTTTCCACGGCTTACCATCCTCAGACCAATGGTCAAACCGAGAGGGTGAATCAGGACTTGGAGGCCTTCCTCCGTATATATGTGTCTTCCTCTCAAGATGACTGGGTTCAACTCCTTCCTTGGGCCGAGTTCAGCCACAACAATCAATACCATTCCTCATCTTCTTCTACACCATTCTTCATTAATTATGGATTCCACCCTAAAGTCCCAGAATTCCAACCGCTTCCCGCAACTTCTGTTCCAGCAGTGGATGTCACCTTGCGTCAGTTTTCAAATAACTGGAGGAACGTCCGCGCAGCCCTACTTAAAGCCTCATTCAGGTATAAGAAGTTTGCCGATAGAAAGCGTAGAGCGGTTCCTGCTCTCAAGGTGGGTGATCGTGTGTGGCTGTCCACGAAGAATTTGAGGTTGAGAGTTCCCAGCATGAAATTTGCACCTCGCTACATCGGACCCTTCAAGATTGAACAAGTCATCAATCCTGTTGCCTACAGGTTACAGTTACCATCCTTCTTGAAAATACCCTGGACATTTCATGTTTCTTTGTTGAAACCGCTGATCCTGAATCGGTTTCATTCCGCACTTCCTCCAGCCCCCAAAGTTCAGACTCAACGGGGAGTCGAGTACGAGGTGGCCAAGATTTTGGACTCACGTTTCCGTTACGGTCAGTTACAATACCTCATTGACTGGAAGGGCTATGGTCCTGAAGAACGCTCTTGGACCAATGCCTCAGACGTCCATGCTCCTGCCTTGGTCCGAAATTTCCACGCAAAGTTTCCTTTAAAGCCTAAGAAGTGTCCTGGGGCCACTCCTAAAGGGGGGGGTGCTGTCACGATCCGGGTATCTGGACGCCATTACTTACCCTTCAGATGCCTCCTAAGGCTGGCTCAGTGTTCCAGGACCGGATCCCGCTGTTCCTGAGTTTCCACATGCAGAATGTCAGAGTGGTGATTTCATCAGCCGCGGCCTCCGCTGTGCCCGCGTGGTTAAATGTGCGCTTGTCAGTCTGGCGTCTCCTGTCTCCTGTGGCCGGCGTCGCCATTACTGTTTCAATTCTCACATGGATTACAAACCAAACTTCCCTCCAAGTGTCTGCATGGGCGCAGCCATCTTGGATTTTGTCATCTGAGCATTTCCACCAATCTGCTGTCTGTATTGTTGATTTGCATAATTGCCTAGCCAACCCCTTCCTTGCTGCAGGTATAAGTAAGCTGTGCCTGAGCAAGGAAGGCGTCAGTGCTTTGGTTGTCTAACCTAGTTCCAGTTTGTCTCTCTCCTGTGGTTGTCTTCCAGGTTCCAGCTCCTGTCTCCAGACTTCTGCTATAGAGACCCGCACCAGCATTCCATCTGCGGTGTAGCCTGACTCTCCGATCCATTCTGGACTCACCTGTTTCCAGTTACAACAATCACCTGCTTCCAGCCCAGCTTCCAGCAGTGTACAGCTTCTCTTAAAGGGCCGGTGTCCTTTCTGCAGTTTACCACTCTCCACCGGTATTATTATTTCACCGCTCTCAAACTCCAAACTTCATCAATCACCTGCTTCCAGCCCAGCTTCCAGCAGTGTACAGCTTCTCTTAAAGGGCCGGTGTCCTTTCTGCAGTTTACCACTCTCCACCGGTATTATTATTTCACCGCTCTCAAACTCCAAACTTCATTATTATTTCATCGCTCTCAAGTTCGTTTATTATTTAACTGGTTCCAGCCAGTATCCACTCCGTACCAACAACAGTCTGGTTCCAGCCAGTATCCACAGCAGCCGTTTTATCTTCAGCAACCCAGCCTTTCCTGGAACACCAGCTGGTACGATCCTGGGTTCTCTCCATTGCTACAGTCAGGCCTGGTAAGGACTTTCCAACTAGAAGATTATTAGAACTGTCTCACTCTACCAGTGCCTGTGGCCCTTGCCACCCTGTAGTACCCAGGAATTGTATTTATCCTCTGTTGACTTTTATGTTTCCTTTACTGCTGCTGTGTTACGGAGTTTGTCATAATAAACATCATTGACTTTTATCCTGGTTGTCGTGGTCACGCCTTCGGGCAGTTATTCTACATGTTACTTACATGTCTAGGGGTCTGATACAACCTCCCAGGTTCCGTTACATCTCAGCCCCTACAACTGAGGCTGCCTCCCGTCAGCTCAGGCCCTCAGTTGTGACAAGGTTGTCTAAGTACAGTAAATTTACAAACAAACCAGTGTAAAATTAATTGCTTCATTATAAACTTATTATTTTCCCCATAGGAATTAATGTTTAATGCAAAAAATGTACCTATACATTAATACATACTAGAACAGACAAGAAAAACAGCCATTTCAGCAGGTTATATTGTTAAATTGGTAAAGAAAAGATAAAAAAAAACACTTCAAGATGTAGTTATATTATTTTGAGGATATTTTATCTGGTTTCAGAATAAAAATACACAATAAAGGATAATGCTTCATTTCAAGTTAACTGTGTCCTGTTGTTTTCTTTCTCCGAGGAGTTATAATCTGTATGATCAGACACTGTATCCAAGAAAAACAAAATTCACAAATGTTTTATTTTAATGAGATACTGACCTCTGTGGCTTCTTTTCGCAAAGTTAAATGTGAATGTTTGAATTAATCGATTCAAAGTCGTCACTTTATCCAATGTGACATGTACTGTAACTAAGTAAGGGAGGAGGAAGTTTTGATTTCTCTATAACTCTTCATTTGTTTAGCTACCGTATCTCGCTGGTTTGTCTTCTCAGATTTAAAAAGGGCTACGTCATTTAATATTTTTCTGGTAGCTCAGTTCAGTTTTGCAGAATGTGCTATTTAACATTAGTGTGTACAGTTATTTAAATAAGCAACAACCAAGAAAGATTTTCTGATTATTTCTCATATATGCCTAAAAGTACAGTATAACAACATTTGTAATCAATCAAAAATATTATAGTGTTTGATACATTCTGTAGGCATTGAACACATCGATACATGTAGCACAAAACATTCTCTCCGGTAATAATGCCAGCCCAGAGTTTCACAATTTCCTACAGTATACAATAAAAAAAGGACAGCAAAATATTGTGCAAGCCCAATCAATCAACCAACCCAGTTACACCACTTTTCACAAGGACAGTGTTAAGGAATCAAACCTTCAAATGAAGGTGAATTTCAATTATGATAAAAAAAAGCCTTCAGATTTCTTAAAATGTTAAAACCCAGGAAAGCCTAGATATACATTAAGGATTTTTACAAAAAGCAAAGTCTGATAAAAAGATAATAAAATAACATGGTGGCTGCACTCATACAGTTGTAGTAAAGAGGCAGTTTAGGTTGGAGGCCTGGTAGGAAATGATGGCTTTCAGGACTGTTTTGTGAGTGAGAGAGTATTGCCATAGGATAAGAGAATGAGCTTCAAGTGGATGAAGTTGGCAAGTGCAACTTCCTCTGGAGGCCCTTAGCAGAGAGAGAGAGAGAGAGAGAGAGAGAGAGAGAGAGAGAGATCACTTTTGGAGAAAGTGAGACAGGGAAGAATGCCAGAGTTGGGGAGAGTACCATCAAATAATGATTGTAACAGCTGGGGCAGCAGAGTCGAGGGTCAGTAGTGAGAAGCTTGTCTTAGAACGAATGCTGTCAGACTGCCTCTGGACTGCAGAGAGGTACGATTGGCTTACCATGGCCATCTTGGATTTTCAAAAATTGTGCCATGGCGCCATCCAAGATGGCCACAGAGGGCCAATCGCATCGTATCACCCCCTTGTACCAGCTAGTATTAGCCATCGCAGGGCCAGGGAGGCAGTCCGACGGTGGAGGAGGAAGATGAATATCTCCTGAAGACAGAAGACACTGTGGAAGTCCTGAATGCAAAAGACCTTAAAGGCTGCACACACAAGGTAAAGATAGAAGATGCTGTGGAAGTCCTGGAGGGGTGGCAGTCATGCATAAGAGCTTAAATACTGCTGCATCCCAGGTGAAAATACAGAAGACTCTGTGGAAGTCCTGGATGGGACTGGCCAATCACAAGAGCTTAAAAGATGACGCCCCCCATGTGAAGAAACAGAAGATGCCATGGAAATCCTGGATGGGCAGCAGCCATGCAAAAGAACTTCTAGGCCTCTGCCCCCCAGGTAAAGAGACAGAAGATGCCGTGGAAGTCCTGGATGAGCGGAAGCCATGCAAAAGAGTTTAAAGACCACCGCTCCCCAGGTGAAGAGAAAGAAGACTCTGTGGAAGTCCTGGATGGGCAACAGCCATGCAAAAGAGCTTAACGGCCACCACCCCCAATTTAAGAATCCACAGTGCCCGCTGCCAAACTATTCAAGGGGAGGGACCCCTAATATTTCCTTTCTGGCCAGACAGCACATTTTTAGTTGCAGTCAGCGGGCAGCCAAAGTACACTGCCCTGCCTGTGGCACCCCCCCTATGCCATGCCTGCCACAGCGCCCTGTGCATGTGCCCTGCTTATCCCACCTTTGCATGATACCATGATGTTACGCTTGCCTGTCTCAATAATAAGCAAAGAAACGTTTTTGTACCAGGCTGCCGCCAAAACAGTGACAACGGCTACCCAAAAACCACAGATGGCTCCATCTGTAACCTGCAGTTATAGATGGAATTCTCCGTGCCATCCTGATAGCTGACGCCCAGAGGCCAATGCTTATATGGCCTCCGTTGGTTACGCCACTGTGCACTATGCAGCAAACAATGCAAAGTCTCAATCAAATAAACTGCCCGCACTCATACTACTTTCTCTGACTTTTTGGCATTTAATAAATTGGGCTCATCTTCCTAAGGATGATTGTCTGTTTTATAGCACACACTTGTACAGAGAACAAAGGAACAATTCACTTTAAGTGCTAATATTTAAAGCAGAATGTTCGCTCTGATTGCAACAAAGGTCGTCATTGCGAAAGGAAGGGGAAAAAATAACAGGATAAAGTCAGACAGGTGGAAAATAAATGTGGTCATTTTGGAAAGACATTAAGTAAATTATTATTATTATTGTTATAATTATGACTGCTTAACCTTTACCTACGTGATTAATGGATTCCCCACATCACGCTACAAGCCATGAATTTATATGTTACACATCTGTCAAGTAATTGATTATGTTACAACCTGCTATTACATTAAAATATAGTGGATTAAAAGAGACTATGGCATGTACATTATTTGCATTTAAAATACATTTCATTTTGTAAAATAAATGGTGCGAAACATCAGATAATGCACACGCACAGATAACGGAGTTCATTATTCATCCATTACTGTGGACTATGGTGAAAACAGTCATAGGCCAGAGAGTGTAAAGACTGCAAGTGTGTGCAACTGATCTACAAATGTACTAACACCACTGCAGATTATAGCCACGTACTTTGGCGTATGGTGAATATACATTATAATCTTTTTATTGCTGAGATATATATGCATTTGGGGGAGTCGCATCAAGCCTTGGAGCGAGATAATTAGCTCCTAACTGTTGTTTTACAGGCTGTGCTTGAACAATTATAGAAACGGATTGGTTGATACTTTATCTCTGTGCACTGTATTATCAAGGCTTGATACAGTCCCTACCCCCCCCCCCCCCCCCCCCCAATTTGTGTTCAAAAACACATAGGGGATGATGTATCCAGAATCACAAATGCAATACAATACATCCTGCCCCTTTTCACCTGCATACTGTCATTTTTGATTGCCGGCATGCAGGAAGACTTATTTGCCAGGACAGCTCTTCTGATAGAGATGTCCAGGCAATCAGGATG
Source organism: Pseudophryne corroboree (assembly GCF_028390025.1). Lineage (NCBI taxonomy): Eukaryota > Metazoa > Chordata > Amphibia > Anura > Myobatrachidae > Pseudophryne > Pseudophryne corroboree. Next base: position 475,433,451 of record NC_086451.1, read on the forward strand.
GCTCTAACATTAGGGAGCTTTATGCAGTTATCAGGGGCACCAGTATCTTGAGCGGCAGCACTGAGTCTGCTTGTAGCAAAATGCAGACGGCTGCTGTTGAACCTCTGAGATGCTACCTCCACACTTTCACCTGAGGCTTGGAAAGGAGGTATTGGTGTATGTGTTGGGGGAGGGGAATCTTGCACCGGCCCTGCTGGCAGTACAAGCACTTCCAGGTTAAAGAGTCCAAATGACCACAATCAGCCATTGGCCTGCACATGTACAAGCCCCAAAGTACAAAGAGGGTTTTAATCCCTCTCCAGAATATTTTCATAATAAGAAATCCATAGGCTTGAATAGGCAATGTCATCTATTGATAGCAATGCCTACTGAGCACAAGCTGTGTAGTGTTACACTTCCAGGAGCTTACTGCATGCATATATACGTTGCAGCCCCATAGTACTGTATACTGTGGGACTGCGGTGTCATGAGACCGGTTGTGTGAGCTAAGCAGATACCTCTGATGTCGGCCACAGTCCTTTTTAATACACATAGTGATTTATCCAGATGGTAGCTAGACTGTGTCTAGGTAGACAGTCAATGGGTCAACACCATACGGCCAACATGCATTAGTTTGACAGATTCAAAAGGTCGATAAGCACAAAAGGTCAACAGATGAAAGGTCAACGATGCTTAAGGTCAGCACGTATAAAATGTCAACAAGTTCAAAAGGTCAATATGACAATGGTTGACACACAAATGGTTGACATGTTTTTTGTGTTTTATCCATGTTTTCCCAACATTGGCTTGATTTACTCATACTTGCCTACCTGACCCTCTCCATGAGGGAGAAAATGCTCTGTTCCTGGACTTTCCTGGTAATGTATGATTGCCATCACCTGTGGTGAAACTAGTGATGTGCACCGAAAATTTTTCGGGTTTTGTGTTTTGGTTTTGGATTCGGTTCCGCGGCCGTGTTTTGGATTCGGACGCGTTTTGGCAAAACCTCACCGAAATTTTTTTGTCGGATTCGGGTGTGTTTTGGATTCGGGTGTTTTTTAAAAAAAAACCTAAAAAATAGCTTAAATTATAGAATTTGGGGGTCATTTTGATCCCATAGTATTATTAACATCAATTACCATAATTTCCACTCATTTCCAGTCTATTCTGAACACCTCACACCTCACAATATTATTTTTAGTCCTAAAATTTGCACCGAGGTCGCTGGATGACTAAGCTAAGCGACCCAAGTGGCCGACACAAACACCTGGCCCATCTAGGAGTGGCACTGCAGTGTCAGACATGATGGCCGATTTAAAAAATAGTCCCCAAACAGCACATGATGCAAAGAAAAAAAGAGGCGCACCAAGGTGGCTGTTTGACTAAGCTAAGCGACACAAGTGGCCGACATAAACACCTGGCCCATCTAGGAGTGGCACTGCAGTGTCAATCTAGACAGGATGGCACTTCCAAAAAATTGTCCCCAAACAGCACATGATGCAAAGAAAAATGAAAGAAAAAAGAGGTGCAAGATGGAATTGTCCTTGGGCCCTCCCACCCACCCTTATGTTGTATAAACAGGACATGCACACTTTAACGAACCCATTATTTCAGCGACAGGGTCTGCCACACGACTGTGACTGAAATGACTGGTTGGTTTGTGCCCCCACCAAAAAAGAAGCAATCAATCTCTCCTTGCACAAACTGGCTCTACAGAGGCAAGATGTCCACCTCATCATCATCCTCCGATTCCTCAACCCTTTCACTGTGTACATCCCCCTCCTCACAGATTATTAATTCGTTCCCACTGGAATCCACCATCTCTGGTCCCCGTGTACTTTCTGGAGGCAATTGCTGCTGGTGAATGTCTCCATGGAGGAATTGATTATAATTCATTTTGATGAACATCATATTCTCCACATTATCTGGAAGTAACCTCGTACGCCGATTGCTGACAAGGTGAGCGGCTGCACTAAACACTCTTTCGGAGTACACACTGGAGGGAGGGCAACTTAGGTAGAATAAAGCCAGTTTGTGCAAGGGCCTCCAAATTGCCTCTTTTTCCTGCCAGTATACGTACGGACTGTCTGACGTGCCTACTTGGATGCGGTCACTCATATAATCCTCCACCATTCTTTCCATGGTGAGAGAATCATATGCAGTGACAGTAGACGACATGTCAGTAATCATTGGCAGGTCCTTCAGTCCGGACCAGATGTCAGCACTCGCTCCAGACTGCCCTGCATCACCGCCAGCGGGTGGGCTAGGAATTCTTAGCCTTTTCCTCGCACCCCCAGTTGCGGGAGAATGTGAAGGAGGAGATGTTGACGGGTCACGTTCCGCTTGACTTGACAATTTTCTCACCAGCAGGTCTTTGAACCTCTGCTGACTTGTGTCTGCCGGAAAGAGAGATACAACGTAGGTTTTAAATCTAGGATCGAGCACGGTGGCCAAAATGTAGTGCTCTGATTTCAACAGATTGACCACCCGTGAATCCTGGTTAAGCGAATTAAGGGCTCTATCCACAAGTCCCACATGCCTAGCGGAATCGCTCTGTTTTAGCTCCTCCTTCAATGTCTCCAGCTTCTTCTGCAAAAGCCTGATGAGGGGAATGACCTGACTCAGGCTGGCAGTGTCTGAACTGACTTCACGTGTGGCAAGTTCAAAGGGTTGCAGAACCTTGCACAACGTTGAAATCATTCTCCACTGCGCTTGAGTCAGGTGCATTCCCCCTCCTTTGCCTATATCGTGGGCAGATGTATAGGCTTGAATGGCCTTTTGCTGCTCCTCCATCCTCTGAAGCATATAGAGGGTTGAATTCCACCTCGTTACCACCTCTTGCTTCAGATGATGGCAGGGCGATTCTGCGATGATCTTCCTCAGTTGCCGTAAAAGGTTGCCAGCTGTGTGCCTATTCGGGAAAGCGGTGATACAAAGCGTAGCCTGCCTAGGAACGAGTTGGCGTTTGCGAGATGCTGCTACTGGTGCCGCCACTGCTGTTCTTGCTGCGGGAGGCAATACATCTACCCAGTGGGCTGTCACAGTCATATAGTCCTGAGTCTGCCCTGCTCCACTTGTCCACATGTCCGTGGTTAAGTGGACATTGGGTAAAACTGCATTTTTTAGGACACTGGTGAGTCTTTTTATGAGGTCTGTGTACATTTTCGGTATCGCCTGCCTAGAGAAATGGAACCTAGATGGTATTTGGTACCGGGGACACAGTACCTCAATCAAGTCTATAGTTGCCTCTGAATTAACGATGTATACCAGAACCACGTTTCTCACTGCCCAGGCTGCCAAGGCCTGAGTTATCTGCTTTGCAGCAGGATGACTGCTGTGATATTTCATCTTCCTCGCAAAGGACTGTTGGACAGTCAGTTGCTTACTGGAAATAGTACAAGTGGTCTTCCGACTTCCCCTCTTGGATGACGATCGACTCCCAGCAGCAACAACAGCAGTGCCAGCAGCAGTAGGCGTTACACTCAAGGATGCATCGGAGGAATCCCAGGCAGGAGAGGACTCGTCAGACTTGACAGTGACATGGCCTGCAGGACTATTGGCTTTCCTGGGTAAGGAGGAAATTGACACTGAGGGAGTTGGTGGTGTGGTTTGCAGGAGCTTGGTTACAAGAGGAAGGGATTTAGTGGTCAGTGGACTACTTCCGCTGTCACCCAAAGTTTTTGAACTTGTCACTGACTTATGATGAATGCGCTGCAGGTGACGTATAAGGGAGGATGTTCCGAGGTGGTTAACGTCCTTACCCCTACTTATTACAGCTTGACAAAGGCAACACACGGCTTGACACCTGTTGTCCGCATTTGTGTTGAAATAATTCCACACCGAAGAGCTGATTTTTATTTTATTTTGACCAGGCATGTCAATGGCCATATTCCTCCCACGGACAACAGGTGTCTCCCCGGGTGCCTGACTTAAACAAACCACCTCACCATCAGAATCCTCCTTGTCAATTTCCTCCCCAGCGCCAGCAACACCGATATCCTCATCCTGGTGTACTTCAACAGTGACATCTTCAATTTGACTATCAGGAACTGGACTGCGGGTGCTCCTTCCAGCACTTGCAGGGGGCGTGCAAATGGTGGAAGGCGCAAGCTCTTCCCGTCCAGTGTTGGGAAGGTCAGGCATCGCAACCGACACAATTGGACTCTCCTTGTGGATTTGGGATTTGGAAGAACGCACAGTTCTTTGCGGTGCTTTTGCCAGCTTGAGTCTTTTCATTTTTCTAGCGAGAGGCTGAGTGCTTCCATCCTCATGTGAAGCTGAACCACTAGCCATGAACATAGGCCAGGGCCTCAGCCGTTCCTTGCCACTCCGTGTGGTAAATGGCATATTGGCAAGTTTACGCTTCTCCTCCGACGCTTTTAATTTTGATTTTTGGGTCATTTTACTGAACTTTTGTGTTTTGGATTTTACATGCTATCTACTATGACATTGGGCATCGGCCTTGGCAGACGACGTTGATGGCATTTCATCGTCTCGGCCATGACTAGTGGCAGCAGCTTCAGCACGAGGTGGAAGTGGATCTTGATCTTTCCCTTTAACCTCCACATTTTTGTTCTCCATTTTTTAATGTGTGGAATTATATGCCAGTATCAATAGCAATGGCCTATAACTATATTTACTGCGCAAAACTAAAATGCACCACAGGTATAGAATGTAGATGGATAGTATACTTAATGGATGACGAGTGACGACACAGAGGTAGGTACAGCAGTGGCCTACCGTACTGCTATAAGTATATATATATATATATATATATATATATATATAGTATACTGGTGGACACTGTCAGCAAACTGCAAAACTGTCTAAAATGCACCACAGGTATAGAATGTAGATGGATAGTATACTTAATGGATGACGAGTGACGACACAGAGGTAGGTACAGCAGTGGCCTACCGTACTGCTATAAGTATATATATATAGTATACTGGTGGACACTGTCAGCAAACTGCAAAACTGTCTAAAATGCACCACAGGTATAGAATGTAGATGGATAGTATACTTAATGGATGACGAGTGACGACACAGAGGTAGGTACAGCAGTGGCCTACCGTACTGCTATAAGTATATATATATATAGTATACTGGTGGACACTGTCAGCAAACTGCAAAACTGTCTAAAATGCACCACAGGTATAGAATGTAGATGGATAGTATACTTAATGGATGACGAGTGACGACACAGAGGTAGGTACAGCAGTGGCCTACCGTACTGCTATAAGTATATATATATATAGTATACTGGTGGACACTGTCAGCAAACTGCAAAACTGTCTAAAATGCACCACAGGTATAGAATGTAGATGGATAGTATACTTAATGGATGACGAGTGACGACACAGAGGTAGGTACAGCAGTGGCCTACCGTACTGCTATAAGTATGTATATAGTATACTAGTGGACACTGTCAGCAAACTGCAAAACTGTCTAAAATGCACCACAGGTATAGAATGTAGATGGATAGTATACTTAATGGATGACGAGTGACGTCACAGAGGTAGGTACAGCAGTGGCCTACCGTACTGCTATAAGTATATATATAGTATACTGGTGGACACTGTGTCAGCAAACTGCAAAACTGTCTAAAATGCACCACAGGTATAGAATGTAGATGGATAGTATACTTAATGGATGACGAGTGACGACACAGAGGTAGGTACAGCAGTGGCCTACCGTACTGCTATAGTGTATATAGTATACTGGTGGACACTGTGTCAGCAAACTGCAAAACTGTCTAAAATGCACCACAGGTATAGAATGTAGATGGATAGTATACTTAATGGATGACGAGTCGACGACACAGAGGTAGGTACAGCAGTGCACTCTGCACTGTACTCCTCCTATATAATATTAATTATACTGGTAGTCCCCAGTCCCCACACAATAAAGCAGCACACTGTGAGCACAGATATGGAGTGTTTTTCAGGCAGACAACGTATACTGGTGGTCACTGTCAGCAAAACTCTGCACTGTACTCCTGCTATAGCTGCTCCCCAGTCCCCACAATTAAGCAGTGTGAGCACTCAGCACAGATATATTATGCAGCACACTGAGCACAGATATGGTATGGAGCGTTTTTTTCAGGCAGAGAACGGATAAAAACTGGTGGTCACTTTTCAGCAAAACTCTGCACTGTACTCCTCCTAACAGCTGCTCCCCAATCCTCCCCACAAATAAGAAATAAAGTAAACCAATCAACTTCTACAATAAACGGAGAGGACGCCAGCCATGTCCTCTCCCTGTCATCTCCAATGCACGAGTGAAAATGGCAGCGACGCGCGGCTTCTTATATAGAATCCAAATCTCGCGAGAATCCGACAGCGGGATGATGACGTTCGAGCACGCCCGGGTTAGCCGAGCAAGGCGGGAAGGTTCTAACCTGCCTCGGACCCGTGTGAAAAAGGTGAAGTTCGGGGGGGGGTTCGGTTTCGGAGAAACCGAACCCACTCATCACTAGGTGAAACACCTTTCTTATCAATTACCTAGCTCATCACAGGTGATGGCAATCATGCATTACCAGGAAAGTCCAGGAACAGAGCATTTTCTCCCTCATGGAGAGGGTCAGGTAGGCAAGCATGGATTTACTATCTACGATGACTACGATTGGGAATAGTAAGCTATGGCGGACACAGTAGTAGCGTGGTGAGTGTACTGATGGTGGTCACAAATTACTAAATATACAAAATTTGATCAGCCTTCCCCCATTTTTTTGTGTTGATCATTTGTGTGTCGACTTTTGTGATGTGGACCTTTTCTACCTGTTGACCTAATTCATATTGACCATTTGGGATCAAGCTATTGACTGTCAACCTATATACTGTAAAACTTCTACATCACACCCACATCGGGAACAATATGTACTGTATGGTGTTAAACCATTTTTAAAGGTTTTACCATATTTTTTGAATAATAGAGAAAATCTTGATCTAAAAATGTTACATCTTATGCTTAATTCCAACTGGAAACCAAGGCCGGGATGTAATGAAGTCCGAATTCGGTGGCCATGCAGGATGCTGGCTGAACACTGACTTTTTTAACCTCTTGAGTGGCATGCCTGGAAAATTTCCAGGGTCAGCTGCGATGTGCAGACTGGCAACCCCGGAAATTATCCGGGCATGCCAGTGCTCCCCCTCTCTCCCTCCTTCCCTCCTCCTTACTCATCTTAGCCGGCCCGGTGGATGATGCGATTGATGTCGTGACGCGATCGCATCATGACGCAATCACATTGTGACATCATGACATGATCGCATCATTCTGGAAAACTCCGCCAGTCAAGTGAAGTACAGGGGAGGAGGAGAGGATTATAGTGTTGGCAAGCTAGTGCCCGCCAGCAAATGCAAATGCTAGGGATGGTCATCGGTGGGTTATCAATTGATAGTCACCATCGATGGATAACATCGATGGTCGGTGGCAATCCCTAGCTACCCCTAGGCAACGAGCATTCCCCATGGCAACGAGCATTCCCCGTGGCAACGAGTATAGATCCCAGACCCCTGGGAAAAAGCATGGCACAACATGTAAAACCCCTGGCAATGCGTATGAAACCCCTGACAATGCGCACGTAAAAAAAAAACTGGGAGGTGTGGCCAACTACCCAAAACCCACCACTGAAAGTGTTAAAGGGGCAATCAAGTACAAGGCTAAACCATGCCTTGTACATGAGTAGCCCTTTAAAAAATCATCCGAGTTTGACCGGCATCCCACACGACTTCAGTACATCCCGCCCTAAGAGTCTACTTAAAATCAGCTTGGCCCGTTCACATCACAATCATGGATTATTATCATAAATCATGAATTAATTTGTTAGGAATGAGGTCACAGCGCAGTAATATCATACAAAAGGAATTCAGATTAAATTTATATTATTTTCTTTGACAATAGGAGCAGAAAGTTTGGTGACAATCAGAAAAGATCAACTGACACCAATCGATAAAGTTCCTTCACATTAGGAATCCGTCTAACTGAAAAAGGACCGCGACATACACCTCTAATGCTACTTTGCAAAATAGAACAGCCTTCCAAAATAGTACAGACCTTGAGAACGCTAGCAAAATGCTCTTTAATAAATCTCTCCCAATGGCAGGTTTCCTTCAGTTCATACTACAAATCTGCAGAGCCGGAATTATCATTTTTGCAGAATAATCAAAACATATTTAATTAGCTGAAGTAACTACGTATGCTAAATCTCAAATATTTCTAATAATGAAAATTGTCAGTATGCATGTGAGATTTCCCCGAACGGATGCATGGAAAAATGTAGTGTTTATGTAATTTATAAATATTATATATACTAAACAAAATTACAGACACACAGGTGTAGGAAGCCTTGAAAAAGAATTTAATGCTAAGCAATTTAACCCTTTATGTCATCCATTAATTTAATTATTTTAAGGACGTTGGCAGAGCCAAATAACCCAGAATTGCATAACACGGTGCAACCTCAGAAATGTGGGCAGCCACTAGGGATGAGCGGGTTCAGTTCCTCGGAATCCGAACCCGCCCGAACTTCATGTTTTTTTACACGGGGCCGAGCGACTCGGATCTTCCCGCCTTGCTCGGTTAACCCGAGCGCGCCCGAACGTCATCATCCCGCTGTCGGATTCTCGCGAGGCTCGGATTCTATCGCGAGACTCGGATTCTATATAAGGAGCCGCGCGTCGCCGCCATTTTCACACGTGCATTGAGATTCATAGGGAGAGGACGTGGCTGGCGTCCTCTCCGTTTATAGAGAAGAGAGTGAGACAGTAGAGAGAGACACAGTAGTAATTTTGGGGAGCATTAGGAGGAGTACTAGTTACTTGCTGAAGTGATAGATAGTGTGACTGTATATTATCTGACTTGTGGGGGAGACACTGACAGTGGGGAGCAGTTAGAGTCTGAGAGCAGGACTCAGGAGTACATATAACGTACAGTGTACACTTTTGCTGCCAGAGTGCCACACTGCCATTGTGACCACACTGACCACCAGTATAATATATATTGTGATTGTCTGCTTAGGAGTACTACTTGCAAGTTGCTGATAGTGTGACCAGTGACCTGACCACCAGTCACCACCAGTTTAATATATATATATATATATATATATATATATAATTGTATATAATATATATATAATATTGTATACCACCTACCCGTGGTTTTTTTTTTCTTTCTTTCTTCTTTATACATACTACTATAGTAGCTTACTGTAGCAGTCTGCAGTGCTGCTGAGCTGACTGTGTCCAGCAGGTCCGTCATCAGTCATTACATAATAAATATATATACCTGTCCGGCTGCAGTACTAGTGATATTATATATATATATATATATTGATTTCATCTCATTATCATCCAGTCTATATTAGCAGCAGACACAGTACGGTAGTCCACGGCTGTAGCTACCTCTGTGTCGGCAGTCGCTGGTCCATCCATAATTGTATACCACCTACCCGTGGTTTTTTTTTTTCTCTTTCTTCTTGATACATACTACTATAGTAGCTTACTGTAGCAGTCTGCGGTGCTGCTGAGCTGACAGTGTCCAGCAGGTCCGTCATCAGTCATTACATAATAAATATATATACCTGTCCGGCTGCAGTACTAGTGATATTATATATATATATATATTGATTTCATCTCATTATCATCCAGTCTATATTAGCAGCAGACACAGTACGGTAGTCCACGGCTGTAGCTACCTCTGTGTCGGCAGTCGCTGGTCCATCCATAATTGTATACCACCTACCCGTGGTTTTTTTTTTTCTTTCTTCTTCTTTATACATACTACTATAGTAGCTTACTGTAGCAGTCTGCGGTGCTGCTGAGCTGACAGTGTCCAGCAGGTCCGTCATCAGTTATTACATAATAAATATATATACCTGTCCGGCTGCAGTACTAGTGATATTATATATATATATATATATTGATTTCATCTCATTATCATCCAGTCTATATTAGCAGCAGACACAGTACGGTAGTCCACGGCTGTAGCTACCTCTGTGTCGGCAGTCGCTGGTCCATCCATAATTGTATACCACCTACCCATGGTTTTTTTTTTCTCTTTCTTCTTGATACATACTACTATAGTAGCTTACTGTAGCAGTCTGCGGTGCTGCTGAGCTGACAGTGTCCAGCAGGTCCGTCATCAGTCATTACATAATAAATATATATACCTGTCCGGCTGCAGTACTAGTGATATTATATATATATATATTGATTTCATCTCATTATCATCCAGTCTATATTAGCAGCAGACACAGTACGGTAGTCCACGGCTGTAGCTACCTCTGTGTCGGCAGTCGCTGGTCCATCCATAATTGTATACCACCTACCCGTGTTTTTTTCTTTTTTTCTTTCTTCTTCTTTATACATACTACTATAGTAGCTTACTGTAGCAGTCTGCGGTGCTGCTGAGCTGACAGTGTCCAGCAGGTCCGTCATCAGTCATTACATAATAAATATATATACCTGTCCGGCTGCAGTACTAGTGATATTATATATATATATATATATATATATATTGATTTCATCTCATTATCATCCAGTCTATATTAGCAGCAGACACAGTACGGTAGTCCACGGCTGTAGCTACCTCTGTGTCGGCAGTCGCTGGTCCATCCATAATTGTATACCACCTACCCGTGTTTTTTTTTTTTCTTTCTTCTTTATACATACTACTATAGTAGCTTACTGTAGCAGTCTGCGGTGCTGCTGAGCTGACTGTGTCCAGCAGGTCCGTCATCAGTCATTACATAATAAATATATATACCTGTCCGGCTGCAGTACTAGTGATATTATATATATATATATATATATATTGATTTCATCTCATTATCATCCAGTCTATATTAGTAGCAGACAAAGTACGGTAGTCCACGGCTGTAGCTACCTCTGTGTCGGCAGTCGCTGGTCCATCCATAATTGTATACCACCTACCCGTGTTTTTTTTTTTCTTTCTTCTTCTTTATACATACTACTATAGTAGCTTACTGTAGCAGTCTGCGGTGCTGCTGAGCTGACAGTGTCCAGCAGGTCCGTCATCAGTCATTACATAATAAATATATATACCTGTCCGGCTGCAGTACTAGTGATATTATATATATATATATATATATATATATATATATATTGATTTCATCTCATTATCATCCAGTCTATATTAGCAGCAGACACAGTACGGTAGTCCACGGCTGTAGCTACCTCTGTGTCGGCAGTCGCTCGTCCATCCATAAGTATACTAGTATCCATCCATCTCCATTGTTTACCTGAGGTGCCTTTTAGTTGTGCCTATTAAAATATGGAGAACAAAAATGTTGAGGTTCCAAAATTAGGGAAAGATCAAGATCCACTTCCACCTCGTGCTGAAGCTGCTGCCACTAGTCATGGCCGAGACGATGAAATGCCAGCAACGTCGTCTGCCAAGGCCGATGCCCAATGTCATAGTACAGAGCATGTAAAATCCAAAACACCAAATATCAGTAAAAAAAGGACTCCAAAATCTAAAATAAAATTGTCGGAGGAGAAGCGTAAACTTGCCAATATGCCATTTACCACACGGAGTGGCAAGGAACGGCTGAGGCCCTGGCCTATGTTCATGGCTAGTGGTTCAGCTTCACATGAGGATGGAAGCACTCAGCCTCTCACTAGAAAACTGAAAAGACTCAAGCTGGCAAAAGCACCGCAAAGAACTGTGCGTTCTTCGAAATCCCAAATCCAGAAGGAGAGTCCAATTGTGTCGGTTGCGATGCCTGACCTTCCCAACACTGGACGTGAAGAGCATGCGCCTTCCACCATTTGCACGCCCCCTGCAAGTGCTGGAAGGAGCACCCGCAGTCCAGTTCCTGATAGTCAGATTGAAGATGTCAGTGTTGAAGTACACCAGGATGAGGAGGATATGGGTGTTGCTGGCGCTGGGGAGGAAATTGACAAGGAGGATTCTGATGGTGAGGTGGTTTGTTTAAGTCAGGCACCCGGGGAGACACCTGTTGTCCGTGGGAGGAATAGGGCCATTGACATGCCTGGTGAAAATACCAAAAAAATCAGCTCTTCGGTGTGGAAGTATTTCACCAGAAATGCGGACAACATTTGTCAAGCCGTGTGTTGCCTTTGTCAAGCTGTAATAAGTAGGGGTAAGGACGTTAACCACCTCGGAACATCCTCCCTTATACGTCACCTGCAGCGCATTCATAATAAGTCAGTGACAAGTTCAAAAACTTTGGGCGACAGCGGAAGCAGTCCACTGACCAGTAAATCCCTTCCTCTTGTAACCAAGCTCACGCAAACCACCCCACCAACTCCCTCAGTGTCAATTTCCTCCTTCCCCAGGAATGCCAATAGTCCTGCAGGCCATGTCACTGGCAATTCTGACGAGTCCTCTCCTGCCTGGGATTCCTCCGATGCATCCTTGCGTGTAACGCCTACTGCTGCTGGCGCTGCTGTTGTTGCTGCTGGGAGTCGATGGTCATCCCAGAGGGGAAGTCGTAAGCCCACTTTTACTACTTCCACCAAGCAATTGACTGTCCAACAGTCCTTTGCGAGGAAGATGAAATATCACAGCAGTCATCCTGTTGCAAAGCGGATAACTGAGGCCTTGACAACTATGTTGGTGTTAGACGTGCGTCCGGTATCCGCCGTTAGTTCACAGGGAACTAGACAATTTATTGAGGCAGTGTGCCCCCATTACCAAATACCATCTAGGTTCCACTTCTCTAGGCAGGCGATACCGAGAATGTACACGGACGTCAGAAAAAGACTCACCAGTGTCCTAAAAAATGCAGTTGTACCCAATGTCCACTTAACCACGGACATGTGGACAAGTGGAGCAGGGCAGGGTCAGGACTATATGACTGTGACAGCCCACTGGGTAGATGTATGGACTCCCGCCGCAAGAACAGCAGTGGCGGCACCAGTAGCAGCATCTCGCAAACGCCAACTCTTTCCTAGGCAGGCTACGCTTTGTATCACCAGTTTCCAGAATACGCACACAGCTGAAAACCTCTTACGGCAACTGAGGAAGATCATCGCGGAATGGCTTACCCCAAATTGGACTCTCCTGTGGATTTGTGGCATCGGACAACGCCAGCAATATTGTGTGTGCATTAAATATGGGCAAATTCCAGCACGTCCCATGTTTTGCACATACCTTGAATTTGGTGGTGCAGAATTTTTTAAAAAACGACAGGGGCGTGCAAGAGATGCTGTCGGTGGCCAGAAGAATTGCTGGACACTTTCGGCGTACAGGCACCACGTACAGAAGACTGGAGCACCACCAAAAACGCCTGAACCTGCCCTGCCATCATCTGAAGCAAGAAGTGGTAACGAGGTGGAATTCAACCCTCTATATGCTTCAGAGGTTGGAGGAGCAGCAAAAGGCCATTCAAGCCTATACAATTGAGCACGATATAGGAGGTGGAATGTACCTGTCTCAAGCGCAGTGGAGAATGATTTCAACGTTGTGCAAGGTTCTGCAACCTTTTGAACTTGCCACACGTGAAGTCAGTTCAGACACTGCCAGCCTGAGTCAGGTCATTCCCCTCATCAGGCTTTTGCAGAAGAAGCTGGAGGCATTGAAGGAGGAGCTAAAAGGGAGCGATTCCGCTAGGCATGTGGGACTTGTGGATGGAGCCCTTAATTCGCTTAACAAGGATTCACGGGTGGTCAATCTGTTGAAATCAGAGCACTACATTTTGGCCACCGTGCTCGATCCTAGATTTAAAAACTTCCTTGGATCTCTCTTTCCGGCAGACACAAGTCTGCTGGGGTTCAAAGACCTGCTGGTGACAAAATTGTCAAGTCAAGCGGAACGCGACCTGTCAACATCTCCTCCTTCACATTGTCCCGCAACTGGGGGTGCGAGAAAAAGGCTCAGAATTCCGAGCCCACCCGCTGGCGGTGATGCAGGGCAGTCTGGAGCGAGTGCTGATGCTGACATCTGGTCCGGACTGAAGGACCTGACAACGATTACGGACATGTCGTCTACTGTCACTGCATATGATTCTCTCACCATTGAAAGAATGGTGGAGGATTATATGAGTGACCGCATCCAAGTAGGCACGTCAGACAGTCCGTACTTATACTGGCAGGAAAAAGAGGCAATTTGGAGGCCCTTGCACAAACTGGCTTTATTCTACCTAAGTTGCCCTCCCACAAGTGTGTACTCCGAAAGAGTGTTTAGTGCCGCCGCTCACCTTGTCAGCAATCTGCGTACGAGGTTACTTCCAGAAAATGTGGAGAAGATGATGTTCATTAAAATGAATTATAATCAATTCCTCCGTGGAGACATTGACCAGCAGCAATTGCCTCCACAAAGTACACAGGGAGCTGAGATGGTGGATTCCAGTGGGGACGAATTGATAATCTGTGAGGAGCGGGATGTACACGGTGATATATCGGAGGATGATGATGAGGTGGACATCTTGCCTCTGTAGAGCCAGTTTGTGCAAGGAGAGATTAATTGCTTCTTTTTCGGTGGGGGTCCAAACCAACCCGTCATTTCAGTCACAGTCGTGTGGCAGACCCTGTCACTGAAATGATGGGTTGGTTAAAGTGTGCATGTCCTGTTTATACAACATAAGGGTGGGTGGGAGGGCCCAAGGACAATTCCATCTTGCACCTCTTTTTTCTTTCATTTTTATTTGCGTCATGTGCTGTTTGGGGAGTGTTTTTTGGAAGGGCCATCCTGCGTGACACTGCAGTGCCACTCCTAGATGGGCCAGGTGTTTGTGTCGGCCACTAGGGTCGCTTATCTTACTCACACAGCTACCTCATTGCACCTCTTTTTTTCTTCTTTGCGTCATGTGCTGTTTGGGGAGTGTTTTTTGGAAGGGCCATCCTGCGTGACACTGCAGTGCCACTCCTAGATGGGCCATGTGTTTGTGTCGGCCACTAGGGTCGCTTAGCTTACTCACACAGCTACCTCATTGCGCCTCTTTTTTTCTTCTTTGCGTCATGTGCTGTTTGGGGAGTGTTTTTTGGAAGGGCCATCCTGCGTGACACTGCAGTGCCACTCCTAGATGGGCCAGGTGTTTGTGTCGGCCACTAGGGTCGCTTAGCTTACTCACACAGCTACCTCATTGCGCCTCTTTTTTTTTCTTTGCGTCATGTGCTGTTTGGGGAGTGCTTTTTGGAAGGGCCATCCTGCGTGACACTGCAGTGACACTCCTAGATGGGCCAGGTGTTTGTGTCGGCCACTAGGGTCGCTTAGCTTAGTCACACAGCTACCTCATTGCGCCTCTTTTTTTCTTCTTTGCGTCATGTGCTGTTTGGGGAGTGTTTTTTGGAAGGGCCATCCTGCGTGACACTGCAGTGACACTCCTAGATGGGCCAGGTGTTTGTGTCGGCCACTAGGGTCGCTTAGCTTAGTCATCCAGCGACCTCGGTGCAAATTTTAGGACTAAAAATAATATTGTGAGGTGTGAGGTATTCAGAATAGACTGAAAATGAGTGGAAATTATGGTTTTTGAGGTTAATAATACTTTGGGATCAAAATGACCCCCAAATTCTATGATTTAAGCTGTTTTTTAGGGTTTTTTGAAAAAAAACACCCGAATCCAAAACACACCCGAATCCGACAAAAAAAATTCGGTGAGGTTTTGCCAAAACGCGGTCGAACCCAAAACACGGCCGCGGAACCGAACCCAAAACCAAAACACAAAACCCGAAAAATTGCAAGTGCACATCCCTAGCAGCCACTCACTGTCTGGCTGCAGGCTGGGAGGCAGGTAGAGAATTTTCTGACCACAAAGTGACAAAGAACACATTACAATGAATCACCAGCACATACTGATTTATGAAACTGTTTTGCCCTAGTGTAATAAGTAACACATTATTCAATTAAATAAACATAATTTTAATAAAAACATAGGAATACATTGTATGGAACGAAAATTGCAGGAAATACTAAACCTGAAAAAAGCAACATTACTGGTTGGAAGTCTGGAGGTTTCCTGGTGAGCATAGAATTTCTTCGTTAGATTGTGACATTAAGCTTTTGCAGCAGAAATATTGCAGAAGTCTAATAGATCTCTTTACACAGACGGCTTTTTATGTGGTTGCCGTATTCAGCAAATGAATATCTGCTACAGTATGTTTTGATATGAGCTTTTCAAAGGACAGTCAGGGGCTGCCGTCTAACACTACGGAGAGCTTTGATCAGGCATAAGAAACATTTCTTACTCTTTATATAAATATGGGCAAAGAGGACCGGCTTCAATTTTTGATATAGAATAACTTAAAAAACCCATATTGTAAGGACAGGTAGTGTTAAGTGTACTTAAAGAGTTCTTTGCGAGATTGCTTGCGGCAATCCTTCTGCTCATTCTGAATGCCTTGTTCTACCCTGATAATGGAAGGTGCTTTCCATTCGGTTGTTACATCTTGTCTGACGTGAACAAAGAGACATTATTGAGTGCAGCCTCTTACTCTTTGGTTTAAGAAAGGGAAAAAGTATTTTAAAAAGGCAGTTTTATTGAAACTCTGGTAATTCGGTAGAGACATAAAGTTACTGTTATTGATTTATCTTGCTCTTCTGGCTCTTCAGCTATTGTGCGTTCCCCTTATATGTTCCTCGCTAATCTGCAGTAAGGCTGCTGTGAGCTAAAAGTGGTGTTAATTGATTTGTTTGGCTGATGCTTTAGGAACCGACCCTTAGTCGACTTCAAGAGTGAATGATTTCTATGGATGTGTTCTACACTCGTTTCATTTCAATTTATTCTTTGTCTAAAGTGGCTGATGTGGTTTATGGAATATTTTTTTTCCTATCCTTATATAAAGGTTTGTATGTTTCATGTTCTCCAATAGCAACATAATCATCATTTTATAAGATGTTTTCTTTTGCAAAAAAAGAAAAGCACTATAGGCGTATCTTGTCCAACATGGGAAATGTCCTTTGAAGGTCAACTCATGATTCCACCAACAACTTGGGTTGATTTGGGTGATTTGGTGCCAGCAGTTGGATAATCATGGATGCGAAGCATTTGTGCTGGGGAGGGGACTACTGTGTGGGTTTCCTAATCCAAAAATATACTGGTTGGTTAATTGGCTCCCAACAAAATTAATCCTAGCTGGTAAGTGTGTGCACGTTGTAGGGAATATAGGGTGTAAGCTCCACTGCGGCAGGAACTGATGTGAATGGCCAAATATTCTCTGTAAAGCGCTGCGGAATATGTGTTCGCTATATAAATAACTGGTAATACATGAATAATCTTATTTGCATAAATAAAACAACTGGAAGTGACAAAACTCCATTGCTACAGTAACTCACCTTGATCAGTCTGATCTATGGGGGTAATTCCAAGTTGATCGCAGCAGGAAAATTTTTAGCAGTTGGGCAAAACCATGTGCACTGCAGGGGGGGGGGGGGCAGATATAACATTTGCAGAGAGAGTTAGATTTGGGTGGGTTATTTTGTTTCTGTGCAGGGTAAATACTGGCTGCTTTATTTTTACACTGCAATTTAGATTGCAGATTGAACTCACCACACCCAAATCTAGCTCTCACTGCACATGTTATATCTGCCTCCCCTGCAGTGCACATGGTTTTGCCCAACTGCTAAAAAAGTTCCTGCTGCGATCAACTTGGAATTACCCCCTATGTAAGCAGTGCTGCGATGCAGTGGTCGGAGTTTCTCCTCACACTGACTTCCATTATGCTTCATCTGTGACTTTGTATGCATCTAAACTAATCCCTGTGCAGTTAAACTTGCAGCCCAGCGTCTCGTGAGCACTGTGAGAGGAGTTTCGCTGCATCTGTGATGAGAATAGAATGCCAAATATATAGAAAAATACGGTACACGACTTCTCTCATCTCCTCCTGGAGTGTCTCACGACCAGTGCTGAAAGTAGGGTGGTACGGGGTGATACGGAGTACCATTAAGAAATCGTACCACCAGCCCACCACGGGGTCATCATTTATAAGGGGCATTTTTGTAAAATGGTGTCAGCGGCATAACTGTGTGTGGCACAATTTGTAATAGGCATTACGGTGTGTGGTATAATATGTAATAGGCATTACGGTGTGTGGTATAATATGTAATAGGCATTACGGTGTGTGGTATAATATGTAATAGGCATTACGGTGTGTGGTATAATATGCAATAGGCATTACGGTGTGTGGTATAATATGTAATGGGCATTATGGTGTGTGGTATAATACAGTATGTAAGGCATTACAGTGTGTGGCATAATGTGTAATGGGCAAAACGGTGTCTGGCATAATGTGTAATGGGCATTACGGTGTGTGGCATAATGTGTAATAAGCATTACGGTGTGTGGCATAATGTGTAGTGTGCATTACGGTGTGAGGCATAATGTGTAATAAGTAATACAGTGTTTGGCTTAATGTGTACTGGGCATTACAGTGTGCGGCATAATGTGGCCATGCCCCTACTGTTATGTAGCCACTCCCCTATTTTGTCTGTGACCACACCCCCTTGTAAGCCCGTGACCATGCCCATTTGTGCTATCAGTACCACTAAGAAAAAATTTCTACTTGCACGACTGCTCATGGCATATAGCTGGTCATTCCGAGTTGATCGCTAGCTGCTTTCGTTTGCAGCGCACCGATCAGGCAAAAAAAATGGCACTTCTGCGCATGCATATGGGGCGCAATGCGCATGCGCGTCGTACTTTCACAACAGCCGATGCAGTTTCACACTAGGTCTAGCGATGCTTTTCAGTAGCACTGTTGGCCGCAGAGTGATGGACAGGAAGTGGGTGTTTCTGAGTGGTAACTGACCATTTTCGGGGAGTGTGTGGAAAAACGCAGGTGTGTCAGATACAAACACAGGTGTGCCTGGGGTAACGCAGGCGTGTTTGTGACGTCAAAGCAGGAACTAAATAGTCTGTAGTGATCACAAGCTAGGAGTAGGTCTGGAGCTACTCTGAAGCTGCATATAATTATTTTGTAGCCGCTCTGCGATCCTTTCGTTCGCACTTCTGCTAAGCTAAAATACACTCCCAGAGGGCGGCGGCTTAGCGTTTGCATGGCTGCTAAAAGCAACTAGTGAGCGAACAACTCGGAATGAGGGCCATAGTGTACAGATGCTAGGTGTATGGGCATACATTTATAGATCAGCAGCATACTGATGCTTCTACTAGAGATGAGCGCCTGAAATTTTTCGGGTTTTGTGTTTTGGTTTTGGGTTCGGTTCCGCGGCCGTGTTTTGGGTTCGAACGCGTTTTGGCAAAACCTCACCGAATTTTTTTTGTCGGATTCGGGTGTGTTTTGGATTCGGGTGTTTTTTTCAAAAAACACTAAAAAACAGCTTAAATCATAGAATTTGGGGGTCATTTTGATCCCAAAGTATTATTAACCTCAAAAACCATAATTTACACTCATTTTCAGTCTATTCTGAATACCTCACACCTCACAATATTATTTTTAGTCCTAAAATTTGCACCGAGGTCGCTGTGTGAGTAAGATAAGCGACCCTAGTGGCCGACACAAACACCGGGCCCATCTAGGAGTGGCACTGCAGTGTCACGCAGGATGTCCCTTCCAAAAAACCATCCCCAAACAGCACATGACGCAAAGAAAAAAAGAGGCGCAATGAGGTAGCTGTGTGAGTAAGATTAGCGACCCTAGTGGCCGACACAAACACCGGGCCCATCTAGGAGTGGCACTGCAGTGTCACGCAGGATGGCCCTTCCAAAAAACCCTCCCCAAACAGCACATGACGCAAAGAAAAAAAGAGGCGCAATGAGGTAGCTGTGTGAGTAAGATTAGCGACCCTAGTGGCCGACACAAACACCGGGCCCATCTAGGAGTGGCACTGCAGTGTCACGCAGGATGTCCCTTCCAAAAAACCCTCCCCAAACAGCACATGACGCAAAGAAAAAAAGAGGCTTTTTACTGATGTTTGGTGTTTTGGATTTGACATGCTCTGTACTATGACATTGGGCATCGGCCTTGGCAGACGACGTTGCTGGCATTTCATCGTCTCGGCCATGACTAGTGGCAGCAGCTTCAGCACGAGGTGGAAGTGGATCTTGATCTTTCCCTAATTTTGGAACCTCAACATTTTTGTTCTCCATATTTTAATAGGCACAACTAAAAGGCACCTCAGGTAAACAATGGAGATGGATGGATTGGATACTAGTATACAATTATGGACGGGCTGCCGAGTGCCGACACAGAGGTAGCCACAGCCGTGAACTACCGCACTGTACTGTGTCTGCTGCTAATATATAGACTGGTTGATAAAGAGATAGTATACTCGTAACTAGTATGTATGTATAAAGAAAGAAAAAAAAAACACGGTTAGGTGGTATATACAAATATGGACGGGCTGCCGAGTGCCGACACAGAGGTAGCCACAGCGGTGAACTACCGCACTCTACTGTGTCTGCTGCTAATATATAGACTGGTTGATAAAGAGATAGTATACTCGTAACTAGTATGTATGTATAAAGAAAGAAAAAAAAACCACGGTTAGGTGGTATATACAATTATGGACGGGCTGCCGAGTGCCGACACAGAGGTAGCCACAGCCGTGAACTACCGCACTGTACTGTGTCTGCTGCTAATATATAGACTGGTTGATAAAGAGATAGTATACTCGTAACTAGTATGTATGTATAAAGAAAGAAAAAAAAAACACGGTTAGGTGGTATATACAATTATGGACGGGCTGCCGAGTGCCGACACAGAGGTAGCCACAGCCGTGAACAACCGCACTGTACTGTGTCTGCTGCTAATATATAGACTGGTTGATAAAGAGATAGTATACTCGTAACTAGTATGTATGTATAAAGAAAGAAAAAAAAAACACGGTTAGGTGGTATATACAATTATGGACGGGCTGCCGAGTGCCGACACAGAGGTAGCCACAGCCGTGAACTACCGCACTGTACTGTGTCTGCTGCTAATATATAGACTGGTTGATAAAGAGATAGTATACTCGTAACTAGTATGTATGTATAAAGAAAGAAAAAAAAACCACGGTTAGGTGGTATATACAATTATGGACGGGCTGCCGAGTGCCGACACAGAGGTAGCCACAGCCGTGAACTACCGCACTGTACTGTGTCTGCTGCTAATATAGACTGGTTGATAAAGAGATAGTATACTCGTAACTAGTATGTATGTATAAAGAAAGAAAAAAAAACCACGGTTAGGTGGTATATACAATTATGGACGGGCTGCCGAGTGCCGACACAGAGGTAGCCACAGCCGTGAACTACCGCACTGTACTGTGTCTGCTGCTAATATATAGACTGGTTGATAAAGAGATAGTATACTCGTAACTAGTATGTATGTATAAAGAAAGAAAAAAAAACCACGGTTAGGTGGTATATACAATTATGGACGGGCTGCCGAGTGCCGACACAGAGGTAGCCACAGCCGTGAACTACCGCACTGTACTGTGTCTGCTGCTAATATAGACTGGTTGATAAAGAGATAGTATACTACTAATATTATATACTGGTGGTCAGGTCACTGGTCACTAGTCACACTGGCAGTGGCACTCCTGCAGCAAAAGTGTGCACTGTTTAATTTTAATATAATATTATGTACTCCTGGCTCCTGCTATAACCTATAACTGGCACTGCAGTAGTGCTCCCCAGTCTCCCCCACAATTATAAGCTGTGTGAGCTGAGCAGTCAGACAGATATATAATATATATATAGATGATGCAGCACACTGGCCTGAGCCTGAGCAGTGCACACAGATATGGTATGTGACTGACTGAGTCACTGTGTGTATCGCTTTTTTCAGGCAGAGAACGGATATATTAAATAAACTGCACTGTGTGTCTGGTGGTCACTCACTATATAATATATTATGTACTCCTGGCTCCTGCTATAACCTATAACTGGCACTGCAGTAGTGCTCCCCAGTCTCCCCCACAATTATAAGCTGTGTGAGCTGAGCAGTCAGACAGATATATATAATATTATATATAGATAATAGATGATGCAGCACACTGGCCTGAGCCTGAGCAGTGCACACAGATATGGTATGTGACTGAGTCACTGTGTGCTGTGTATCGCTTTTTTCAGGCAGAGAACGGATTATAAATAAAAGTGGTGGTCACTGGTCACGATCAGCAAAACTCTGCACTGTACACTACTGAGTACTCCTAATGCTCCCCAAAATTAGTAAATCAAGTGTCTCTCTAATCTATTCTAATTCTAAACGGAGAGGACGCCAGCCACGTCCTCTCCCTATCAATCTCAATGCACGTGTGAAAATGGCGGCGACGCGCGGCTCCTTATATAGAATCCGAGTCTCGCGATAGAATCCGAGCCTCGCGAGAATCCGACAGCGTCATGATGACGTTCGGGCGCGCTCGGGTTAACCGAGCAAGGCGGGAAGATCCGAGTCGCTCGGACCCGTGAAAAAAAACATGAAGTTCTGGCGGGTTCGGATTCAGAGAAACCGAACCCGCTCATCTCTAGCTTCTACCACTTGAACCATCGCTTACAAATCTCCCCCTGCCTGTCTCAGGTCAATATTGTGATCTGAAAACAACAATGCAAGTGGAAGGAATGGCCATCGGTGAGCTACAGTGGCGTCTGGATGAGTAACCTGCACCAAAGAAACAAATGATCTTTATTCATTAATAAGGGGCAAAGCTAGGATTTCTAGAGAGCGTTTATCATTTTAGATAGTGCCAGGTCCTTTATACCCAGTGCTAATTTAAAAAAAAAAAAAAAAGCGTCTTGATAAGATGTTACAACTTGTGATAAAGGGTCTAATTCAGATCTGATAGCAACAGCAAACTTTTTCTCTAATGGGCAAAACCATGTGCACTGCAGGGGGGGGGGGCAGATGTAACATGTGCAGAGAGTTAGATTTGGGTGGGGAGTGTTCAAACTGAAATATAAATTGCAGTGTAAAAATAAAGCAGCCAGTATTTACCCTGCACAGAAACAATATAACCCACCCAAATCTAACTCTCTCTGCACAAGTTACATCTGCCCCCTCTGCAGTGCACATGGTTTTTCCCATTAGAGAAAGATTTTGCTTTTGCGATTAGGTCTGAATTAGGTCCAAGGTCTTTCAGGCTAGAATTCTATAGATCTCATAAATGTCGACACCTGGAAAACAACGACAGTGACAGAATGTCAGCATATTAGATGTCAATAGTTTCAAAATGTTGGCTTTAGCAATAGATTTAGGGTTATTGCTATGGATTAAGGATTGGGGTTAGGGTTATTGGTTAGTGTTAGGTTTAGGAGTTAGCGTTAGGGGTTATTGGGGGTTGGGTTAGGTATAGACTTATATCGTAAAAACAGTGTCTACAGTCTCAGCATGCGAACATGTCATTAGTGTCGACAAGCCAAATGTCAAACTAATATACTCTGTATGCATTTTGAAACAATAATTTCTATTTATAAATAATAAAGTCCTAACCAACTGATTTATAGGATTATTCGGATTTTCCCTGTCTGTAGTGGTAAAAGTCACTTCTTGGTGCGCCCGGGCTATGTTATAATTATATGATTAGAAGTCCTACAGTTTATATTCCATGAATATTGGGGGTCATTCAGACCTGATCGTTCGCTAGCGTTTTTGCAGCGCTGCGATCAGGTCAGATCTGCGCATACGTATGCACCGCAATGCGCAGGTGCTTCGCACGGGTACAAACCTGATCGCCGCTTAGCGATGGGTTTGCAGGAAGAATCCGTTTGCACGGCCGTTCGCAAGGAGATTGACAGGAAGAGGGCATTTGTGGGTGGCAACTGACTGTTTTCTGGGAGTGTCTGGAAAAACACAGGCGTGTCCAAGCGTTTGCAGGGAGGGTTCCTGACGCCAATTCTGGTCCCGGACAGGCTGAAGTGATCGCAGCGGCTGAGTAAGTCCTGGGCTGCGCAGAGACTGCACAAGATCTTTTCGTACATCTCTGCTACACATGCGATCGCACACTTGCAAAGCGAAAATACACTCCCCTATGGGCGGCGACTATCTGATCGCAGCAGTGCAAAAAAACCCTAGCGATCGATCAGGTCTGAATTAGGCCCATTATCAATCACCCTTTTATCTATTGGAAGCCCTTACTTATTGTTGTGTCCTGCTTATTGTATTGATAAATAAGTGATGCAGTGGACTGTATTATTTTTATTATTATTATTATTATTATTATTATTATTATTTTGTATGGCACCATAAGGATTCCAAAGTACATACAGGTAAACACACGAGCACACAGGAAAACAGTGAACTACAGTACAAAACAAAGCAAAACAAGTACATGGTGTATAAACATTGCGGCATCAGTGGTCATAGCACTGAAATAGGCAGCATGGTGGCAGAAACCAAGGGTTAGGTGCCCTTGAAGAGAGCATGGAGTAGACGATAGTATAAGCTGCTCATAACTTTATTGTGATTACATAAACCTTTTACTTAAGCTAGCTTATCACTAAATAAAACCACACCACACACTGAAATAAAGACACGGACACAGTAGCTGGAGTTAAAGGTCAGACGATGTTTATTAATCGCTGACCAACTCTTTAAACTAATAATTGAGGCCGAATTAGAATTGAATTGAATATATATTAACTTTAGTTTGGAGGATGGCAAACAGAAAACCGCTGCCAAACACCAGCACCCGTCACCTAGATGACAAACCACCAAACCAAGGAGGGGAGTACACATACCCCGCCTCCTTCCCGCATAACCCGCATTGTGCTGGCCTTACCCCTCTTTCTCTGGCAAACGTTCGGTTCCCGCAGGGGAACGTCTAAATGTCCAACCGCAAGAAAAGGACACACCTGCCGTCCATTTAAAGAGGGAGCCCCACAATGACCACTTATGCCTGTGTGACAGCTGGTTGGCAGCGATTTCCCGCCAATCTGGCTTTCAATAGCCCACAGCAAGAACAAAAAACGTAGACGCATTCTGGGAGGGCGGGCGGGCATAAACTGAAAGGCAAGAGGGAGTCTAGCAAGATGGCCACCCCCTATATACTAACCTAAGACCCTCCTCTTCATCCTGATGCACAACCCCTTAAACCAATAGGAAAAAACCAACCGGGAAAACTGATCTGCCTAGCAACTGCTTAGTCATTTAACAACCAATCACAAAAAGTTGATCGCTTATATGGCCTCAGGCTTATGCAGCCTTCAGCTTATCTAAGCCGCTCATAACTTTATTGTGATTACATAAACCTTTTACTTAAGCTAGCTTATCACTAAATAAAACCACACCACACACTGAAATAAAGACACGGACACAGTAGCTGGAGTTAAAGGTCAGACGATGTTTATTAATCGCTGACCAACTCTTTAAACTAATAATTGAGGCCGAATTAGAATTGAATTGAATATATATTAACTTTAGTTTGGAGGATGGCAAACAGAAAACCGCTGCCAAACACCAGCACCCGTCACCTAGATGACAAACCACCAAACCAAGGAGGGGAGTACACATACCCCGCCTCCTTCCCGCATAACCCGCATTGTGCTGGCCTTACCCCTCTTTCTCTGGCAAACGTTCGGTTCCCGCAGGGGAACGTCTAAATGTCCAACCGCAAGAAAAGGACACACCTGCCGTCCATTTAAAGAGGGAGCCCCACAATGACCACTTATGCCTGTGTGACAGCTGGTTGGCAGCGATTTCCCGCCACCAAGGTTTTCCAAACCGCCACCGCCATCCGCAAACAGAACCTTAACCAACCAGAAACTAACTAGCTCTAACGAAAAAGACCGAAAATATCTTCCAGAAAAAACTGCACTCCTTCCGGAGAAAGGTGAACCCCATCGTCTCTATAGAACTGCCTGTTCCGCAGCACCAGCAGAGGATGCTTAATTGCCACTCCGCCTATGGCCTTGACAAACAGAGACACCGTCGAGTTCACCTTTTTGCGTGCTTTCTCCAGCGCCGAGAAACGCACCGCACCACGCCAATGGAAACGGGGCACCATTTCCGACCAGACAATGCATACCCCAGGCCAGTGACAACGTATCGCCACCACATCCGCCTTTATAGACAAAATCAAGTCTATGCCTTTAACTCGGCCCAGATCATTACCACCCAGATGAATGATAATACAACTGGGGCGACCCCAGCGGCGCTCCCTAGAAAAAAGGACGCGCAACAAATCACCCCATAACATGCCCCTAACACCTAACCATCTAAATTGCCGGGACCCAAAAATCTCAGTCGCCCTAGATGCCATGGGATGTTTCTCCGCCCAAAAAACATATGAATGACCAACCATCCATATGTGGTCTCCAAAATTGCTGACAGCTGTAAAAGAAAATATCCTAATGTCAGATTATGCACATAATCTGTAACTTAAACACAACGTAACCAATAAAACCCAAGTGAAGGAGAAAACTCAAAAAACCTCCCGTGGACCTTGGTAGAACAGCCAATTGAAATTAGGCCCCCTCGGAGGAAAAATTTTAAAAATTCGCTTCACACCCTCGATTCCTGAACGGTAAGCGTTCAAAAACCGACGAGTAAACACGTTTTTGGGTTAGCGCAACAGGCGCACTTATAACTTATCTATACGGACATAGGACTTATAGGAGGCCGACTTCCAGCGACCCAACTCCCGAATAGCCGCTGGTGATGAACCAGCGGCCGCCGCATGGGTAGCCGCCCCAATCCGAAAGGAATGAGTACCGAAGTCCGCCTCCTGCAAGCCCAACGCCGTCAAACATTTATTGAACACCGATGAGAACTGAAACTTTGTCAGAGGGTCCAACTGCGCGTGCACCAGCAACTGGTTGCCCCCCGGAGGTCTTAACCGCACATACTCTTGCGTCAACCGCAGCGGGCAAACGCCCATACCTCCCTGAGCCTCCAAGGACAACCAGCGACCCCGACCTGTTTGATCTGTCTTGGACCGCACAATCCTACAGAGCAACAGGCCCTCCTGCAAGCGCACATTCTCGTAGAGCAGACCCGATTCCCGGGACGCCTTGCTGCTCGCCACTAGCTCGCTCACCCGAAAAGCCCCGAAAAAGGCCAGGGCATACGCGCTACTAAACAATGCCACCTCAAATTCCGAGGACGCAATCCGAGGTAGCACACGCAGCAATTCCGCTAGCAGCTGCAACGTTATAGGCCTACGTGAATCCGCAGGCGCCGGGTGCAACCTAGCCCAACCTTTCAGCGCTCTGGAAAGGACAAACGACCCCGTGGGGTCCGTTGTCCCGTGGAGTCGCGAGTGAAAGGCGATGCCCGCAAGGGCAGTAGCCATGGCCGCTTTTGACCTACCGTTTTGGTAATGCTCCCAAACAAAGGTCAACAGGGCGTCGGCCGAGGACTCACCTGCTACCCCGTACCTACTCTGAAAGGCTGACCAATCCCGCCATGCAGCATCATACGCTCGTAGCGTAGAGGGAGCCAGTGCACACCTGGCCAACGCCGTTAAACCGCTTCGACCATCTGCCAGACAGAAGGTGGGCACTGTAACCCCTCTGCCTCCGCTCCCGGAACCAACGTCCTGAATTTGTCAAACTGGAACCGGGAAATGCATCCGCAATTCCATTGTCAACTCCAGGTACGTGGCGAGCCCTAAAATTAATATTGCGCTGCAAACAAACCAACACTAAATGCCTTAGCAATCGCAGCGCCTGCGGAGATGAGGAACGCTGGTTATTAATCGCATGCACTACCCCTAAGTTGTCGCAAAGAAACAAAATGTCCCTATTTGCGAACCGTCCGGCCCATAACTCAAGCGCCACTAAGATCGGGAACAATTCCAGCAGAAGCAGGTTCTTGGTAAACCCACGCGTTACCCAAGATGCCGGCCAGGCCGCAGCGCACCATGAGCCAGCGAAGAACGCGCCGAAACCTCGACTGCCTGAAGCATCCGTGAACAACTGCAGCTGCTTACTGGAACAACATGGAGCGGGCCACAACACTTCCCTGTTGAAGGACACCAGGAACGAGACCCAAATCCGCAAATCATCCTTGATCTCGCGGGAAAGGTACACGGAGTGATTCTGTCGAAACCGTCCCCGCGGTGGCCCGCTCAAGTTTGCGACAGAAAATCCTACCCATGGGGATAATCCGACACGCAAATTTGAGAGAACCAAGCAAGGACTGCACCTGTTTAAGCCGAACCCTGCGTTTTCCTAAACAGTCTGTAATCAAACCCAATAGTTTCCGCACCTTATCCTCGGGCAAGCGACAGCACCCCCCTACCGTGTCAATCTCGATACCTAAATAGCTAAAACAAGTGCAAGGACCCTCGCACTTATCCTGCGCAACCGGCACCCCTAAAGCGCAGAATAACGACCTGGCCACCGAGAGAATGTCCCCACAGACCGAACTGTCTCCGGGGCCTACAAAAAGAAAGTCATCCAGGTAGTGAGCCACCCCCATCTGCCCGGAGGCGGTCTGGACGCACCAGTGCAAAAACGTGCTAAAGCACTCAAAGTAGGCGCAGGAGACAGAGCAACCCATGGGGAGACACCGATCGACGTAGAATTCGCCCCCTATTTTGAAACCCAGAAACCGCAGGGAATCTGGGTGTAGCGGGAGTAGCCGAAAGGCCGACTCCACGTCCAATTTTGCCAACAGACTCCCCGGACCACAATCCCGCACTAATCGCAGCGCGTCGTCAAACGACTGATATCGAACTCTGCATTGGGCTTCCGGGATAGCGTCGTTGACCGACAGCCCCGGCGGGTGCGACAAGTGCTGTATCAAACGAAACTTACCTATGGCCTTCTTGGGCACTACCCCTACTGGGGAAATGCACAAGGATGGCAACGGGGAAAGGGCTTAGGGCCCAGCCATGCGCCCCAGCCCAATCTCCCCGTCAACCTTCCGCCGGACTTCCTGCGGGAATTCCCGAGCCGATCTCAAATTCTGGCGTGCAACCACATACACCGAATCCGGGATTGGCAAACGAAAACCGTGCTGAAAGCCCTGCAAGAGAAACAATGCCGCCGACTCATCGGGGTACAAGGTAAGCCAGCGCTGCAACTCGGGAACTATAATCGGGGAGAAGGCCTTACTTGCCAATTCCACCGGCCTCGGTGGAAGCGGCAGGCTTACCGCCTGTCGCCGCGGTGCATTCCTTGGCCGGGTGACTGGCTCCGCACAACCTGCATGAGTGGCGAAAACGACAGCCCGTTCCTTTGCCGCATTTGCCGTCGTTGTAGGCAAAGCACTTGCCTTTTCCCGTCAATCGAGAAGCCACCGCCCCGGCCGCCCCGGGCTTCTTGGCCGTGACGTCCGGGGTGGGTTTGACCTGCTGCGTGACCTCCAACCACACCTCAACATCCTTAAAACCCGCGGGCAGGATGGGGTTGCCATCCTGATTGCGACGAAACTTCTCGTCGTAATCCCGCCACGCGGAACCCTTGGATTTTAAGTACATATCGTGTACTAAAAACAAATATTTCACCAAGTTGGCATACTCCGCGGGACGCGATTCCGTGTAGCAAGCCATGAACACCAAAAACCCACGCAGCCACTGGTGAAAATTGCGAAACGCATTTTCCCCAATACCACCCGGTTTCTTGGCCGCGTCAAAACCCTGCCGCATTTCCTCTGTAAGGGTGAATATGTCTACATACTTCCCCTTACGTATTTTTTCCCGCATGCGCTTACGAACCCCTCTTGTCACTGCCGTGTTGGCGCAATGTACCATCTCGCCGTAACGGGGAGGGTCGGAGGGGACCACCTGCGCAGGAGCGGCCACCTTGTGCGCCTCCTTGGCCATTCGCCGCGCGATGAGCCTAGCTAATTTACGCGGGCGCCGCGGAGAGCCGGATGATACGCTGCTAGAAGACGAGGAACTACAAGTTGAAACGTGTAAAGGAATATTTAGCTCACCGGAGTCTGAAGGACCCGGAACCGCGTCGTCCGCTGCACCCGCCTCCGCTGATGGCCATACCTCCCCGTTCGCAGTCGCGCTTGTCCGTGACCTTCGCCTCGTGACGGGCGTAGCCCCTGAATTAGACGGAACCTGCAAGGGAGAAAAAGAGGGGACAACCGGCACCGGGGGAACCAGAACATCATTAACACTTGTCCGCAAATGCGGAGGCGGAGAGCCCGTCCCCCCGTTCCGTGGCGTATGGCCGGCCGGCAGCTGCAGGGAGGGGGCCCCCGCCTAGGTGTACCCGATCGACTGCGTAAAGGCTGACCCGCTCACTGCACCGAAACTCGCGGGGTAAGACGGCCGCCACGCCGTATGCGGCGGGCAGCCGCCCGCCCCCGCCCATCCGTATGACGCCGGAAGGAACTGAGGGGGCGCCGCGAGAGGGGGCCAACTCTGTGCCACCTGATACCCACCGCCCGGTGCCTGCCCTGACTGCAGGCCCGCAAAGGCCGGCAAGGGCACCGCGACTCGGGGGCCACCGACCGACCACGTGGACTGCACGCCGGCGCCCGCGCTGGCCCCGTGCGGGGAAAACTGTGTGCCGGACACCGTCATGAAGCCCATGGAAGGCATGCTGGCGGCTAAGGGGAATGCTGGAGCCGGAGGCCACGCAAAACCCCCGGGGAAGGACTGGCTCCCCGCGAAGCCTTGCTGCGCTGCTACCGAAAGCGCCCCGCCGGGCGTCATATAAGCCGCCGAGACGGATGTCTGTGTGGACCCAAACTGAAAAGGACCGGGAAGGGCGTGGAGAGGGGTTTGAAAACCGACGAGCGGGGGCGCCGTTAATGGCGTCGGGGCGTCTGACACCCAGGAGGAGCCCGAGCAGGCCACCGAGGCCGGGGGAAAACCCTGCCATGTGACTGCCGCCGGGGCGGGTGTGGCGGCCGCCGCTGCCACGTCCCCCGCCCCGGCGACACTAGGCCCAAACGGC
This sequence comes from Pseudophryne corroboree, assembly GCF_028390025.1. Lineage (NCBI taxonomy): Eukaryota > Metazoa > Chordata > Amphibia > Anura > Myobatrachidae > Pseudophryne > Pseudophryne corroboree. Next base: position 475,464,148 of record NC_086451.1, read on the forward strand.
CCAATATTATTTAAATTGAGGTGCGGTGTGCTAAACCCCCCGCTGGAGGGGGGTAGTATGGGGCCCTGTATTGTCCCGGGGACAGCGGGAGCCGCTACCCGCTGCCCTGGGCTCATATCCCCCAGCTGCATATTGACCCCCCCCTCGCCCCCCGCAGCTCTGCCGCGGCCGTCCGGCACAGCTTGTGCCCCCAGGACGCCGCCGAGAGCCGACCGCGGGGATGGAGGAGGAGGGCCGGAGGCACTTATGGAAGGAGGGAGGGAAGTCGTTTCGCCCGCGGGAGGCGCCGGGGAGCGCGGCCCAGCCGGACCGCGCGCACCCGCGCCACGTGCAGAGCGGCCGCCGGCCGCCGGAGGGGAAGTGCTGCAGACGCCCGAGGCAGGAGGGAGAGGAGAGGCCCGTCCCGCTGCGAGCGCCGGGACGCGCGGCCCGGCCGAGCCGCGCGCATCGGCACCACGTGACGAGCGGCCGCTGGCCGCCCGTCTCCGTGCGGCAGGGGAGCGGGCTGTAACTGCCCGTCCCCGCCGCCTGTCTGAAACAGGGGGAAGTCCTCTCTGTGGCGCAACGCTCGGGGAGCGGGAGCGGAAGGCGCTCCCCGCATCCACGAGGCGCCGGGGGGGGGGAGCTGCACGTTTTGGACGAGGCATGGCAGAGGGGGGAGAATCTGCAAAAGTAGACAATGACACGCAGAGAGGGGGCACAGCACTGTATAATGCCCTAGAGAAGGCAAATGAAATTCAAAAAAAAAAAAAAAAAAAAAACAATTTACAGGCAGTGAAAATAAGCAATAGTACTTATCCTTCCTGGGGCATAAACTGAAAGGCAAGAGGGAGTCTAGCAAGATGGCCACCCCCTATATACTAACCTAAGACCCTCCTCTTCATCCTGATGCACAACCCCTTAAACCAATAGGAAAAAACCAACCGTGAAAACTGATCTGCCTAGCAACTGCTTAGTCATTTAACAACCAATCACAAAAAGTTGATCGCTTATATGGCCTCAGGCTTATGCAGCCTTCAGCTTATCTTAGTAGGGTAGTCATAGCACATGAGGTGAGAGGGCCCTGCTCGTGAGAGCTCACATTCTAAAGGGCAGGGTCAGACAGACAGGGGTGACACAGATGGGGTAGACCGTGACCAAGGGAGAGAGGGTTAGACTGAGAGATTGGTGAAGAAGTGGGTTTGAAATTTTGTAGAAGTGGGCAGTCTGACAAGAGGTGGGAGACAATTCCAGAGGTGGGGAGCGCCACGGCCAAATGTGATAATGTGTTTATTCATGTCTACCATTTTCTGAAATACAACCAGTAGTAATTATTGTAGAGATCTACGATCTTATGTGATATTAGTATGACATAAGTATGTTTTTTTTTTGTCATTTTGCATGTTATCTGATCCTTATTTCACAAGATACTCTACTAAGGTAGAGTATCTACTCCTTTAGAATGTAAGCTCTCACGAGCAGGGCCCTCTTCCCTCATGTGCTTTTACTTTTCTTACTTTGATAATCCTCAACTGCCCAAATCCCGCAGTGTTTTGGCCACCTTGACACTTATCTCTGTCATCTACTGGTGTAGTTATGCTTAGTTACCCTGTACTTGTCCTATATTGTCTTCAACTGTAAGTCACTGTTTTCCTGTTTTGATTATGTGCATATGTACTCTGTAATTGGGCGCTGCGGAACCCTTGTGGCGCCATATAAATAAAGGATAATAATAATAACAATAATAACGTAGACCAAGCAATAATGAATTCCATAAATGTGAAAAATTTTGAAAATACATTGTATGTGGTCACAAAAGTGTCAATGCCAATGCAGCCTTAATTATTTAGTGACTAGATAGCTATTGTATTAGCTATTATTAGAAATATCTCGTTAGTGATGAGCGGGTGATGTTTCATAATTACACAGTTATATTATGACATAGTTATATAATTATTACATTGTTGTATTGTCAATTAGGTTGACAAGAGAAACACATCCATGGAGTTCAGTCATTTATAAATTATAATTTATTTGGTCTAAGGAAAGGCAAAGGAATAGGTCAGGGAGGTGACAGTAGAGGACGTAGTGGTCCAGGCAGAGGTCAGAGCAGGTGACAACAACAGAGGCCACAGTGCGGGCAGAGGTCAGGGCAAGCAGCAAAATAATAGCCAGTGTTTACTCATAGCAGAGGTCAGGACAGAAATAAATCAGGCAGTCCAGAAACAAGCTGGGCACAGGAGTTCAGGGACTGCACCAATAACGGAGAGCGAAAGGAACAGGAATGACGACTTTCACTCTAGACTTTCAAGAACACGTTTCTAGGCGTCCACGTGAAACCCCCTCTCTTCCATCCGCCATTGATTTCCTCTCATCATCTGTAAAGTGCTTGGCATCAAAAGTTTTTTTAGACAAATCTTTGTATCAGCCTAATTTCTGTTATTAACCCCTTCACTGCTGAGGGTTTTCTGACTGCGGTGCTGAGCCTATTTTCCACTTTTGCGCTCATCACAATCCAGTATCACTATCATTTATTTTGATACAAACACCACAAAGAAATACTTTTTTTTTAAATTCTTGTGGCAGCATTAATCCAGCTTTCCAATAGAGCAACAAAGTAGGATTCTGCCTTTATCTTTTCATAAGACAATCAGCACTTCAAGATGATAACGCATTTTTATTTTATATTTTTGCTAATGCACTATGGGGGACATTTACTAAGCAGTGATAAGAGCGGAGAAGTGAGCCAGTGGAGGAGTTGCCCCATCAACCAATAAGCAGCTCTGTATCATTTTATAGTATACAATTTATAGATGTTACTTCAGTGCTGATTGGTTGCCATGGGCAACTTCTCCACTGGCTCACTTCTCCGCTCTTATCACTGCTTAGTAAATGTCCCCCTAAATCTTGATTACAAATCTAATAACGTGTAGGAATAATAGGGTACCCCACCAAGGCATATCATATTGTAAACACAAAAACCTACCATGGTTATTGAGGGTAACCAATTTTTTATCTGACACAAGAGGAGGAGATTTGGACTCATGACAGTTAGGAGCTGATTGGCTGTTACTTTATCTCCGTGGTACTTTATCTCCATCCAAGTCTTAGTAAATAGACCCCTTTGTGACTTCTCAGAGCCGAACCACGGACTGGAGACTGGCGCCATATCTCTAACACATGGGTCCCTTCCGCTATATTCCCCAGATGGGTCCTTTGAGCCCCAGTATGACACTGGGATCATCCCATTGCTTTTAAATATGGATGCCTCTGAAATATTGGAAGCAAATATATGGACAGTCATTCCTGGACTCTGTGTTCTTTCTGTGTTATATAGTAGTTATATTGAAGTAACATAGTAACTAAGGTTGAAAAAAGACAATTGTCCATCGAGTTCAACCTATTTGTGGTCTCCTATGCAGTCTTATTATAGGACTAGTTATTTTTATGTTAGGACTAGTTATATTAACTATAATGCATGACTACGCACCATAACCCTGAATATCTTTATCCAATAGGAATTTATCTAACCCATTCTTAAAGGTGTTGACTGAGTCCGCTGTTACTACTCTCTCAGGCAGGGAATTCCAAACACGTATTGTCCTTACCGTGAAAAGAAGTAACCAAAAGCTCCAGTAGATCCTTAAAAGGAAAAAATATCTGAAATAAACATCGAGTTAAATAAAGTTTCTCTTCTTTTAATGTTTTCTCAGAGATACTGTAACAATTTTTTTTATGAATATCATCATCCATAAATCAGCATCTCTTACAATGGAGCCTAGTCATCTCTGTTTTCACATCCAGACTTTAGAAGACATTGTAAATAAAATACAAACGCTTCTTTCAAAGTTCACATATTATTTGTGTGATTATACATATTAATGAATGTTTAAAATGCAGCAATTTGCCCTTTATTTACCGTAATAATAATAATATACTGCACCTGGTTTGCTTTGGCAGGAATAGACTGTTTTTTTATGGAACGCTGGAAAACAGCTATTTATTATATTTAATGTGTACGTGTCACGTCAGATAATGAATGCATGTCATACTATGAAACATAATGTACCATTCAAATTAAACTAGTTTTGACACAATGTCAGGTTGGGTGAAGTCAGAGATACAGGCTACATAGCGGGAGACGAGCGGGGAGTTCATATGATAACAAGCTCTGAGTTATATTCATGGTATATACTCTATGCTTAGTCGGATTACCAGCCCCCAGCATTATAGAACATTACCGCAACTCCCCAAACACCAAGGAAACGTTACGATGATCCGTGTAATCCCCTGTGAAGATGGATGAATGACAAGGGAGAGAGAGTTTTTAGTGTACATGACTTTAAATAATATTAAAGGACTTTAACTGAAATGGAGCTATAAAATATATAATGTCCCTCTAATTAATTCATTTCTGTCTACATGGATAACGACTGACAGAATTACAAAAAGATATTATGCCAAAAACAATATTCTAAGCGGTGAAACGCAAATACCGTACAGTCGTTTCCAGGGATGTCTTTGTATTTTTTTGCAAAATAATATTTCTATGTTACAGAATTTGCATTTTTATTTTTTCATTGTACTCATGAAATAATATTACTATTTATATTTAATGCTAATGATGAAGCATATGCTAATTTTTTGATTTATTCATTTGGTGACTGTCGATTTAGAAGTCAGAATAAACAATAGACTATAATTAAATACTGCAAACAATACAATCTTAAAGGTTCATTTAATTTTCAGAAAACTGATTTGAAAAATGACTTTTCCACCTTTTTACCTAATACTGAGGATCTATGTGTGCAATGTGGGGGATGGGGGGGGGTATTCCAAAGACTTTGGGGGTGGGGTGGGGGGTTCCCAGTGACTTTGGGCCCACATAGAACATGGCCAGGTTTGCAGAGTCAGATGGAACTGATATAGTGGGCCATTCAGAGATGACATCTGTACGCAGTGTCCGCGTCCATCTGGTCTGCGCACGCACCCGCGCGTGCGCGACCCCTCTCCTTGTTGCCGCATCTTGGAGGGAAGCATCTGCAAGGTGATTGACAGCAGCGGGTATTGGGGGTTGGTGTCTCGGTATTGCAGGGGAGTGGCAGCCAAAACAGGGGCGTGTTGCAAGCGTTTTTGGGGCAGCTGTATGACATCACACGCAGCCGCTCTGATAAAAAAAAATGTTCAACACAGCCAGGGTCAACCTCTAACCAATGCATCCACAATTAAATTGCGGACGCATCGGGAGGCGGCCTCATACATGCTGCGCGGCCTTGCCCTGTGCTGGGCGGCCCCCAGCATATGAGGAGATGGACGCAGATCTTTCTGCGAATGCAATGATCTGTGTCTATCTCTGAATAGCCCCCATAGGGTTTAACATCAATGCTTCAGACCACCACCAACCAAAAGTATTTTTTCCGGTGCAAGTTTTTGTCTTTTTTGAGAAGGTATTTCTTATGTAATGCCAATCAAGCATCCTATAGTTACCCATGTATAGGTCCTCACCAGGGGCGTATTAAGAGGGGAGGGAGCCAGTGTGCCGTCTCTGTCCAGGCCCCCACCTCTCTAGTAAGCAGTGGCAGTGACTTGAGCACTAGGTGGTGCGCAGGTCTCCAGGAAAATGGCATGGTGGCTATTTTACCGATGATTTGCCCTTCTGCACAAGCGCAAGTGACGTAGTGGTCAGACCTGCACACCACCTAGAGATCAGAGTCACTGTTGCTGTCACGGGAATCCACCGCACACACTTTACCCGTTAGTGATACGCCCCTGGTCCTCACACACCTCTACAATTTTGTGTTAATGTTGAGATTTTAAACACTTTCCAATTTCTGGTGATAGCTGATGACGCCTTCATGCAACTTTTCTCACCAGCAGAACTGACTGCGCTTTCAAATAATACTCTAGAACGTACCAGGAAAGATTTATTGTGGCACAATTTGCTAATTCTTGCCTCTGGTTACATTAATTTTTTGCACGTGTTAAAAGGAATCATTACAGTATTGGCCTATAATCTGCAGAAGGTGACATCATCATCACCACCGCAAAGGTAGACATTGCCGCTGATGATGCACCTTCACTCTCTAGCTGCTTGTTGTCTTGCACACACTGAGACATTTCCTATTCTTGTCCTGTGAGTTTGTGTCATATGTTTTAGTGATGTGGAGAGCACAGAACCTGCTCTGGTGTGGCAAACGATCCCCACTGATGCTTGTAACCTCTTTCTTCTTCATTAATGATCAATAATTAACTCCAATGATCAATACTAATCTGACCTGCGCTGTCTTCACCAACTCATCATCATCATCCTCCTCCTCATCATCATCATTTATACTGTTCACTCGACTGTAGACTTGCAGAGGACAGAAGCCCCCCAGGCATCCATTGGCCCAAATGTATTAAGCTTTAACAAGAGATAAAGTGGAGACGGACAAAGAGTGATAAATGACCAGCAAATCAGCTTCGTAACTGCCATGTGAAAGGCTGTGTTTGAAAAATGACAGTTAGGAGCTGATTGGCTGGTCATTAATCACTCTTTATCCATTTACACTTTGGGGGTCATTCCGAGATGATCGCTCGCTGCCGTTTTTTGCAGCGCAGTGAACAGGTTACTACTGCGCATGCGTATGCACCGCAATGCGCAGGCGCGTCGTACGGGTACAAAATGGATCGTTGCTGGGCAATTGATTTAACGAAGAATCCATTCACACAGCTGATCGCAAGGAAATTGACAGGAAAAGGGCATTTGTGGGTGGCAACTGACCGTTTTCAGGGAGTGTCTGTCGTCAGTTCCGGGAGCAAAAAGACTGAAGTGATCGCAGGGCTGAGTAAGTCCAGAGCTACTCAGAAACTGCAAAAACTTTTTCGTCCCACTTGGCTGCACACGCATTTGCACACTTGCAAAGCAAAAATACACTCCCCCGTGGACGGCGACTATGCGTTTGCACGGCTGTTAAAAGTAGCTAGCGAGCGATCAACTCGGAATTACCCCCTTTATCTCTTTTTAAAGCTTAATACATTTGGGCCATAGTAACCTCTTCTCTAGTAAAGAAAGGAATGGTCTGCTAATGCAACAATCAGCCCTGCAGATATAATCGGAAGCCTCATCAGGGGGGCACAGCTGATTACACATGCCCTCTCCACCTTGGGTTTGCTGTACATGTTGATATCATTTTAAACAGCAGGAGCGGCTTGTGCGTCCTATTAGGAGAGCTAGGATGTACAAGCAGGTCCTGCTGTTTAAAATGATATGCAGCCTGCCTATATTCTGTGTGTAATAGCAACTGTATTTGCATGCAAAATGTTATGCTACAATGTATTCCCGCCATACACTATAACATAATTAGATAAAATCGCAATTACACATGGAATATAGCCATGTCGCATATCATTTAAATCAGCATAAGCTGCTTGTTTGACTTAGGGGGTCATTCCGAGATGATCATAGCTGTGCTAAATTTAGCACAGCTACGATCATTCACACTGACATGCAGGGGAACGCCCAGCATATCAGTGCCGGACCCCCTGCTGAAGTGCAAAGGCATCACACAGCGACAGTGCCTTTGCACTTTAAGAGTAGCTCCCGACCAGCGCAGCTTTAGCGTGCTGGCCGGGAGCTACTCGTCGCTCCCCGGCCCGCAGCGGCTGCATATGACATCACGCAGCCGCTGTGGGCCGCTAACCGCACGGTCCAGCCACGCCTGCGTTGGCCGGACCACGCCCATGAAACGGTGGCCAAACGCCGCTGTTCCGCCCTCTCCCGCCCAGCGACCGTCCCTGCCTGTCAATCAGACAGATGCAATCGCAGCCCAGCTTTGGCCTTCGGCGCCGGCGAATGCGCAGTGAGTACCCGTTCGCTATACTGTGATAAAAAGCAGTGAGGAAATGGGTCAGAATGACCCCCTTAGTACATTAATTTGCATCTATGACGCATTTGTTTGTTTAAAAAAAATAAAAACCAGTACAGTACATGGAGTATTTGGAAATTAGACACAGAATATAGGCATGTGACATATCATTGGATTCAGCTGGAACTGCTTGTGCGACTCTAATACACATTTCCCGGGGAAAATAATGTAAGATATAACATGTACAATACGTGGAGCATTTTTACTGATCAAATGTTTTGTTTTTGTTTTGTTTTTTAAGTGTCAAAATGTATTGAAAAGTGTTTATTTATTGCAAAAGTGTTTGAAAAGTGTACTTATAATTGATTTCTAACATTTTTACAACAAACTCGGCTCAAAAAAATACCTCTCTATTCTCTGAGAGTTTTTAGAGCTGTTTTGTATCCAACTTGCAATATTGGATTTCATTACATTGGCCGAGTTGTATAGTTAACACGGACAAAACATCTGGATCCGATTTTTTATCTGACTATTTACTTGAGAGCTGAAAGATTCAGAAAAAGCCACTTTGCGGCAGCTATTACATTAGCCGAATTTGCAAAATGCCCAATGTTTGTGGCAATAACCGCAAACAACGGTCATTTTGCCATTATCGGCTCCCAGTACATCCCAGCCTAAAAGTTTATTATGTTAAGTTTTAAGATTGTAACAGTTTTCATAATAGCTGACATGTTAGCTCTCATTTGGCAGATGCCTACAAGTTGGTAGGTTCATAGTAGCCCTGATCAAGGAGGTTAGTTCACTGGTTGATTCCAAAGTGGAGTAAGTTTCAAAGAATATAACAGGATACACATGATAGAGACAAACATCAGTCAACATGATAAGGTATAATTCTCTCTTGGGCTAAGTACTGTACAGCCATATAGAACTGCTCCAATAACCAAGTGACAGACTTGTGCATATGCAGATACTTTTATTTAGGCATGTAAAACAAAGTCCTGCACCTGGAGTCTAGACAGTATGACATTCAAGTTTGGTGAGTAATATTTACTCAGATATGTGTTGTTGTTTTTTAGACAGATGAGTCATCTATATAAATAAATGTGAAATCACTCACTCACTCACTCACTCACTCTTTTGCTCACTCACTCACTGACTGACTGACTGACTGACTGACTCACTCATCAGAAGCTGAAATCTGACATAGGTATCCTTCAGGTTAGAAATAGGAAAACTATGTGCTTTAATTAGAATGTTAATAAACCTCCCCTTAGGAGATGAAAATGGGGTTGACATAATGACATCATTACCATTGAGTGGCTTGCGTTGCGTCAACGATAATGATCGCATGAAGGGCCTACCAGGGGAATGCAGTGGTAGGGGCCCATGTATAGGGGTGTGGCCAGCCAGCACATTGGTTTACATAACCATTAGAGACTGCATGGGCTGGGGCCCTTGATATATCTACTGTACAGTTAATATTGCTAGTGCATGCATGATAATGTAGCAGATTAATAACAGCAATGCATGATAGAAAATACACCATAGTCCTGTGCATTATAATGGAATATACAGTATGCATAATGTGTAATTCAATTGCACAGTCTGGGACCTCTTCCCTAGAGGAGGAGGTGGGGCAGGCAGTAGCCCACCAGGGGATTCCCCTTTACCCCTGTTAGCCAGTCCGGAACTGGATTTGTGACACAGGCGTCAGATCTAAAATGACGGCAGTAGGGGTCTTAACACAAGACACTTCCTGTTGCATTAGCATATTTGCCCACAGCCGCAGCTTCCAAAAATGCAGCTGCTGTGCCTTTTGCGTTCACCTATGATTTAGGCAATACGTCCAGATATAGTAAATGTTACAGAAATAAAATGATATAATAGCAAAAAAAGACGGGAAGGAAGGAACAACACATAAATCCTTATATAAGTGGGAAATGCGGGGGGGGGGTAAGGAAAGGGGGGTGAGAGGAAGGGATTAGGATTGGAGGAGTAAAAGATCTAACCTTCAACCTAATTGATAGGAGGAAATTGTGGTCTAGTGACAGAGAGTTGATTCAAGTGATATATATTATTAATTCTGATACGTCACTTTTCACTCTAAAACTACAGTATAAAACTGATAATATCTTATAGTGTTTATTACTTATATTATATACACGGGATCACACTATTATTTACCTTTTCTATTTCAAGTTCTAATCCTTTTGTGCGCAGACCCCCATGTTTTGGTTTTACAGATGTTGCCACGGTCATCCAGCCTGCGACATGGCTGCATGGGCACATCTGTCGCCGGTGCGACTTAGTATGCCGTGCTGCGGCTAGTCGCACTCATGATCAGCTCCATAGAAAGCCTATGGTCGCGGGTGCCAACTAGACACACATGCACTGCAGAGTGTCATCACGCCAAACGAGTCGCATTCGGCAGTTAGGCACAGGCTGGATGAGTGTGGCTACTGTACATCTGTTATTCATCATTATGTTTGTTTTTGCCAAAACCACCATCAAATGTTATTGTTCATATTTGTTTTTGGGCTTGGTTTTGGATTCCTTTAAAATTGATAAAAAAATTGATAAAACAGTTAAAATTATGTAATTTAGACATGTTCACATGTAATCCAAACTCCCAAGTTCGGGACTCGGTTGCACTTGGAAACTCAAAGCGATTTCAAACTGTGACTCGATTTGACTCGGAACCCCTAAGTTCAGGTTTGTTTGTATTTCAGGAAAACCGTAACACACATCTCTAATTAAGCCCCAAATGTATTAAGTCTTAAAAAGTAATAAGGTGGAGACGGATAAAGAGTGATAACTGACCAGCCAATCAGCTCCTAACTGCCATGTCACAGGCTGTGTTTGAAATATGACAGCTAGGAGCTGGCTGACTGGTCATTTATCCCTCTTATCCGTCTCTACTTCATCACAATGTTAAGGCTTAATACATTTGGGCTTTAGACATCTACAATCAATGAACCTATGTGAACATCAGCAATATATTCTGCAATTTTGATTTTCTACTTTCAGGAACTTGTCCTCTTTGAATATCACATATTTCCCTGATCGGATGCTCCGTCTGGTACAGTAAGGGACAACTAGCGCTTAATGACATAGAGAGTGTTACTTTATCACTAATGGCAATGCTTCAGTATATTTACTGTGTGGTGTATTTCAATTTATAGCATGTATCACAAATTATCCAGCAAAATATTTCTTACTGTATACTGTACTGTACACAGACTGTATAAGCTGGTTGAGCACCTGAACCACTCATACCATGTTGGTGCAGGAGTACAGGTTTGTTTGCATTCCTACTTTCCACATTTCTACTGTGAGTTGCATGTTTTCTATCTGATGTAGATGGATCTAGAACACAGGTTCTCAAGCTCAGTCCTCAGGACCCCACACAGGTCATATTTTCCATTTCACCTGTGATTATTTAAAATGTGACAGATTATGATTGTGCAACTGCCAGGTGACCTGGAAAACATAAACTGTGTGGGGTCCTGAGGACTGAGTTTGAGAACCACTGCTCTAGAACATAGGCACAATAATCATCATTGTCAACTCCAAAATATGCATCCTGTTATGTAGGTGAAAATGTACAGTATGTCTCATAGCTAATATATTTAAGGTCTGTATAACTAAAAATACTGTAAGATGTACTGTATTGCAGAGAATCATGGCTGTCTTGTCCTGTTTAATGCATGCTCATCAATGCCCCTGATTCCCATGTACAAGCACCAGGGGCCAGACATGGAATGCATGCCTGCAGCACTACATGCAGAAGCACCGTGCATCAGTTCTGCACAAATGTCCTTGCAGGCAGATAGTAACTAAGCCCAATGTGTAAATGTGGCCCCAAACCTAGAGAAGAAAGAACACATTTTGGAAATCGCACTTTGTGTGTTGATGGATCTATCCCCCTTACTCACATACTAAGCCTTTGCTAATAGGTATTTTTCACTTAAAGCAGAATAAGAGCCTGATTCAGAAATGAGATGTCTTTTGGTGGTCATCCATCATGCAATTTCGGCTACAAAGCCCTTACCTGGTGCATGTCCTGGGCTGACTTGAGGGCCATTCTAGTGTAGAGACCGCACATAGGCTTCACCCCATAGAAGAACATTTAGTTTATTTCACTGAACCTTCTACATGTAAACAGGGCTAAATGCTTTACAATGGATAACTAAAACTGTGACTGAACTTACTTTACACCACTCCAGTCTTATATGTGGTTACCTGTACACGCCCACCCCCCCCACCCCCCTCCCATGTTCCCATTTGCCTTTCTAACTATTTTTGCTCAGCACTTTGTTTTACCATTTAGGGCTGTATTCAATTCAAGTGAGATTTCCAGACTTGTCGGATAAACGGGAGTTTAAGGTCGAATCCAGATTCAAATTATTCAATCAAACTCCCGTTTATCTGGCAAGTCAGAAAATCCAACATGTCAGAAAACACGTGGATCGACGGATTAGCCGCGGATCCACGTGTTTTGTCGGATTTGCGGCCAAATCCAACATGTTTTAGCCCTGTTTCCGACAACGTCAATCCAAAGTCGGGCATTGTCCGGAACTGCCAAATCCTGTCGGACTTGGCCGCTAATTGAATACTGAAATGTCGGATCCTTTCTGTCGGAAAAGATCCAACATCAATTGAATACAACCCTATATGTATATTTGGATGAATATATGTACAAGACCATCAGCTTTGAGCATTTACAGTATTTCACTGTCTTCCTTACTTTCAGCACGCCTCTCATATTCAGCATATTATTTCACACACCCCAAGCGCGGACCTAACCCTCCCCCTACTCTTATGTAAGCAGTCATGCATCTCCATTCACAACCACTTTCCTTGACAAGCCCGCAACATTCCAATAAGACCATCTAAATGCATGGTCAATGTTCCAACTGGGCATGGCCTTTCACTGTGAGCGACTGAGCTTCTGTGTATGCAGCCACTACAGCGGCACTACTGTGACACTTCCCTAACATGTTTACAACACGGACCATCTCTTTGCATCTGTTTAACCACCTCCCAGTCACCGATCGGGAACCCCAGCAAGTTTCTTTGTTTAACGCATTTTAACACCCAGTTACGTGAACAATGACCCTGTGTGTGGCTTTTGATCAAGCCCTAAATGTTTAAATGTTGGTTTAAATTTTTAGGATAACACCAACTGCAAGCAGATACATGAAAGTCAGGTGCAAAAGGTTCATTTTCATAAAAATTAAAACAAAATTCAAAAAGAGGCCCATAACGTAAAAACACTATTATATATGACCTTCAAAAAAACAAAAAAAACTAAACCCTAAACAATTTTATAAAATCTGTCTGCAGAGGCTACAAAATCTAAAAATGACTCATGTGGAAACTGATGCTTTGTGAAAGCAATATAATTCTGTTCTGCTCATGGAGAGTTAAAACCCCTCTGGTCATTAAGTGGTTGAATAAATCCAGCTCATGCACTACAGCAAATCCAGGTAAAAACTCCACAAGGTCATGATTTCTTCTGCATTTTTCTTTTAATTTATGGTATTCTTCCCTATTTCCGTAGATACTATATAAATTGTTTTCTTAATCCGTAGCTTGAATCCCATTGGTTGTGTAACGTTTATACCACATTGCAAAATGAATGAAAGATTTAATAAAACAGAAATGTCAATATATTCCTTGAGTAAGTTGCATAGCAGACAAAATGTACTAACATTTTTATTTGCAATATGCCATCCTGAAGACTTCATAGGGGAATTAGTTCAAATTAAACAGTTGGTGTAGCTCGTACATTTTTGTCTTTGTTTTCCCATGATGTAACCGTTTCCTTGGTTTAATAGCATATATTGTACTAAATTACTTTAGAATTGTTAATATTTGTGAGGTTTAATCTGTTTGCTGTGCTGCACAATTATAATTAGCCAAGCACTGGGGTTATAAGACATTTGTTTAACATTATTGTCTATTTCACTAAGGGTTTATGCTTTGTTTTTTATGCTACGCTGGATTTTTCTACAAGCCCAAATTGACTTTTACTATAACTATATTTGAGAATTAATTTGTTGGTCTGTGTACAGTCTCTGGGTGATGCTACATAGGTTGTAAAAAAAAATCTAGACATGAAAAATTAGAAACTTCAAATAAAAACTATTGTTTTATAGAGTAGCTACAGCTGTTTCTTTTTCTTTTTTTTTTGTTATTTCCTTTCCATTTCTTTTATTCTACTCCTGATGTATCATGCAGCTTTTACAGCAGGAGAATTGGTGTCCACAGTACCCCAGTGGTTTGGAGAAAGAAATGTCCACCTTTAATGCCTCCAGTGGTTCCCAACTTTTTTAAATCATGGCACCCTAGAGTATTAGAATTTTTTCACGGCACCCCTAGGCCAAAAGTTTGTTTGAGAATTTAAAAAAAAACAATAATTATATTATGTTTATGTCTCATCCTTAGTATCTTTAGTGTGTTGTGAGACAATATTTGCTTCTGTTTGTCCTCATATTTTAGAATTGGCAGCCACAAGCATTGGCTTTGTCTATTACTTTGACCAAAAGTAGTTTGAATTGGTCCTGGACCACCAATCCAAGGCACCCCTGCTAGTGTCCTGAGACACCCCAGGGTGCCTAGGCACACAGTTTGGGAACCACTGCATTAAGGTATCAGGGAATTGTTTTGGTTTACAGAATAATTCAATAATTAGACACATAGCTAACGTTACAGCATGTGATTGAAAAAAGTTTCAGTATCTTACTTAGACATTATTGTTAAATAAATGGGACTGTTGTTCTAAATATAGATTCTGTTTTCTCCACATTCAACATTCACAAAATCATTTACTGGCCACTAAACAGTAAACTTGATAGAAACTCATAAATTGCTGAAATATTGGCGGAATCTCTAATGCTAACACGCGTGCAATAAACATGTTTTATGTAAACAAGCCATCTTAATAATTTATTGACTCTGACACTGATATATCATTTAGATATTTACAAACATGCTTAAATATTAGAATTTATATTAGGTAGATAGATAGATAGATAGATAGATAGATAGATAGATAGATAGTTCAGAGTTAAAGTGAGCCAAGTCCATTTTTGTTCCCATTTTATGCCAACACTACCATGGTACAGTACAATGGAATCATCATATTTTTTCTGTGACATAGTGAACCAACTACATAGTTTAGCACCAGCAGTAAAAGCAATTAGAAGCCAAACAGTTAATTAATCTTCAACTTTAAGATCCGTTTTCTCAAAATTAACCCTTTTGTACTTGGTTCACTATGGGGAATATGCAATTGGGAGTGAGGTTCAGCCCTGGGGGATCCAGAGCAAGTCCCGGTGGTTTTTTGGAAAACTAACGATTTTAGGAAAAATCTGACTTGTTCTGGAGGTGCGAGAAAAAAGATATAGTGGTTTCTATAGAAATCGCTGCATCCCATTTTCAGTCTCACAATTGAGTGCCAAAACCCTGCAGGAAAATACATGTGTCACAGGGTTTTTTAAATTTGCCTCTGGCAATTGGATAACTCCTTTAACTCTGAACCCTCCATATATGAGATAGTAGATAGGTAGATAGATAGATAGATAGATACTGTAGATACTTTACATACATACATACATACATACATACATACTGTAGATAGATAGATAAATAAATACATACATACATACATACTGTAGATCAGTGTTTTTCAACCGCTGTGCCGCAGCACACTGGTGTGCCGCCAGTGGTTGTCAAGTGTGCCGCCGCCGGAGATCTCTGCTGCCAGTCCCCGTCTGCTGCGCAGCCATCTTCACTATACAATGACCGCGTAAGAGCTGCCTGCGATGCCCGATAGTGATACTGATTTACAGCATCACTATCGGGCAGCGCAGGCAGTTCTTCTGCGGTCACTGTATAGTAAAGACGGCAGCTCTCCTGTGGGCCCACCCGTGACCCCTACGACGTGGCGTGACTCATAGGTCACGCACACATCACCATCCAGCCCGGGTATCGTCTAGTGGCCCGTGCTGCTCTGTTCTGCTCCTCACTGCTCCTAACGCTAAGGGGGAAAACAAAAAAGGTTTGGACCAGTGCTTTATGCTGTGTGTGCAGTGCCATTACTATGTGTGTGGTGGCATTACTATGGGGGTCAGTGTCTCTGGTCTCTGGTGGCATTACTGTGGGGGTCAGTGTGTCTGGTGGCATTACTGTGGGGGTCAGTGTGTCTGGTGGCATTACTGTGGGGGTCAGTGTGTCTGGTGGCATTACTATGGGGGGGCAATGTGTGCAATTACAATTGGGGACAGTGTGATGGCAATACTATGAGAGTCAATGTGTGGATTTACTGTGGCAGTACTGCGCATTATTTTAATAACTGTTGGGGATAATGTTTTTGTATTTTTCCCCTTGGGAACAAATATGTTTGTTTTATTTCCCTGTATGTGTTTTATTTTTCCGTGGGGTACCGATGATGTGCCTTGGCAATTTTTAAATCTTTTTGGTGTGCCGCAAACTGAAAAAGGTTGAAAATCACTGCTGTAGATAGATAGATACTTCACATACGTACGTACGTACATAGAAAGATACTGTAGATAGATAGATAGATAGATAGATAGATAGATAGATAGATAGATAGATAATGTAGATACTTTACATACAAACAAACATACATACATACATACATACTGTAGATAGATAAATAAATAAATAAATACGTACGTACGTACGTACTGTAGATAGATAGAGAGATATATAGATACTGTAATTTAATTACCCCCCAAAAAAAAATCTGGATAAAAAATGGTGGGATCCACATGAGTCCTGTCACTAGGAGAGCCGTCAGCCAATGTATAGCAGCTTCCATTGGAGCAGCACACTGACGATGTGAACTGCCAGACTGTCAATCACCGATTCCCCATTGACTTCAACGGTGTGAACTGCTACATTGACTTCCATAGGGAAACTACTACATTGACTTCAATGGTGGGAACCGGTAGGATGACCCATAATAACCTTGCTCAGAGTCCACGTTGCTGCTTCTCCAGGGAAGCTTGGCACAGCCACTGAGGCTACCACTGAGCATGTGCAGAGCCATCTTGAGACTGTGAGAGTGCCACAGTGGGAGAAAGTAGTCTTCCACTTAGCTCCATTGAGATCTGAGATTACTTGCTGATATGAGCACTGCCCTAGCATCCTGCATCCTGCACCACTAACCGGTGCCTAGAAACACTCATCAGCTGGTCCTTCTACGGTTAGTATGGCTGTACCTGCTTCATCTTCATTATAACCACTCCATTGGTTAAGTAACTGGACTACTTGTAGCTATAAGTCATCCACTGGCATGTGCAGAAAATGTGCTATGCCCTCAAGTCTGTACACACACAAATCCAGCCACAGATCCTATGAGAAAAGTAAAATGACGTTCTCTGTGAAGTCCTGCTTTATAAGCATCAACCAATTTGGGGGCTCATTTATCAACAAGTGATAAATCTTACTGTGAATGATAAAACTTCTTGTGTATGAGAAATGGTGCTCCAGCCGATCAGCTCCTGCCATGTGTTTGAAAAATCACAGTTGGGAGCTGATTGCCTAGAGCACCATTTATCATATGCAACGAATTTTATAATTCACAGCGACTTTTATCAGTTGTCGTAATGTGGCACAATGTGTAGTGGAGGCACTATAGTGTGGCATAAATTGAACTGTGGCACTGTAACGTGGCATAATATGAACTAGGGCACTATAATGTGACACAATATGAACTGGGGGCACTGTATGTCATAATGTGAATTGGGGTACTGTGTGGCATAATGTGTACTGGCAGACCCACAATGTGACATAATGGGAACTAGGGCACGACTACGGTTCATAAAATACACTAGGGCACTTCTATGGGGCATAACATTAACTAGGGAACTACTATGGGGCATAACATGAACTAGGGAACTAATATGGGCATAACATGAACTAGGGAACTACTATGTGGCATAACATTAACTAGGGCACTACTATGGGGCATAACATTAACTAGGGCACTACTATGGGGCATAACATTAACTAGGGAACTACTATGGGGCATAACATTAACTAGGGAACTACTATGGGGCATAACATTAACTAGGGAACTACTATGGGGCATAACATTAACTAGGGCACTACTATGGGGCATAACATTAACTAGGGAACTACTATGGGGCATAACATTAACTAGGGAACTACTATGGGGCATAACATTAACTAGGGAACTACTATGGGGCATAACATTAACTAGGGCACTACTATGGGGCATAACATTAACTAGGGAACTACTATGGGGCATAACATTAACTAGGGAACTACTATGGGGCATAACATTAACTAGAGCACTACTATGGGGCATAACATTAACTAGGGCACTACTATGGGGCATAACATTAACTAGGGAACTACTATGGGGCATAACATTAACTAGGGAACTACTATGTGGCATAACATTAACTAGGGAACTACTATGGGGCATAACATTAACTAGGGAACTACTATGGGGCATAACATTAACTAGGGAACTACTATGTGGCATAACATTAACTAGGGAACTACTATGGGGCATAACATTAACTAGGGAACTACTATGGGACATAACATTAACTAGGGAACTACTATGGGGCATAACATTAACTAGGCAACTACTATGGGGCATAACATTAACTAGGGAACTACTATGGGGCATAACATTAACTAGAGCACTACTATGGGGCATAACATTAACTAGGGAACTACTATGGGGCATAACATTAACTAGGCAACTACTATGGGGCATAACATTAACTAGGGCACTACTATGGGGCATAACATTAACTAGGGAACTACTATGGGGCATAACATTAACTAGGCAACTACTATGGGGTATAACATTAACTAGAGCACTACTATGGGGCATAACATTAACTAGGGCACTACTATGGGGCATAACATTAACTAGGGCACTACTATGGGACATAACATTAACTAGGGCACTACTATGGGGCATAACATTAACTAGGGAACTACTATGGGGCATAACATTAACTAGGGCACTACTATGGGGCATAACATTAACTAGGGAACTACTATGGGGCATAACAGTAACTAGGGCACTACTATGGGGCATAACATTAACTAGGGAACTACTATGGGACATAACATTAACTAGGGAACTACTATGGGGCATAACATTAACTAGGGAACTACTATGGGACATAACATTAACTAGGGAACTACTATGGGGCATAACATTAACTAGGGAACTACTATGGGACATAACATTAACTAGGGCACTACTATGGGGCATAACATTAACTGGGGAACTACTATGGGGCATAACATTAACTAGGGAACTACTATGGGGCATAACATTAACTAGGGAACTACTATGGGGCATAACATTAACTAGGAAACTACTATGGGGCATAACATTAACTAGGGAACTACTATGGGGCAATACATTAACTAGGGAACTACTATGGGGCATAACATTAACTAGGGAACTACTATGGGACATAACATTAACTAGGGAACTACTATGGGGCATAACATTAACTAGGGAACTACTATGGGGCATAACATTAACTAGGGAACTACTATGGGGCATAACATTAACTAGGGAACTACTATGGGACATAACATTAACTAGGGAACTACTATGGGGCATAACATTAACTAGGGAACTAATATGGGCATAACATTAACTAGGGAACTACTATGGGACATAACATTAACTAGGGAACTACTATGGGGCATAACATTAACTAGGGAACTACTATGGGACATAACATTAACTAGGGAACTACTATGGGGCATAACATTAACTAGGGAACTAATATGGGCATAACATTAACTAGGGAACTACTATGGGGCATAACATTAACTAGGGAACTACTATGGGGCATAACATTAACTAGGGAACTACTATGGGGCATAACATTAACTAGGGAACTACTATGGGGCATTACATTAACTAGGGCACTACTATGGGGCATAACATTAACTAGGGCACTACTATGTGGCATAACATTAACTAGGGAACTACTATGGGGCATAACATTAACTAGGGAACTACTATGAGGCATAACATTAACTAGGGAACTACTATGGGACATAACATTAACTAGGGAACTACTATGGGACATAACATTAACTAGGGAACTACTATGGGGCATTACATTAACTAGGGAACTACTATGGGACATAACATTAACTAGGGAACTACTATGGGACATAACATTAACTAGGGAACTACTATGGGGCATTACATTAACTAGGGAACTACTATGGGACATAACATTAACTAGGGAACTACTATGGGACATAACATTAACTAGGGAACTACTATGGGGCATTACATTAACTAGGGCACTACTATGGGGCATAACATTAACTAGGGAACTACTATGGGGCATAACATTAACTAGGGAACTACTATGGGGCATCACATTAACTAGGGAACTACTATGTGGCATAACATTAACTAGGGCACTACTATGGGGCATAACATTAACTAGGGAACTACTATGGGGCATAGCATTAACTAGGGAACTACTATGGGGCATTACATTAACTAGGGAACTACTATGGGGCATAACATTAACTAGGGAACTACTATGGGACATAACATTAACTAGGGAACTACTATGGGACATATCATTAACTAGGCAACTACTATGGGGCATAACATTAACTAGGGAACTACTATGGGGCATTACATTAACTAGGGAAGTAATATGGGGCATAACATTAACTAGGGAACTACTATGGGGCATTACATTAACTAGGGAACTACTATGGGGCATAACATTAACTAGGGAACTACTATGGGGCATTACATTAACTAGGGCACTACTATGGGGCATAACATTAACTAGGGAACTACTATGGGACATAACATTAACTAGGGAACTACTATGGGGCATTACATTAACTAGGGAACTACTATGGGGCATAACATTAACTAGGGAACTACTATGGGGCATAACATTAACTAGGGAACTACTATGGGGCATAACATTAACTAGGGAACTACTATGGGGCAATACATTAACTAGGGAACTACTATGGGGCATAACATTAACTAGGGAACTACTATGGGACATAACATTAACTAGGGAACTACTATGGGGCATAACATTAACTAGGGAACTACTATGGGGCATAACATTAACTAGGGAACTACTATGGGGCATAACATTAACTAGGGAACTACTATGGGACATAACATTAACTAGGGAACTACTATGGGGTATAACATTAACTAGGGAACTAATATGGGCATAACATTAACTAGTGAACTACTATGGGACATAACATTAACTAGGGAACTACTATGGGGCATAACATTAACTAGGGAACTACTATGGGACATAACATTAACTAGGGAACTACTATGGGGCATAACATTAACTAGGGAACTAATATGGGCATAACATTAACTAGGGAACTACTATGGGGCATAACATTAACTAGGGAACTACTATGGGGCATAACATTAACTTGGGAACTACTATGGGGCATAACATTAACTAGGGAACTACTATGGGGCATTACATTAACTAGGGCACTACTATGTGGCATAACATTAACTAGGGCACTACTATGTGGCATAACATTAACTAGGGAACTACTATGGGGCATAACATTAACTAGGGAACTACTATGTGGCATAACATTAACTAGGGAACTACTATGGGACATAACATTAACTAGGGAACTACTATGGGACATAACATTAACTAGGGAACTACTATGGGGCATTACATTAACTAGGGAACTACTATGGGACATAACATTAACTAGGGAACTACTATGGGACATAACATTAACTAGGGAACTACTATGGGGCATTACATTAACTAGGGAACTACTATGGGACATAACATTAACTAGGGAACTACTATGGGACATAACATTAACTAGGGAACTACTATGGGGCATTACTTTAACTAGGGCACTACTATGGGGCATAACATTAACTAGGGAACTACAATGGGGCATAACATTAACTAGGGAACTACTATGGGGCATCACATTAACTAGGGAACTACTATGTGGCATAACATTAACTAGGGCACTACTATGGGGCATAACATTAACTAGGGAACTACTATGGGGCATAACATTAACTAGGGAACTACTATGGGGCATTACATTAACTAGGGAACTACTATGGGGCATAACATTAACTAGGGAACTACTATGGGACATAACATTAACTAGGGAACTACTATGGGACATATCATTAACTAGGCAACTACTATGGGGCATAACATTAACTAGGGAACTACTATGGGGCATTACATTAACTAGGGAACTACTATGGGGCATAACATTAACTAGGGAACTACTATGGGGCATTACATTAACTAGGGAACTACTATGGGACATATCATTAACTAGGCAACTACTATGGGACATAACATTAACTAGGGAACTACTATGGGGCATTACATTAACTAGGGAACTACTATGGGGCATAACATTAACTAGGGAACTACTATGGGGCATTACATTAACTAGGGAACTAATATGGGGCATAACATTAACTAGGGAACAACTATGGGGCATAACATTAACTAGGGTACTACTATGGGGCATTACATTAACTAGGGAACTACTATGGGGCATAACATTAACTAGGGCACTACTATGGGGCATAACATTAACTAGGGAACTACTAGGGGACATAACATTAACTAGGGAACTACTATGGGGCATTACATTAACTAGGGAACTACTATGGGGCATAACATTAACTAGGGAACTACTATGGGACATAACATTAACTAGGGAACTACTATGGGGCATAACATTAACTAGGGAACTACTATGGGGCATAACATTAACTAGGGAACTACTATGGGGCATAACATTAACTAGGGAACTACTATGGGGCATAACATTAACTAGGGAACTACTATGGGGCATTACATTAACTAGGGAACTACTATGGGGCATTACATTAACTAGGGAACTACTATGGGACATAACATTAACTAGGGAACTACTATGGGACATAACATTAACTAGGGAACTACTATGGGGCATAACATTAACTAGGGAACTACTATGGGGCATAACATTAACTAGGGAACTACTATGGGGCATAACATTAACTAGGGAACTACTATGGGACATAACATTAACTAGGGAACTACTATGGGGCATTACATTAACTAGGGAACTAATATGGGGCATAACATTAACTAGGGAAGTACTATGGGGCATAACATTAACTAGGGAACTACTATGGGACCTAACATTAACTAGGGAACTACTATGGGGCATAACATTAACTAGGGAACTACTATGGGGCATAACATTAACTAGGGAACTACTATGGGGCATAACATTAACTAGGGAACTACTATGGGGCATTACATTAACTAGGGAACTAATATGGGGCATAACATTAACTAGGGAACTACTATGGGGCTTAACATTAACTAGGGAACTACTATGGGGCATAACATTAACTAGGGAACTACTATGGGGCATAACATTAACTAGGGAACTACTATGGGGCATAACATTAACTAGGGAACTACTATGGGGCATAACATTAACTAGGGAACTACTATGGGGCATAACATTAACTAGGGAACTACTATGGGGCATAACATTAACTAGGGAACTACTATGGGGCATAACATTAACTAGGGAACTACTATGGGGCATAACATTAACTAGGGAACTACTATGGGGCATAACACTAACTAGGGAACTA
Organism: Pseudophryne corroboree; assembly: GCF_028390025.1. NCBI lineage: Eukaryota > Metazoa > Chordata > Amphibia > Anura > Myobatrachidae > Pseudophryne > Pseudophryne corroboree. The sequence goes on from NC_086451.1 coordinate 475,487,692, forward strand.
CTATGGGACATAACATTAACTAGGGAACTACTATGGGGCATAACATTAACTAGGGAACTACTATGGGGCATTACATTAACTAGGGAACTAATATGGGGCATAACATTAACTAGGAAACTACTATGGGGCATAACATTAACTAGGGAACTACTATGGGGCATAACATTAACTAGGGAACTACTATGGGACATAACATTAACTAGGGAACTACTATGGGGCATAACATTAACTAGAGAACTACTATGGGGCATAACATTAACTAGGGAACTACTATGGGACATAACATTAACTAGGGAACTACTATGGGGCATTACATTAACTAGGGAACTAATATGGGGCATAACATTAACTAGGGAACTACTATGGGGCATAACATTAACTAGGGAACTACTATGGGGCATAACATTAACTAGGGCACTACTATGGGGCATAACATTAACTAGGGCACTACTATGGGGCATAACATTAACTAGGGAACTACTAGGGGACATAACATTAACTAGGGAACTACTATGGGGCATTACATTAACTAGGGAACTACTATGGGGCATAACATTAACTAGGGAACTACTATGGGACATAACATTAACTAGGGAACTACTATGGGGCATAACATTAACTAGGGAACTACTATGGGGCATAACATTAACTAGGGAACTACTATGGGGCATAACATTAACTAGGGAACTACTATGGGGCATAACATTAACTAGGGAACTACTATGGGGCATTACATTAACTAGGGAACTACTATGGGGCATTACATTAACTAGGGAACTACTATGGGACATAACATTAACTAGGGAACTACTATGGGACATAACATTAACTAGGGAACTACTATGGGGCATAACATTAACTAGGGAACTACTATGGGGCATAACATTAACTAGGGAACTACTATGGGGCATAACATTAACTAGGGAACTACTATGGGACATAACATTAACTAGGGAACTACTATGGGGCATTACATTAACTAGGGAACTAATATGGGGCATAACATTAACTAGGGAAGTACTATGGGGCATAACATTAACTAGGGAACTACTATGGGACCTAACATTAACTAGGGAACTACTATGGGGCATAACATTAACTAGGGAACTACTATGGGGCATAACATTAACTAGGGAACTACTATGGGGCATAACATTAACTAGGGAACTACTATGGGGCATTACATTAACTAGGGAACTAATATGGGGCATAACATTAACTAGGGAACTACTATGGGGCTTAACATTAACTAGGGAACTACTATGGGGCATAACATTAACTAGGGAACTACTATGGGGCATAACATTAACTAGGGAACTACTATGGGGCATAACATTAACTAGGGAACTACTATGGGGCATAACATTAACTAGGGAACTACTATGGGGCATAACATTAACTAGGGAACTACTATGGGGCATAACATTAACTAGGGAACTACTATGGGGCATAACATTAACTAGGGAACTACTATGGGGCATAACATTAACTAGGGAACTACTATGGGGCATAACACTAACTAGGGAACTACTATGGGACATAACATTAACTAGGGAACTACTATGGGGCATAACATTAACTAGGGAACTACTATGGGGCATTACATTAACTAGGGAACTAATATGGGGCATAACATTAACTAGGAAACTACTATGGGGCATAACATTAACTAGGGAACTACTATGGGGCATAACATTAACTAGGGAACTACTATGGGACATAACATTAACTAGGGAACTACTATGGGGCATAACATTAACTAGAGAACTACTATGGGGCATAACATTAACTAGGGAACTACTATGGGACATAACATTAACTAGGGAACTACTATGGGGCATTACATTAACTAGGGAACTAATATGGGGCATAACATTAACTAGGGAACTACTATGGGGCATAACATTAACTAGGGAACTACTATGGGGCATAACATTAACTAGGGAACTACTATGGGGCATAACATTAACTAGGGCACTACTATGTGGCATAACATTAACTAGGGAACTACTATGGGGTATAACATTAACTAGGGAACTACTATGTGGCATAACATTAACTAGGGAACTACTATGGGGCATAACATTAACTAGGGAACTACTATGGGGCATAACATTAACTAGGGAACTACTATGGGGCATAACATTAACTAGGGAACTACTATGGGACATAACATTAACTAGGGAACTACTATGGGGCATTACATTAACTAGGGAACTACTATGGGGCATAACATTAACTAGGGAACTACTATGGGGCATAACATTAACTAGGGCACTACTATGTGGCATAACATTAACTAGGGAACTACTATGGGGTATAACATTAACTAGGGAACTACTATGTGGCATAACATTAACTAGGGAACTACTATGGGGCATAACATTAACTAGGGAACTACTATGGGGCATAACATTAACTAGGGAACTACTATGGGGCATAACATTAACTAGGGAACTACTATGGGACATAACATTAACTAGGGAACTACTATGGGGCATTACATTAACTAGGGAACTACTATGGGGCATAACATTAACTAGGGAACTACTATGGGGCATAACATTAACTAGGGAACTACTATGGGGCATTACATTAACTGGGGAACTACTATGGGGCATAACATTAACTAGGGAACTACTATGGGGCATAACATTAACTAGGGAACTACTATGGGGCATAACATTAACTAGGGAACTACTATGGGGCATAACATTAACTAGGGAACTACTATGGGGCATAACATTAACTAGGGCACTACTATGGGGAATAACATTAACTAGGGAACTACTATGGGGCATAACATTAACTAGAGCACTACTATGGGGCATAACATTAACTAGGGCACTACTATGGGGCATAACATTAACTAGGGCACTACTATGTGGCATAACATTAACTAGGGAACTACTATGTGGCATAACATTAACTAGGGAACTACTATGGGGCATAACATTAACTAGGGAACTACTATGGGGCATAACATTAACTAGAGCACTACTATGGGGCATAACATTAACTAGGGCACTACTATGGGGCATAACATTAACTAGGGAACTACTATGGGGCATAACATTAACTAGGGAACTACTATGTGGCATAACATTAACTAGGGCACTACTATGGGGCATAACATTAACTAGGGAACTACTATGGGGCATAACATTAACTAGGGAACTACTATGGGGCATAACATTAACTAGGGAACTACTATGTGGCATAACATTAACTAGGGTACTACTATGGGACATAACATTAACTAGGGAACTACTATGGGGCATAACATTAACTAGGCAACTACTATGGGGCATAACATTAACTAGGGAACTACTATGGGGCATAACATTAACTAGGGAACTACTATGGGGCATAACATTAACTAGGGCACTACTATGGGGCATTACATTAACTAGGGAACTACTATGGGGCATAACAGTAACTAGGGCACTACTATGGGGCATAACATTAACTAGGGAACTACTATGGGGCATAACATTAACTAGGGCACTACTATGGGGCATAACATTAACTAGGGCACTACAATGGGGCATAACATTAACTAGGGAACTACTATGGGGCATTACATTAACTAGGGAACTACTATGGGGCATAACATTAACTAGGGAACTACTATGGGGCATTACATTAACTAGGGCACTACTATGTGGCATAACATTAACTAGGGAACTACTATGGGGCATAACATTAACTAGGGAACTACTATGGGGCATAACATTAACTAGGGAACTACTATGGGGCATAACATTAACTAGGGAACTACTATGGGACATAACATTAACTAGGGCACTACTATGGGGCATAACATTAACTGGGGAACTACTATGGGGCATAACATTAACTAGGGAACTACTATGGGGCATAACATTAACTAGGGAACTACTATGGGGCATAACATTAACTAGGAAACTACTATGGGGCATAACATTAACTAGGGAACTACTATGGGGCAATACATTAACTAGGGAACTACTATGGGGCATAACATTAACTAGGGAACTACTATGGGACATAACATTAACTAGGGAACTACTATGGGGCATAACATTAACTAGGGAACTACTATGGGGCATAACATTAACTAGGGAACTACTATGGGGCATAACATTAACTAGGGAACTACTATGGGACATAACATTAACTAGGGAACTACTATGGGGCATAACATTAACTAGGGAACTAATATGGGCATAACATTAACTAGGGAACTACTATGGGACATAACATTAACTAGGGAACTACTATGGGGCATAACATTAACTAGGGAACTACTATGGGACATAACATTAACTAGGGAACTACTATGGGGCATAACATTAACTAGGGAACTAATATGGGCATAACATTAACTAGGGAACTACTATGGGGCATAACATTAACTAGGGAACTACTATGGGGCATAACATTAACTAGGGAACTACTATGGGGCATAACATTAACTAGGGAACTACTATGGGGCATTACATTAACTAGGGCACTACTATGGGGCATAACATTAACTAGGGCACTACTATGTGGCATAACATTAACTAGGGAACTACTATGGGGCATAACATTAACTAGGGAACTACTATGAGGCATAACATTAACTAGGGAACTACTATGGGACATAACATTAACTAGGGAACTACTATGGGACATAACATTAACTAGGGAACTACTATGGGGCATTACATTAACTAGGGAACTACTATGGGACATAACATTAACTAGGGAACTACTATGGGACATAACATTAACTTGGGAACTACTATGGGGCATTACATTAACTAGGGAACTACTATGGGACATAACATTAACTAGGGAACTACTATGGGACATAACATTAACTAGGGAACTACTATGGGGCATTACATTAACTAGGGCACTACTATGGGGCATAACATTAACTAGGGAACTACTATGGGGCATAACATTAACTAGGGAACTACTATGGGGCATCACATTAACTAGGGAACTACTATGTGGCATAACATTAACTAGGGCACTACTATGGGGCATAACATTAACTAGGGAACTACTATGGGGCATAACATTAACTAGGGAACTACTATGGGGCATTACATTAACTAGGGAACTACTATGGGGCATAACATTAACTAGGGAACTACTATGGGACATAACATTAACTAGGGAACTACTATGGGACATATCATTAACTAGGCAACTACTATGGGGCATAACATTAACTAGGGAACTACTATGGGGCATTACATTAACTAGGGAACTACTATGGGGCATAACATTAACTAGGGAACTACTATGGGGTATTACATTAACTAGGGAACTACTATGGGGCATAACATTAACTAGGGAACTACTATGGGGCATTACATTAACTAGGGCACTACTATGGGGCATAACATTAACTAGGGAACTACTATGGGACATAACATTAACTAGGGAACTACTATGGGGCATTACATTAACTAGGGATCTACTATGGGGCATAACATTAACTAGGGAACTACTATGGGGCATAACATTAACTAGGGAACTACTATGGGGCATAACATTAACTAGGGAACTACTATGGGGCAATACATTAACTAGGGAACTACTATGGGGCATAACATTAACTAGGGAACTACTATGGGACATAACATTAACTAGGGAACTACTATGGGGCATAACATTAACTAGGGAACTACTATGGGGCATAACATTAACTAGGGAACTACTATGGGGCATAACATTAACTAGGGAACTACTATGGGACATAACATTAACTAGGGAACTACTATTGGGTATAACATTAACTAGGGAACTAATATGGGCATAACATTAACTAGTGAACTACTATGGGACATAACATTAACTAGGGAACTACTATGGGGCATAACATTAACTAGGGAACTACTATGGGACATAACATTAACTAGGGAACTACTATGGGGCATAACATTAACTAGGGAACTAATATGGGCATAACATTAACTAGGGAACTACTATGGGGCATAACATTAACTAGGGAACTACTATGGGGCATAACATTAACTTGGGAACTACTATGGGGCATAACATTAACTAGGGAACTACTATGGGGCATTACATTAACTAGGGCACTACTATGTGGCATAACATTAACTAGGGCACTACTATGTGGCATAACATTAACTAGGGAACTACTATGGGGCATAACATTAACTAGGGAACTACTATGTGGCATAACATTAACTAGGGAACTACTATGGGACATAACATTAACTAGGGAACTACTATGGGACATAACATTAACTAGGGAACTACTATGGGGCATTACATTAACTAGGGAACTACTATGGGACATAACATTAACTAGGGAACTACTATGGGACATAACATTAACTAGGGAACTACTATGGGGCATTACATTAACTAGGGAACTACTATGGGACATAACATTAACTAGGGAACTACTATGGGACATAACATTAACTAGGGAACTACTATGGGGCATTACTTTAACTAGGGCACTACTATGGGGCATAACATTAACTAGGGAACTACTATGGGGCATAACATTAACTAGGGAACTACTATGGGGCATCACATTAACTAGGGAACTACTATGTGGCATAACATTAACTAGGGCACTACTATGGGGCATAACATTAACTAGGGAACTACTATGGGGCATAACATTAACTAGGGAACTACTATGGGGCATTACATTAACTAGGGAACTACTATGGGGCATAACATTAACTAGGGAACTACTATGGGACATAACATTAACTAGGGAACTACTATGGGACATATCATTAACTAGGCAACTACTATGGGGCATAACATTAACTAGGGAACTACTATGGGGCATTACATTAACTAGGGAACTACTATGGGGCATAACATTAACTAGGGAACTACTATGGGGCATTACATTAACTAGGGAACTACTATGGGACATATCATTAACTAGGCAACTACTATGGGACATAACATTAACTAGGGAACTACAATGGGGCATTACATTAACTAGGGAACTACTATGGGGCATAACATTAACTAGGGAACTACTATGGGGCATTACATTAACTAGGGAACTAATATGGGGCATAACATTAACTAGGGAACTACTATGGGGCATAACATTAACTAGGGTACTACTATGGGGCATTACATTAACTAGGGAACTACTATGGGGCATAACATTAACTAGGGCACTACTATGGGGCATAACATTAACTAGGGAACTACTATGGGACATAACATTAACTAGGGAACTACTATGGGGCATTACATTAACTAGGGAACTACTATGGGGCATAACATTAACTAGGGAACTACTATGGGACATAACATTAACTAGGGAACTACTATGGGGCATAACATTAACTAGGGAACTACTATGGGGCATAACATTAACTAGGGAACTACTATGGGGCATAACATTAACTAGGGAACTACTATGGGGCATAACATTAACTAGGGAACTACTATGGGGCATTACATTAACTAGGGAACTACTATGGGGCATTACATTAACTAGGGAACTAATATGGGGCATAACATTAACTAGGGAACTACTATGGGGCATAACATTAACTAGGGAACTACTATGGGGCATAACATTAACTAGGGAACTACTATGGGACATAACATTAACTAGGGAACTACTATGGGACATAACATTAACTAGGGAACAACTATGGGGCATAACATTAACTAGGGAACTACTATGGGGCATAACATTAACTAGGGAACTACTATGGGGCATAACATTAACTAGGGAACTACTATGGGACATAACATTAACTAGGGAACTACTATGGGGCATTACATTAACTAGGGAACTAATATGGGGCATAACATTAACTAGGGAAGTACTATGGGGCATAACATTAACTAGGGAACTACTATGGGACATAACATTAACTAGGGAACTACTATGGGGCATAACATTAACTAGGGAACTACTATGGGGCATAACATTAACTAGGGAACTACTATGGGGCATAACATTAACTAGGGAACTACTATGGGGCATTACATTAACTAGGGAACTAATATGGGGCATAACATTAACTAGGGAACTACTATGGGGCTTAACATTAACTAGGGAACTACTATGGGGCATAACATTAACTAGGGAACTACTATGGGGCATAACATTAACTAGGGAACTACTATGGGGCATAACATTAACTAGGGAACTACTATGGGGCATAACATTAACTAGGGAACTACTATGGGGCATAACACTAACTAGGGAACTACTATGGGACATAACATTAACTAGGGAACTACTATGGGGCATAACATTAACTAGAGAACTACTATGGGGCATAACATTAACTAGGGAACTACTATGGGACATAACATTAACTAGGGAACTACTATGGGGCATTACATTAACTAGGGAACTAATATGGGGCATAACATTAACTAGGGAACTACTATGGGGCATAACATTAACTAGGGAACTACTATGGGGCATAACATTAACTAGGGAACTACTATGGGGCATAACATTAACTAGGGCACTACTATGTGGCATAACATTAACTAGGGAACTACTATGGGGTATAACATTAACTAGGGAACTACTATGTGGCATAACATTAACTAGGGAACTACTATGGGGCATAACATTAACTAGGGAACTACTATGGGGCATAACATTAACTAGGGAACTACTATGGGGCATAACATTAACTAGGGAACTACTATGGGACATAACATTAACTAGGGAACTACTATGGGGCATTACATTAACTAGGGAACTACTATGGGGCATAACATTAACTAGGGAACTACTATGGGGCATACCATTAACTAGGGCACTACTATGTGGCATAACATTAACTAGGGAACTACTATGGGGTATAACATTAACTAGGGAACTACTATGTGGCATAACATTAACTAGGGAACTACTATGGGGCATAACATTAACTAGGGAACTACTATGGGGCATAACATTAACTAGGGAACTACTATGGGGCATAACATTAACTAGGGAACTACTATGGGACATAACATTAACTAGGGAACTACTATGGGGCATTACATTAACTAGGGAACTACTATGGGGCATAACATTAACTAGGGAACTACTATGGGGCATAACATTAACTAGGGAACTACTATGGGGCATTACATTAACTGGGGAACTACTATGGGGCATAACATTAACTAGGGAACTAGTATGGGGCATAACATTAACTAGGGAACTACTATGGGGCATAACATTAACTAGGGAACTACTATGGGGCATAACATTAACTAGGGAACTACTATGGGGCATAACATTAACTAGGGAACTACTATGGGGCATAACACTAACTAGGGAACTACTATGGGACATAACATTAACTAGGGAACTACTATGGGGCATAACATTAACTAGGGAACTACTATGGGGCATTACATTAACTAGGGAACTAATATGGGGCATAACATTAACTAGGGAACTACTATGGGGCATAACATTAACTAGGGAACTACTATGGGGCATAACATTAACTAGGGAACTACTATGGGGCATAACATTAACTAGGGCACTACTATGTGGCATAACATTAACTAGGGAACTACTATGGGGTATAACATTAACTAGGGAACTACTATGTGGCATAACATTAACTAGGGAACTACTATGGGGCATAACATTAACTAGGGAACTACTATGGGGCATAACATTAACTAGGGAACTACTATGGGGCATAACATTAACTAGGGAACTACTATGGGACATAACATTAACTAGGGAACTACTATGGGGCATTACATTAACTAGGGAACTACTATGGGGCATAACATTAACTAGGGAACTACTATGGGGCATAACATTAACTAGGGCACTACTATGTGGCATAACATTAACTAGGGAACTACTATGGGGTATAACATTAACTAGGGAACTACTATGTGGCATAACATTAACTAGGGAACTACTATGGGGCATAACATTAACTAGGGAACTACTATGGGGCATAACATTAACTAGGGAACTACTATGGGGCATAACATTAACTAGGGAACTACTATGGGACATAACATTAACTAGGGAACTACTATGGGGCATTACATTAACTAGGGAACTACTATGGGGCATAACATTAACTAGGGAACTACTATGGGGCATAACATTAACTAGGGAACTACTATGGGGCATTACATTAACTGGGGAACTACTATGGGGCATAACATTAACTAGGGAACTACTATGGGGCATAACATTAACTAGGGAACTACTATGGGGCATAACATTAACTAGGGAACTACTATGGGGCATAACATTAACTAGGGAACTACTATGGGGCATAACATTAACTAGGGAACTACTATGGGGCATAACACTAACTAGGGAACTACTATGGGACATAACATTAACTAGGGAACTACTATGGGGCATAACATTAACTAGGGAACTACTATGGGGCATTACATTAACTAGGGAACTAATATGGGGCATAACATTAACTAGGGAACTACTATGGGGCATAACATTAACTAGGGAACTACTATGGGGCATAACATTAACTAGGGAACTACTATGGGACATAACATTAACTAGGGAACTACTATGGGGCATAACATTAACTAGGGAACTACTATGGGGCATAACATTAACTAGGGAACTACTATGGGACATAACATTAACTAGGGAACTACTATGGGGCATTACATTAACTAGGGAACTACTATGGGGCATAACATTAACTAGGGAACTACTATGGGGCATAACATTAACTAGGGAACTACTATGGGGCATAACATTAACAAATGCTGCAGAGAGCTGTCTTTCTAGAAGCATCGGGATGGGGTCCCTTCAAAATGTTGCTATGGGTCCCACAAAGTTCTAGCTACGCCCCTTCCAATAAGATACTACTATTGTATTAGTGGGGCTCTGTGTACAATGCTACATTCAGGTTTTAATTATTATTATTATTATTATTATTATTATTATTATTATTATTATTATTATTGTTGTTGTTTATACACTATAATGCCAGTCATATTATGCTGCGCATTTCGGAGAATATATATTAATTCCCAGCCCCATTGGAGCATACATATACTGAATTCCCTGTACAGCATTTCTGATGGTAAATGGATTTCACTGCACATGCCAGGACAACATTAGTGTGACCCAGGTTGGCTGCTGACCTTGTGCGTCATCTCTGTAGTCCTGCAACAATTGGCGTGCCCGGGACTGTCATCAAAAATAGTGGGGCCCCAGGACCGACAAAAGAGACAGGGTCCCCTCCTAACCAATAAAAGATTCTGCTGCACCGCTCCACCCCTATGTGATGTCATACAGTGTGATGTTACATATAGGTGGAGTGTTGCGGTCCTATAGGAACGGTTCACAGAGAGCTGATGTGCAGCTGAAGGCTTGTTTAAGTAGTCCTCCCTGTGCATCAGCCCGCTGTTGTTTCACAGCCAGGTGCATCTCTACAGGTACTGGCGGTAGGAGCCAGGGGTGGGCCCCCCTTTCTGTAAGGGCCTGGGACACCAGTCGTCGCCCCCCCCCCTCCCCCTCCCCTCCCCGGGCGTGCCACAGGTGGCCTAAGTAAAGAAAGACATTCTAAGACAATCCTTTAAAATCTTCCTGCAAGGTTCTGGCTCTCAATGCTGGTTGTTACAATAGCTGGAGAGTCCCTGATTATCTCAGCAGAGAAACGTTCTGTAAGGCTATGCAGTACTTTCAACTCTTCCTGCTGGTAGTTGCAACATCTGGATAATTACTGCTTGTCTAAATGAAGAAAAGCATTATAAGGATATACTTTATACCCTTCCTGCAATGGACTATGGGGGTAATTCAGAGTCAATCGCAGCAGCAAATTTGTTAGCAGCTGGTCAAAACCATGTGCACTGCAGGTTTGGAAGATGTAACATGTGCAGAGAGAGTTCGATTTGGGTGGGTTATGTTTTTTCTGTGCAGGGTAAATACTGGCTTCTTTATTGTTACACAGCAGTTTAAACACACCCCACCCAAATCTAACTCTCTCTGCACATGTTACATCTGCCCCACCTGCAGTGCACATGGGTTTGCCCAACTGCTAACAAATTTGCTGCTGCGATCAACTCTGAATTAGGCCCAATGCCGGCTGTACGTTAAAAATAATTCTCCTTATTTAAATGAAGTGATACATTTTAAAAGATGTTAAATTGGGTCAAACTAAACTTATTAAAGTATTAATGTTTCTTTTCTCCATAAGTCAGTTTCATTTGTTTGCGTAAGGGAATTTTCACATTTGCTTCTTTTTTTTTTTAATTCCCCTAAAATGAACATCTTGATTAATTTCTTGTTTCCTCGGTGCACTATAGATAGATTTTCAATCCCTTCTGTGATTTCCTAATATTGAATTTTTGATGTGTAATTATGATTCTATGGCTGAGAGTAAAGGATTTGTGAGGTAGAGCCATTTAACCTGCTCTGTCTGGCATTTGTATCCGAGCATTCTGATTAATGGGCCATAATTTATTGGGGAACTGCACAGAAAGCCATTTAGCTGTGTCCTTATAGAAGTGCTGCTATGTGGGATGGAAAATTTTACCTACTTGGTCTCCCAAGAGAATCACAGTCATAATGGTTTTATCTGCAAGGTGGCGATTAATGATTCTTAATTTTTTACATTTGACGCCTTAGCTGATACTCTTTGAAATAAGAGTAAAAAAGAGACGGAATCTCACATAGGTTATGTTTAAAAGTTAAAACTCTTTGTGGTCCGAAGTGAAGAATGCCAAGGAACTTTTTTTATAAGTACTGCAGTTCTTTGAAACTTTATAAAATTTTATTTAATGTTTTATACATTTTTTATTTTATTTTTGTTCCTTAATGGTCTGAATTCTGGGAATTTCATATTAGAAGAAAACTAAACATATTCCTGGCATTCATGGGCATACAATATTTTATCAGTAGTGCCCTTATAACCTCAGCAGTGTGCAAAAAGAACACAATAATACATGTTACAGATGAAGACTGCAGTATATTTGAGACACACTGACACAAAACATCCAGCTTATTAACTGTACATCTAAAATTAATATTTTCATGTGTCATTTATAGCATTTTGCATTAGTATCATTCTTTGAAGCACTTGTGAATATTTGAAAATTAGAGAAAGAAGAGAGAGAAAGAGAAAGACAGAAAAGAGAGAGGGGGAAGAAAGGGAGATGGAGAGAGAGCGAAAGAGGGAGTGGAGAGGGGGAGAGAGGGAGAGAGAAGGGGTATAGAGAGGGAAATTGAGAGAGAAAGAGACAGGGAGAGAGATATCGAGAGAGAGAGAGAGAGAGAGAGAGGGAGAACGTGATAGATAAAGAGAGAGAGTGGGAGAGGAGGAGAGAGAGAGAGGGAGGGAGGGATGCAGTATAGGAGAGGCGGTGCGAGCGGACATTTTAACATGGTATGCTCAAAAAGAATTACTAAGTTACATTACACAGTTTACACTTCCTGTAAAATAAAAAATACAGTAGTACAGCATGAAATACATACGCAACAGCCATCCCTACAGCATCCCTCCAGCATTAAACAATACTCAAAGTTCTGATATAGGGATATGGTGTGAGGATATACTGTAGTCATCCTGAGCCCACTTATAAGACACATTTTTGGATCACAGACCACTTAAACATTGAGGGAATGGGCATGATATCTGTTTATGAAAACTTCCACCCACTGCGTAGTTGGTCTCAGCCCTATGTGTGTGCGGTCTATAGCTCCCAGGACATAAGGCATGCCTGCAAGACTAAAGAAAGTTACCCTTGGCTCATGCCACTGGGTCTCCTGCCTGAAGAAGCAGATTGAGGAATATGACAAGGCCTTCAGAGAAAACAGGGCCTGCCTGAGTGGTCTGGAGAACGTGGGATGGGTATTTGGTAGTAACTACAACTTGGGAGGTGACTGACTGGAAGGGCAGA